>NC_135707.1:19865526-20200526 GCF_964276395.1 Gasterosteus aculeatus | reverse complement strand
TGAAGGGGAAGTGAGTGCTCGCCTGTGACAGCTTGTGCACCACACACATTGTCCGTACCGAATAAAGGAGGAGTGTTTTCATCATTACTCCCTGGTGACCCATTCACATGCAGTCAGAACAAGGTATTTAAATTGCTAATCCTACCCTTTTAGTACCCTTTACCATATGTAGCCTGTATTCCCATGTAGCCGGACCATTTAGCATATATTTCACTGACTTGAACAGAGAGTAGAACATGGCTCCTGATAGAGCCACAGCACTCGATCGACCCCTTGGCAGATCCCTCAGCTTTGCAATGGACAGACTTAGTTCACCCCCCCAGCTGTCATAGCTCATTTTAATAATGTGTTTATTGCTTGAAATCTCTACTGTTAGCTCACGTTGGTCCTTTGCCAATATTTTAACATATGATCGGCTAACACAGGACCCAACGATGCGTACTGTGTTTGTCACAAGAAGACCAATAGTTTTTTAGATTATTATTTAGATAATATTTTTTTTAATGCACAAAACCCCCCTATGTTATAAATTGCTATTTTAGCATGCTGACCAATTGCAGAAAGTTGTCAAGGAGACCTCAACCCATTTTGGTAACAAAACTTTCATTGTGTGGGTGTCGCTAATGATGAACAGAAGGTTAAGACACAGCTTTTATAATATTGTTTGTTCAACGGAACTACATGAGTAGGCCGTGGATTGATATCCATCTATGGCGAGAACATTAGTCAAGTTAAGTACCAAAAGAGAAAGTTGAAATAAACTTTATTTGTTTGTTTGTGAAAGTTCAAAGGTAAAATACTGAGAGGTACGCGGTTAGTGTTAGGGTTAGAGCACTAGTTATTCACAACGAACAAAGACTTGGCACTTAGTGTGTTACTACCTCACACACAAGCAGGGTCGTCTTTGAATCAGAAGGTTGTTGATCGACGTGTCCTTGGGCAAGGCACAGTTAGTTGCATAGCAGCCTCTGCCATCAGTGTAAGAATAATAATATGTCAAAAGCGCTTTGAGGGGTCAGAAATACCTATAATCACGTACCTCTGGTTAGTAGTGTGGAAGGGACAATTAGGAACATTCAGCTTTTTGTTTTTAAGTGACATTCTCAAATCTATAGAGACTGCAGCTACATTAAGACTGCAGGCAAATTTGATTGTCTTTAATCAGATATTTTCAACATTTTATTCATCTTACACAGTGGCTGATGATCAGATTTGTGTAGCCAGAGATTACCAACCTGTCTGCATGGGTTGCTGTGGTAACAACATAGGGGTTAGGAAATAGGTGGGTAGGAAGGAAACACTTTTTTTTAACAAGGAAGCATTAGCCCTCACAACAATCGTGCTGCTGAGTCGCAGTGCAGAACTCCCTGGTCTGACAAACACAGTGGCTGAGGAGAAACATTTAGCGCTTGGACTGAGATGCAGCAGCAATGCAACAGAATGCCTATAACAGCTGTGATATTTAATCTGTCAGTTACTTTGATATCTCACCATTTCTACCAGCCTGATTACCATTAACTGATCTGTGAGACATGCATCTATTTATCAATCATTCAGTTTGTATTTATTAAATGGAGTATTTATGCATTATATTTCAAGTTATTTTAATTTTCTCCGTACTGTCATCTTGTGATGTGGTAATCCATGCGATTCCTGACTAATACTGAACAAAAACACATTTGAGGAAAAAATATAATCTCCTTTCATTATGGCCATTCGTGTGTCCCGGCCCCATCCCAGCGAAAGAAGTATTACATTTTTTTTCACAGATAATCAGTATACATGTATGTGTTTCCTTCAAATATGTCATTAATTGCGGTCACTCCCTGCACAGCTTTTTTGCTGGCAGCTTGTGTATCCACAGACTCTGAAGTCTCAAGAGGCTTTGCATTATTCAACGTCCTTTTTTTCTCTTTGTCCTTCCCCCCCGATGAGTATCAATCTTCATTAGACTGCGTTAATCAAACAGGGTTTGGAGGAAGTGTCTGTACTGCTTGTCAGCAGGCTGCTGTCTAGCCGCTAGCCAACGGCTGTTCAGCTTCGCCTCGTAAACAAGAAGGGCCATGAATGCATTACTCAAACGCTGTGACCGGCGGCACATACTCCACCTCAGCCCCCGCCGCTTTCACCACCACACGGTCACACTACGGGATGTGTGTGAGAGAGGGTGAAAGGATAATAAACAGCACACAAACGGAGAATTAAGCATGGACATCAAATCTCTGGAGGGCCCTTCATTTAAAATCATTTACCAGAATGTATCTTTGTGAAGACAATACATCATGTGACTGATGAGATTTTGATGCAATAACTGAAAACAGACATAATAGTCTGTACTACCACATGCTCTTTTGAGTATAGTCACATCATGAGTTTGGAAAATACCCCACACCCAATGAAGATGTGACTTAAATGAAATGAAAGTAACAATCTGAGAAAACTGAGCCGTTATCTCAAATCCTAAAGGATTTCACGATGAGCCCATGAAACTGATGCGTCACACACTCGGTTCTGGTAAAACACACACCCAGGGCAGTTTGTGAAAGATTCACAAAATTCAGTTGAATAAGACACACATCCTTGGTTTTATTCCAGGTTGTTAGGCAGATCATTCTAGTGCTTTTTTTAAACAACATTTTAACAACGAAATTTGGATTCAGGTTCAGACTGTGCTTTAACCAAGTTTACCAAAACCAAACCTTTTAACGTTTTTTAAAAACATGTCAAACACTGGTCTCATTGATAAAAGCTGGCTTTTCGTCAATTTGGATTCTAATAGGTTCCTGCAAATAACTGTTTTTGTCTCAAATAGTTCTGCAGATTTTTAGCAGTGAGGTAATGTGAAGGGTTTGAATGGAACTGATTTACTATGCTTAGCCATCTTACCTGTCACTTCTTGGCATATTTGGAAATGTATAGTTTTACTGACAGTACAACTTTGTTCTTAATCATTGTATTTCTTGTAATGAATGTTGAGAATAAACTATTTTAATGTAATACCAAATTGGAGACTCAGGCTTTGGGTTGTAAAAGACACACATTGTTACTAAGCAGTCAATTTAAAGGACTTGCCTCATTCACCAATTTTGTGGTATTTGAATTTCAGTCGTTCACAATTTAAGAGCCGTGCAGACCTTGTTTGTAATTTGATTTTTAAAAGCCCATATAAATGACTCTTTATGACGTTTGACTTTACAATGAAAGATATAGGCTAACGTTATTGTAAATGCATTCATATGGTACAGTACAGTATCATCACTTCCATTGCTGTCATCATGGCTGTGGTGTGGCTAGACTTTTTGGAACCATTTCTTTAAAATTGATGGTACGACGCTTAGGTGACATTAACAGCATAATTAATTTCCTCTATTCAGCAAGTCCCTTAATTCTGTGGTTAAAAAGATTCCTTTGATTTCCTTGATGGCACTCTGAGACTTTACAATTGCTAATTACCAATTCTCATGAAGTCATTGATGGAGGTACGGGAGGCATTTCTCTTCTTTATGTTCTTCTTTAAATTAGGATTATATCAGCCCATTTCAACTCTTACTTCCTCCCACAGTCCAAAGACATGCCCTGGGGATTAGGTTTATTTTTGACAAAATGTTCTGTGGATGTGAATGGTTGTTTGTCTCTGTGTCAGCCCTGCGATTTACTGGAAACCATCCAGGGTGCACCCCGTTTCACTACGGTGTTGGCTGGGATTGACTCCAGCCCCCTCCGCCCTGTATGAAGGAGTGGCAATGACAACGACTGACTGATCAAACTTTTGCAGACCACCAAAGTTCATTTTTAATAAAAGTTCAAATCTGTGCTAAAATTAAACAAAGCCAGTGATCAAGTCATGTTGGTTGCTCCCGCTGACCTGGCGTCTTTTGGTCCTTCAGGCTCTCCGTACCGAGATAAGATCACCATTGCCATCCTACAGCTTCAGGAGGAAGGGAAGCTGCACATGATGAAGGAGAAGTGGTGGAGAGGAAATGGCTGTCCGGAGGAGGACAGTAAGGAGGCCAGCGCCCTCGGGGTGCAAAATATCGGAGGGATCTTCATCATCCTTGCTGCAGGACTGGTCCTCTCCGTGTTCGTGGCCGTTGGAGAGTTCCTCTACAAGTCCAAACAGAATGCACAACTTGAAAAGGTAAGAAATACCTCTAACTTCCACCTCTGCTTTGTTATTTTCTACTTTCTATAACCACGTATGCGGTGAAAGTCTCATAGAATACAAAACAAAACATATGCTAAATACATGTTCTAAAATATGTTTTAACGAAATAATTTGCTTGCCAAATTGCGGAAACTCACACTATAATGATTGCTATATCATATGCAGTAAGATAAGGGTTGGTTTCTTTGCGTTTATTCACTTAGGCCCAATGGCGACAACGAGATAAGAAACGTGAGGAATTCTGCTGTCACCATGGATCCAAGCTAGACTTTAACCACCATCTCAAATGACCTCAAGAAAAACTCCAAACACTTTTTTTTCTGTTATAACCTAACATGATCTAACATTTACCAAAACGTTAAACTGTTTTCTAATGTTTGATTTCTTCCTGGCACTCCTGGGGTATGGTAACACTAAGAGCAGTGTAATAAAAGGTTTGAGGGCTGGCTGTAATATACAGTGCAATCACAGACACATGCTCTGCTACATCACTCATGTCATCAACAGACAAACACACACCTCCATCATTCTGCTTATAATCAAACTATTCTCACTGTCCATATCTGTGGCATTCAGCCCATACATCAACTTTTTGGATTGGTGCAGCAACATAACAAACGATTGTGTTTAATACATAAATTCCCCAATTCATTTTTTTCCTGTTTAAAAAAATAAGGCGGTTAATTACTGCTTAATCTTAATCCAATTTGCCAAACATATCTGAACAGTATACTTAGGCTTGATGCAGCTGAGATTGTATAATAATGTATAATAAAACCTAAGCATGAGTTGTGAAATTTATCATTTTCAGAAAAACTTTATAAATGTAGTATACATTTCAATCAAAAGTGGAGCATTCTTCAATGAGGGATGTATTTGCTCAGACGTTTTGTATGGTTTAATGTGTTTTCAGCAGATGAAATATCAGTAATGAATCATTTTATATCCAGCAGTGAGCTGTTAGATACACGATGACGCTTAAGCACTTCAGAAGCCAGTTAGCCTATTAGCTATAAGCTAACCGGCTTCTACGGTGCCTTGCTACTCCATTTAGATTGCTGGACGACTAGCTGAAAGAAAAACAATGTGACCCCTCTAATCTCTCTAATCAGGATTGTTAACAGAGAAACTAAGGGTCAGCATCTGTACCGTTGACAAAATGTCTGTTTTATACAATGGATGCAGAAATAATCAACAGAATGAATAGTAATTATTATTTAGATATGAATTTGAAAATGTAATTTAACACTGTAATATTCTCCTTTGATTCCAATTCAGTAATAGTTTTTTTCAGAGGAACATGCCCAAGATAGGGAAATTTGACATATTTAGGGTCACAGTTGTTGTACTGATACTACCTAGATCATATTGTAAAACTTTATGAAAATCAATAAAAAAAAATAGCCATAATTGCATTCTCAGTGGGTTGACATATCTAGCTGTTCTGAATATGCTTTAGAATCTTTGATTTCCAAAATCGACAATCATCCAATATTTTAATTGGCCAGAGACAGCAGAGCTCTTTGGACCGATTCCTCTGCTGCTGTCGTTGTGTTTTGCTTTTACAGTAATAGGCTCCCGTGGGAGGAGACAAACAGGAATCCCATTGTCTGGAGCGATGCAGTACTCATCCTGAGGACTGTAACAGCATCCTTCCGCATTGGCTTTTAGTGATTGCCTAGGCTTTTATCTGCCCCCTGTGACCCCGCATTAACAAGTCACACAGATCTGTGGTGTCATTATGTTAACTGAATACACTCAGAACCCTCTAATATTTAACACACAAATGAATGAATGCACACATATGGTGTGGGCAGGGTGAATAAATAGGTTGAAGGCACAGCAGTGAAGTAACAATATGCACAAATATGCTGTAAAGGCCATAGCAACAAGCATTACTAATGCTTCTTTTTCACTGTAATGTTTACCCACTAAATTGACCATGCCAATATCATCTAGTCAAAGAAAGATCAATTCAAAGCAGTTTGTATTACTCTGCCTCTGCTGGCGGAAGTACTCCTCTGTGCATATAAAAACTAGTTAAACAGATCATAAAACGTTGCTCTACGGATACTAAGGATATTATAACGATGTATCAGTACTGACAAATAGAAGCTTTAGCAAGTGTAAATTCGAAATTAAATGTTGTGGACTGGATTCATGAATCATGATTTTATTCCTCCAGCACAATTTACATTTTAAACAAGAGTTTGAAGATTTGAAATTCAGGAATGTCTGAATTCCATTACATGCTATTACAAAACTAGAAAATGGTGATCTTAACAATGGTAGACCTAGTATGAACATTAAATAAATACTCTGTAATTTGGGACTTATTAAATATCAACTCTGAACGTTTGACATGGTGTGCTCAATTTAATATTGGTGCCTGGATATCTTGCTAATGGTCAGCAGTAATCTAGCCATAGAAACCTCTCAGTGCATTGTATTGCGCTCCAGTTATTGCCTGGGATAAATTACATTAGCATATGTCAGTCCTAATGATAAGATAAAGAACACAAGTAGCAAATATATTACTTCTGACATCAACTTAATCTGAATCTTTGATATTGTCTTTGGTAAGTCCAGGCAATTGTCTTAAATAATGCAGTTTTATCTCAAGCTTTTATCCAAATCATCCAACAAGTCAATCTAATGTTTCTCCAGTTTCAATATCTAACAATGTAATGTGTGAGTACAGGGGGTTGTAATGCTGCATATACAGTGTGAGCGTTAAGCTTCACGAGGTTATTAATTTATTCAGAACAGGGTAAACAAAGACAGACAGGAAGAACAGACCCAACAGGCACCTTGAAGGCAGGACCGACAGTCTGACATTTTAGTTTACGTACACAAGGTTTCTACATTCAAATGAAAACATCCCACCTTTTTTCAGACCTTGTATAGACACCAAATCTATTGTAGACTTCCTTTCTGCACAAATGCCACTACAGGCATGTGTCATGCACTCTACTGTTTGGACGTGCTATTGTAAAAGCCCATGAAAGCGTGCATGGATAGACAAACTGTCACTCTTTTGTTTGAGGTTGTACATAATGGTTCACTTAGTATGTGAACTATAATCACTATGGTATGATTAAATCGCCCTGGACTATTGTTGTGTTTTAAAGGCCTCAAGAAGCTGACATAGTCTACCTGCCACAAGATGTTTTGGTTTTGGCAAATAAACTATGGTTCAGATGCAGTGATGGTTTATTTTATTCAAGCACTACTACAGTTTTCATTCAGTTGTTCACATGCGTCAGGGCTTCTGGTGAGCACATGCCCACGTTCTGTTTCTCTACAAAAAGGGAAATCTGTGTGTTTCTCTCAATAGTGGCACAGGACTTAATTAGAACATGACAGTATTGCACAAAGTACACAATAATTCATATTCAAATATGTTTATCAGATTAAATTGGTGCTCATTGAAATTATAAGTGTCATTAATCAAAAACAATTCTTACCAGGTTTAGCAACTACAGTATTAATTCAATTAATTTTATTTTGTACAGCCCAAAATTGCAAATTACAAATTGGCTTCAGAGGGCTTTACAGTCTGTACACATGCAATATCCTCTGTCCTGAAACTTTCCCATCGGCACAGGAAATACCCTTCCATGGAGAAAAAAGGGAAGAAACATTAGGGAGAACGTCAGAGGAGGGATCCCTCTCCCAGGATGGACAGACTACAATGCATGTCATGTGTACAGAATGAACAATGTAAAAGATCTACAATACATTCAATTCCTGTAACAGAAATTCTTCAAATAATTGCGAGTAGTAAGCCAGGTTTACGGCAGGACCACTGCAGGGACAACCACCATCAGATAGAACCACCATCCACAGAATCCTCCTCGAAGAAGGGTAATATTGGTTTATGATGACAGTAATAGTAATATGATTCATATTTAAAATAATAACAATGATGAAAGCAGCGGTAGGTGTCAGCAGGGGCGGAGGCAGGAACAGGGTCCAGATAGAATGGAAACCTTTATGGCGAGAAAGCACAAGTACTCCATGGAAGAAACAAAGTTAGTGATGCGCATTAATGTTTACAGCAATAAAAAATGGGAATAGCAATGGTGTTAGAAGCGGTAAGTGTCCGCGGGGCAAGGCAGGAGTCAGGACCAGTGTCCAGACGGAACTACAATCTACGGAGACCTGCGAGACGAGAAAGCACACAAAACTCTGGGAAAGAAGCTGAATTGGTGATATTGATTAATAAAACATCGATTATTGTAGAAAGAGAGACAGTGAGAGAGGAGCTTGGTGTGTCCTAAAAAGTCCCCCAGCAGTCTAAGCCTATAGCAGCTTAAGTAAGGGCTAACCTGAGCCAGCCCTAACTATGAGCAATGTCAAAGAGGAAAGTTTTAAGCTTTATCTTAAAAGAGCTGACCGAATCTGCCCCCCGGACTGTAAGTGGAAGCTGTTCTTACTTTTTAAAACTCTGGGAACAACAAGTAACCCAGCATCTATGGAGCGCAGCTGCCTTGTAGGGCAACATGGTGTTACAAGCTTTTTAAGATAAGACGGTGCCTCACCAGCAAGTGCCTTGTAGGTGAAGAGAAGTACCTTAAATTATATTCTTGATTTAACAGAGCCAGTGCAGAGAAGTTAATGCAGGACTAATATGATCCCTTTTCTTAGTTCTTGTTAATACACGTGCTGCAGCATTCTGAATCAACTGGAGAGGCTTAAGAGATTTACAAGAGCAGCGAGTCATTTTGAGAGAGGAAGATTGATTTTTGATATGTTACCTAGATGAAAAAAGGCGGTCCTTGAAGTCTTCCTTATATGAGAGTTGAAGGACGTATCCTGGTTAAAGAGAACTCCAAGGTCCTTGACGGTGCTGCTAGATACCAGAGCAATTCCAGCCATAGAAACTGTATCAAGTGACTTTTGGCGCTCTGGGTCTATCAAGACAACTTTTTTTCTGAGTTTAACATCAGGAAGATGCAGGTCATCCACGTTTTGATGTCTCCAAGACATTCTTGAAGCTATCAAGCTGGTTGGCTTGATCGACAGATACAGTTGAGTATCGTCTGCGTAACAATAAAAGTATAAGGAGTGTTTTCTGATAACGTCGGCCAAAGGAAGCATATAGAGGGTAAATTAAATCGGTCCAAGCACAGAACCTTGTGGGTCTCCGTGACCAACATTGGTGGTCATCGAGGATTCACCGTTCAAAAGCACAAATTGGGTTCGATCCGATAAATAGGACCTAAACTAGCTGAGTGCAGTTCCTTTAATACCAATCCAATGTTCTAGTCCTTGCAACAGGATACAATGATCAATGGTGTCAAATGCAGCATTAAGGTCCAGCAAGACAAGAAAAGAGATGAGTCCTTGGTCCGATGCAAGTAGAAGATCATTCGTAATTTTCACTAGTGCTGTTTCTGTGCTATGATGCACTCGAAATCCTGACTGGAAATCCTCGAACAAAGCATTTGTTTAACTACTACTGTTTTATTAACAACTAGACATGTCAATACCTAATGTTGTCATTTGCTCAGCAATAACCCACCAACTTGCTTATGTTGGCAGTTGTTGTATTATTGGTGCAAAGGTTGTGAAATTTTAAGTATTCTAGATAATGTGTGATAAGTATATAAGTGACTATGGTGGAATACATAAAACCTCTATTATTGAGTCATAGAAATGAGAATAAAACTGTTACATGAACAACAAACAGCTGGAAATGCGTTTATAGATGTATCAGAAAACAAACCATGAACTAACTTTCATAAACCTTGTTTGTACACTTATTGTCTGGGAAAAAACTCTTATTGTGTTGGTTCATTACTTGAACAGGCAAATTATTATAACATTATAAAAAAGGTCAATGCCTGAACCCCAGGCTGATTTATTTAGTCAAAATATGGATTGAAGAAAATGGAAGATTCACTATAATGTGAAGCCCGTGCTTCGTGCGAGTCTGTCTAATCAACCACATATTTTATTTCATTGCTCGAGGCCTACCTTATATTTGAATACATCCTATTTCTACTTCATGGGGTTGTTTTCTCATAATGATGCTGAAAGTGTAGAGTTGAAAAATTTGGTGCTAAGCATCTCTTTGTTTTGTTACATTACATTACAGGTAATTTATCTGATGCTTTTATCCAAAGCAACTTACATTGCATTTTTAACCCATGGCCTTTTACATTTTTGCTATCTCTACCCCTGCGTCGACGCTAGTTACACATGCTTGACCCTGCAATTTGAGTTTCATGTTTACTTCTGTAACATTAGAATGGAGCACAAATAGCAGCAAATAGCAGCAAGTTATTGACATATTATGGATGAGCCATACACTCTCTTACACAACAAGGGAACTGTTAGTAGTTTTTTAAAGGTTTAATAGAAATGTTTTTGAGATTACAGATTGAGGCGTAACAGATTGAAACGCCATAAAATGAGATCATTACCAGAACAAAATATACACATGTTAAACATTTTAATAAAAGTATTAATAAACATTTGATAACTTAACAAACTCTAGACCTCTGCTGGCTTGTCGGTTTGATTAATCTATGAAGACTAGGCGACTTTCCTTTACTTGTCTAGTCTGTTGCTTTTACGTTGTTTGAATACATTCCATCATGACTATGTCATTTTTTCTGCTTCAAAGGAGCCCTCCAAAAGTTTGGGAAGTATGTTTGTTTTCCCTCAGATCCATAGGCAGATGATAAAGTAGATCAGTTCAGTTGGACCCTTTTAGCCTAGCTTAGAACACATAGTATTTGTAATTTGCAATTTTGGGCTATACAAAATGAGATGATTTGAATTGATTACTTAAAATAGATGGCTCCTATCTTGAGTATTGGCTTTCTATCCACTCCAAACTAGCCACATTAGCTGGGCAAGGTTGCATAATTATAGTATGGGTAATGCCTTAAGTGCTATGTACCTTCAGTAGCAAGCACATCAAGCAAAAGTTGAAAATTACAACAGTATACTCAACACGCAATCAAGTCCAAAACATTGTAGCTGACATTATCTTAGAGGGGCTCAGTTGACACCTCAGTGCAACTGCTCACATGTTAGACTAAATATATTCACATTTATAAATATGTGTTGGTGGTAGTAACTCACCTCGACCTCAAAACCAAAGCTTTAAGCATTGGTAAGTAATAGACACTGGTGGTTAAACACAAATCCTACAGGTCTAAATAACTGGGTTTATGGCTGAGGCTAACAGTGGTGGCATTGAAGTTATGTTCAAGCGCTAATCTGTAAAAATGAGTATTGGGCAAAGGTCAAGTATAACCTAATCATGATGTATTAGAATGTAATATATTAAAATGGATCTGATGCCAAAACTGGATTCGATATATTCAGCTGTTTGAGGGAGAGTTTTTCACATGAAAAAAAGAATATTATCTGTTTAACAGCACATCGATGGCTGGCAATAGTATTTGTGTATCGGGACGTCTCTAAATTTCAAAGAGCCATTATAAAGGTAATTGATGAACTGAACATAAATAGAAATTTGGAAATTTCTTTAGATTCCAACACAAAATTTTGTCACAAAAATAACAATAATAAAAAAAAGAGTAGCAGTGTTTTTGATAATACCATTTTTAATCAATTGCAGTCATCTGGATTATTCGGTTGGGCAAAACTAACTATTTTAAACATCAAAAGTTGTAAATCAAAATACTAAATGTAAGGATGAAGGAGCTTAGGTCGCAGTTTCCAACTGTTATCTTACACACACCCTGGAGCTTTTTGTCTGAAATCTATATCAAAACAAGGAATAAATAAATATTATGTGTTTAGTCTACTCTACAATTATTGCCTTTGTTTCTTTTTAATATCTATGAATTTTGGATTGGTGGTAATATTAAATTCTGTTTTAGAGCAGTCAAGACAAAAAGTGAAAGGGTTTTTCGTCCAATGATGATGAAAGTTTGTGTTACAGTATATTTGAGCAAATGGTTCTTGCTAATTTAAGTTAAAGACAGACAACCGATTTTGGACATAATTTTTAACCAAATCACATGCCTCATAAACTGTCAATGCAAAATCTATTTGTCATCTCCATGCTACACTTTCAGATTCCATGATTACCATGGTTGTCCCCCTCCGTCCCCTCCTCCACCTTCTGCTCCTTTCTCTCCTCTCCTTCCCCCCCAACCTCCGGTTCCTCAGCTCCTCCTCTGCTTCCTGCTCCCACTCCTTTTCCTTCCACTCCTCCTCCTCCTGTTGCTTTTTCCTCTCTTCCTGCCTGCTGCTGAGGCTGCCGCAGACTAACCTGACTCTCGGGGTGCAGGGACCACCAGCTGTGTGTGAGGAAACCATCTCATCAACCCAGCACACACACGCACGCACGCACACACACGCGTGCACACATACACACACGCCTGCTTGAATGCATATGGTGCACACACACACATACACACCTGGAGATGTCTGTGCTCAGATCAACAGTATTTATGCTGTTGGTCTCAGTTAGATGGGAAATTGGTGTCTTTTTAACTAACCACCAGACATATGTTATTAAAGACCAATACGACTATCCCGTTCCAAAAGCTCCTGCACTTGAGACATGTAGTCTTTTTTTAAAAATTTAAATGACCAGATCAGTAGCCCAACAAAAATGTAAACATATGACAACCAATGGCAGCATTACAGATATATACAGTATATCAAAAATTATATTAACTTAACATTTGCACAACGGCACATTTGGCAACACGACTACCACGGCAACGGCACACAAAGCTAAAAGTACAAAAATATGACGAGACTATCCCAGTGTGATGAGTCTTAAAGTACTGACGGCAGACCGTATTAGGCCCTCTAAACTGAAAAGACACTTGGAAATCCCCAACCCTGATCATGTGAACAAGCACTTTAGTCATACCAAAATAAATTGGAAAACTGTCATGCAGAGTCATTTTGTAAAAGCTGCATCTGTCCCTGTGAAAGCACTTCTCGCTTCCTGCAAAATGGCCTACAAAGTAACAAAGCGCGGCTATTCCTAACCAGCAGCCCCGCTTTGACAATTTGTGAAACAAAGCAAGCCCACGCAATCCATGATTGATATATAGGAATACTATACTGTACGCGTCCATTCAAGCTAAACAGAGTCCTTTATTCACTAACACAGGGGAGGTTTTTCTTATGTCTAATATATTGCAGAGAGTTAAAGAATAGACCAAAAGTTCTCCTTTTAAATTGCCTATTCCAAAATAATATTCAACTGCTAACATGTATTTCTTGAAACATATTTGTCTGATTACTTTGGGATTATTGCTCCAATACAAGCCATACTGAATGAGAATAAACAAATAGTATCCTTACGGAAACGTCTATTAATATTATTACTCATTTGTATCCGATCAGGCTAGTGTAAATATTTGCTGAACTAAATGCGCGTTTTTCCTTTGCATGTCTGCCCCCCACATTAGATTTACGACCCTTTCATGCTTCTCAAAGCGGACAGGCCTTTCCACGGAGCAATCGCCGTAGCTGTTTGTTGAGTGTCATAAAAACAGTGTAATCCAATGACCCTAAGCAGCCTCTATCAATCCAGCATGCCAGTAGCAGGCAGCCATTATGGCAATGCGTCCCCAAAGTGCAGTAGAGTGTGCCCAGTTTCCAAAAGGCTGGAGCTGCATGGCTTTCACTAGTAAAAACAATGCCGGGCCATTTCATTTTACCGGAAGAGGGAGAATCAATAGTCATGAACAGCCAGCATGTTTCAGAGTTGTTAAGGCAATCTGCTTGTACATTGCGTGTCTCATGTTGACTATAGTTGTACCAGGTAGTAATAATGGCACTAAACAATACACAACAGGAATGTTCGTTTGATAGACTGTATTGAAAATGAATTTACAATTTAGCAATTTGCAATAGAAAAATAGTCATTAGTGTGATAGCATAATAATCCGAGGAAGCTTCCGCTTTTAGAACCATGAAGGGGTCGTAAATCTAAATGTGATGACATAATAATTCATCTTAGCTTTATAGCCTCTTTTAGCTTGTTGTTTTGATTCAGATTCACTTTCACCTGTCATATTTCCTGCAGCAGCACTGGGACGTGGTTATCAACCAGCAGGGGAAAAATCATGGAGCATTTAACTGAGGAGCCAGATGGTGGAGACCAACTCCACGTACATTTACAAAACTGACAAAAACAGAACCTAAATTAATACAAATGTTGCTCCCTGTGTGCACTGCACTTAATTGGTGATGAGTGTCGCCCTTAAGGACCTTAACCCGGCTAGAACCAAGCAGAACCAAACTGTCGTGGACTCATCATTAACAAATATATGAATGGACCACTTGGTTTGAAACGTTAGAGTCTTGGCTACAATATGCACTCATTTGTTTTAAAATACTTTAACAACTTTAGTAAGAGTTAAAGAAGAGAAAATACCCTATGCAAAATACGCCCAAAACTGTCTACTCGGCAGTTGAACAATCCTTGGATGCTAAATGCTATCACTGAAAACGACACAGCAAATCGCTAAATCCAGTAATGTTGTCTACATTTGACTCAGGCAAACCATGCTGAATTGAAAGTACAAAAATCACCAAGCCATCAAAGCGTATGAATCATAAATATCTCCTACATTTGCCGTTTTTGAATACGGCCGCCATCCATCTTCCATGACTCAAACAGTACCTCATTGCTTTGGAATGGTTGGATTTTACAGCCAATCCTCACTCTCAAGCGTCATTTTACACTCTACCGATTTTGGCCTCTGAGTGGCTAAGGAAGCTGTCCATCATTTCCTCTTGGGATCAAATAGGATCAAAGAATTTTTTAAAAGTCGATTAAAAGGGACATCTGCCAATCAGAGCCGGACTTAGACAAAAATCCAGATTCCAACTCCTACCGTCCGCTTGCCCTGAGGCCTTCACAAAAGCCTCCTCTAGAGTAGTTTATTCTCACTCCATCAACGTGAATCTTTACATGCGCACTGTCTACACACTAGACTATCATATAGATGAGGGTTTAGCCTGATATCTCCATGTTTATAGGATTTATAGGGCTGTTAATGATATTTATTTAGGCAATTTACAAAATTCAAACTGTATAATATATAAAGTAACATATAAACTGATTTTTACACATCATAGTACCCACAAGTGTTTCCCTTTATCCTACAGAAAAAGACATTTTCTAAATAGACAAAGTATTTACAGTTATTAGACTTTCTCTCATGGGTTTGCCATTTACGGAGCAGACGACTAAAAAACAACTAGTCACTAAAAGGCTGCTTTTTATCAACTAATTTACCTGAACAATTTCATTCCGTGATAACACCATTTGTCAAAGTTTTGAGCTTGTTCTACTCTTCCCAAGATGCCAACTAAGTCAGTTAATGCAGCTCAACAAAAGAAGTCATGGTAAACACACAGTAATCCAGCTACTGTATCCCTCTGTCCAAGTATCCTAGCTGCCTTAATTCAATCCAGGGGTTCCCAGGGGGGTCGCCGCTACAGCCAGGACAGTAAAAAGAAAAAATGAAAGCATAACCAACTTGAGGACTTCACATGCATTTTGTTTGAACCACGCAGCTCAGAGCAGCTCAGGGTACAAGCGGACAAGCGTATAAAAGAGGCAGAGAGAGAGGGAGAGAGAGATGGCGAGATGCGCAGCATCAGAAATAAAGCAAACCTAACCCAGGGTTTTACAAAACCATCCAACCACAATGTTCTTATTATGTTATGGGGCTGGTTTCTCAGTAATAAGAACTTTAAAAAGGCATCATAGGTGCCACTCATTGAAAAAAAATGTTAATGTATTACTGAAAGTCAGCAGCACTAACTTTTGAGAGATAACAGTCTCCAAAATAATGTTGCTATAAACACAATGCCTGCCAGACGTCAGGGTTTCTAATCAACTTAATGAGAAAGTATTTTTAATGAATATCTGCATAGTTCCAAGAAATGACCACCTGCAGAGCAGTCTTTGACAGAGTATTTCATTTTTTTCTCATCTTATCTCATCTTCAAATGCTTGGTTGCAGGGGCAACAGTTCCAGCAGGGGACCCCAAACTTCTCTTTCCTGGGCCACAGCTCTGACTGGTGGATCCCAAGGCGTTCCCAGGCCAGTGTGGAGATATAATCTCCAAATTAAGTAATCACTTCCCATTCAAAGATCCTCAATGTTTTCTTTTATGTCGAGCAAAACAGAAGTACTCGCATCATAAGAAAGAACCTGTGGCCTGGAATCATTACTTCTCATTTTAAGGAAGATTATTGAGAAAGTGTAGAATGTCAGCACCTGCTGAGTGCCAGAGGTTTTTTGTCCAAGCCCTCTAGTTGTTGTGGTTATTTTTTTGATGAGGAAGTCAAGTGATGTTATTATTGTAACTATGTACCCTGTTAAGAGACAGCATGGGTCAACAAAACTGGAATCCAAGGGGCTATCATTATTTTCCTGTTTTTTTAAGCATGGCCATAACCACATATTGATTATGATTTAACCCAATCTAAGATGTTTTTCCAAACCTCAACCATAACATTAAATAAAAATGATTTAGTCTACAAGCAAATATGTACTCACCTAACTAACTAACTAACCTTTTAGATTAAGAATGTATTTGCCAAGAGTAACCTGGCCAAGACAGGCAGCAGCTTAAAAACAGATAGCTACTGACAGAAAAATAAAATAATAATGAACTAGAAAAAAGCACCGGGAATTCTCATTTCAAGAGAGAAATTTAAAATCAGTTTTGTAAGCAAGTACATTTATGAACACCTTCGGAAATATGTAAACATTAAAAGTATTTATTAGCCTGCAAAATAGTTGACAAGAACATTAAAGGTAGCCCATCACATACTTTTTATATTTAATGAATATTAAAATTAATAAGAATTATTATATATATAATATTGTTTGTTATAAAACTATAAAACCCGCTTATTCTAAAATGTTGACTGAAGCCTTTATCAGCAAATTAGGTTGGCTTGGTTGTCATGAAAGTCTGCAGGTCCATATTTATACTATTCAGAGAAGATTTAGGACCCGTTATCTAAGTTCTAGCTTGACAGTTCATTATTGATCAATCATTAATCTATTTCCTGAATTACATTCGTGCCAAAGTATTGTCAATGCATTCTACTCCCAAAACATAAAAAATGCAGTTCTCTGGTTTAGTTAGTTTTTTTGTCAGGGACTAACCACCCTTAGACAAACGTTTTTTTTTTTAAATACGCAATGCATATAACGTAATAGCATTTATAGCATGCAGCGACGTTAGTCGGTCCAAACACTTAAACGTACATCACCAGGTAAGCTTTGGTTTATTTTTGGTACCCTGTATAAATTACTAAGATCACAAATGGAAATATTATTGGTATTATTATTATTTCAGGACAGCACTGTTACACACTGAAAAATAAAGAGGAACATTTTTGGCCCCTAATTGTGTCTCCATTGAGGCTCAAAATACTTTGACAGCCCTACGTTTTATTTGTAACTATTATAATCGATTTATTTACTAATTAATAAAAAAATTAACTAATTAATTTCACACTTTGAAATTCATTAATCCTGTTTAATGGCGATTAATGAATGTTGTTGTTGTTACAATGTTGTTTTTATTGTTTGTTTTTATTCTAAACTATATCTTAAAAGTAATCAGTTTAGAAAGTATTTTAGACACTGTTGTGTTGTGTTCTTTTAAACACAAAACTATACACATTTCAAAATCTTGGGGGCAGAATTCCAACGGGTGGAACATGTTGAACCAGTGACTCGTCCTGCTGTGCTCGTGCACTTTGCTCTCAACTATCCATCGTTTAACGGCTGCATTTGAAGTGCCAACAATCTCCCCAAATTTAGCCAGGATGTTTTCAAACCACGGTCTTTTAGAGACACAGTGGTGGTCCTCTGCAGACTATGTAATTTAATGTATTGTGCCGCGCAGGGTAATGTTAGATATTGAGATGGAAGTAGCCTAGCTGCTAGCTTAGCAAACGTACATCAACTGCGTTAAAATATTTTGTTGCATTAATCTCAGCCACATTGATTCAATTCAATTCATTTTATTTTGTATAGACCCAAATCGCAAATTACAAATTTGCCTCAGAGGGCTTTACAGTCTGTACACATACGACATCCTCTGTCCCGAAACCCTCCCGTCAGAGGAGGGATCCCACTCCCGGGACGGACAGACTGCAATGGATGCCATGTGTACAGAATGAACAATGTATAATACATGCAATTCCTATGACAGAAATCATTCAAGTAATTGTGAGTAGTAAGCCAGGCGCACAGCAGGACGACCCACCATCAGATAGAACCACCATCTACAGAAGCCTGTGGGGAGGGAGAGCACAGAGACTTAGGGTAATGTTGGTTTACGAGTACAGTAATATGATTAATATCTAAGACAATAATGATGATGATGATGATGGCAGCAGCAGGCGTCAGCTGGGCCACGGCAGGTGTCAGGACCAGCGTCCAGAAGGAACTACGATCTATGGAGACCTGCTAGGGGAGAAAGCACAAAAAAACTCCCGGAAAGAAGCTGAATTAGTCATGTGCATTAATAAAACGTGAATTATGGTAGAACAAGAGCGTGAGAGAGGAGCTTGGTGTGACCTAAGAAGTCCTCCGGCAGTCTAAGCTTATAGCAGCTTAACTAAGGGCTGGTCCGGGCTAACCTGAGCCAGCCCTAACTATAGGCAGAATCAAAGAGGAAAGTTTTACTTTAAAAGAGCTGACCGAATCTGCCCCCTGGACTGAAAGTGGAACCTGGTTCCACAAAAGAGGAGCTTGATAACTGAAGGCTCTGGCCCCCAGCCTACTTTTTAAAACCATAGGAACAACAATTAACCCAGCATCTATGGAGCGCAGCTGCCTTGTAGCTCTTTAAGATACGACGGTGCCTCACCAGCAAGTGCCTTGTAGGTGAGGAGAAGTACCTTAAAATCTATTCTTGATTTAACAGGGAGCCAGTGCAGAGAAGTTAATACAGGAGTGATATGATCCCTTTTTTTAGTTCTTGTTAATACACGTACTGCAGCATTCTGAATCAACTGGAGAGGCTTACAAGAGCAGCCCGATAACAAAGAATTACAGTAGTCCAGTCTGGAAGTGACAAACGCATGAACTCATTTTTCTGCATCATTGATCACATAGATTAACACGTTCATGTTGACAGCCCTAATAAAAAATAAAAACGGCATTAGGGGGAGCACTGGCCATTGCTAATGTAAAAGCAGAGGAGAGAATGCATACATCAAAACATTCGTTTTGAAATGTACAAAACATTCTTGCAATGCGTCATACACTATGCATAAAATGCCCTGCATGAGCAATAACAACCTTAAATTCATCTATGATACATTCTGACACACTGTCGACTGATTCCACGCCTCCTCACTACATTATACTACACAGCCTATGGACCTGCACCTCCCTCATCCTACTTCTTCCCCTGTTCCCATCCAGTAGTCTTTCCATTCCCAGCCTGCTACACTGTATATTTCAACATGTTTCCTTATGGCAGCTTTGAACTGCTGGTGGAGGGTGGTGATGGGGGAAGACTACATAATGAGGCTGCCCACAGAGAGAACAGTCTTGCTCATTTGTCCATAACATTTGGACTCAGGAAGCGGCCAGAAACCCATTCTGGTTTTCTTTTTTCTATTTCCTTCATGCAGAGGTCCTTCTGCAATGCCATGGTGGACGAACTGCGGGTGTCCCTCAAGTGCCAGCGCCGGTTCAAACACAAGCCTCAGCCACCTGTCATAGTAAAAACGGAGGAGGTCATCAACATGCACACCTTCAACGACCGCAGACTGCCAGGGAAAGAGACCATGGCCTAACAAGGGAATCACAATCACTTTATCACCCTCTCTCCTGCAGAGAGGAAGCGTGCAGAGACACTGGGGAAAAGGGTGGGGGAAAATGGTAAAGGGGGGAAGTGGGTTGTAATGGTTGACAGTCGGGTTACTTCAAAAAAGGTAGCACAAAGGTGCTTGGGAGTATATTAACAAATGTCATTCTTGTTTCTGTATAATTAGCTCAGTTTAAGTGATTCAACAATATTTCCTGTGGAAATAACTTGAACCTGTGTGAAATTTCGGAGAGTTAACTCAGTATGTTCATATGTTCAACATGTTCATATCATGTTGGCAAGGCACCCAACAGCAGGAGCAAGATTTTGAAAACCCAGAAGTCAAAGAGAGAGGATTGGCAACATATTTAAGGTGTGAGACAGGAGGGCCAAAGAAACATGAAGAAATAAAAATCAGACCCATTATTTTTGAATGCTGGTTTGTCAGTTTAGCACTGAACAGCTAAAAACAGGATGTTCAAGCAGCGTTAACAGCATCTCAGAGATTATGAGTGAACATAGAGATACTTACTGGGGTACTGGGGAGATAGGAATAGCCTTTTTTCTAAAGCTGTGAATAAAGTGACCGCATAGGCTCTGAACCTTCTCGGATCAAACCCCTGAAGACAGACGGGAGCTGATGCTGTCAAAATGTACTGAAAGGACATTTATGATATTGATTGACATCAAAAACAAATATACTGTATATCATCCATCAGGCAATAAGTGATATAATTTATTTGTGTTTCAGAGTACTATCACATTAGAGATAATGTAGAAGGCGTAGGGATGGGGGTGGGGGGGTTTCTGTGGTGTAGAAAGCAGAAAACAGAGCAGGGCAATATAGTGAGCTGTTGCTCTATCAGCCTAAGAGTTATGACTCTTAATGTTAATAAGGAGGAACTTGGAATGCCGTGGGCACAACTCACTTAGTCTAAATTTATAGTAATCACACCACAACACGTAAACTATTTATTCAAAATGTTATTTTATTTATTAAACTATTTATTATAATGGACGGCCTGGATTTTTACTTCTGCCGTCAATACACCTCACTTTAAATCTGTATCGGTATACACATGGTTTCGTTTTTTGTGTCTAGTTTCATTTTGTACTCTGTGGCTTTTCTTTTCTTCATTGGAAGCAAACCTCAACATTTACTTGTGCAAAATGCAATTTCTATGAAAAAGTGTTTTTGTACGAAGAGAATCAATACTTTGTAATAATTTGTATCAACACGAAATGCACCATGACGACTGTCAACCACAGTAGAGAGGTGGTACTCCAGGCCCGTAGTTCTGGAGGCTTTCTGACACCAGAAAGATCCAACACACATACACACACACACACACACATACACACACTCACATATGTACACACAATATTGCACAGTGCACCCATCCTCTGTGGATCAGATTCAGACTATTTAGTACTGTTATGGTACAATGAATAGAACATAGAACTCTGGTAAACATCAGTGACGTAAATAAGAGAGAGGAAGGGAACTAGAAAGTATTTTTTATCATGTAAAGGAATCATATTTAAAGAAAGATATTTTACTTGACATGAAAGAATAATAATTATACTGGTTAGAGCAGATCCGTAATGTACACACACAGGAAGAGAGGAAGACTGCTGATGATGCTTATCATTCTACCCCGATTACTGATTGACTGCTAGAGTCCAGTGCTGAGCAATTGTGTGTTAACGGTTTCAAAATGGGAAAAGATGTATTTAAAAAAATATATGCTTAACTAATTTTAAACTTGTTGTGAAACAAAATGGAGTGCACAGTTTACCCTTCAAAGTTGATGCACAAGTTTAAGGATAATAAAAAGGCGTTCGCAACTTTTACCTTGCTTGCCTAATTATTGTATGGATGTTGAAAATAAATTAGATGTAATAGCGTCAACAATTGAAACACAAAGCCCAGATGCCCTCGTTGGTCATTTAAATAATTTATTCATTTATTTTGCAGGGACAATGCACACTAATCAACGGGTGTACTGTAAGTGAGCCAGAGTTAGCCAGAGAGGCTAATTTCCATCTGCTGTTCCCGGACAGATGTTGTTAAGGCAGCCTAAAATAAAACAAAAATCTCGAAAGGAAATGTAATTCAAATATATAGACCAACGGGCTATGAATGGATTTTAAGCTTTTTCCCTACTTAAATAAGTCCAGGCTGAGTACAATTAAGAAGCGGTGGTCGCCAACTTGTCAATTACGATTTCCAAAATAAAATAAAAATAGATTCAGAAACACATTTGGAAGATATACGTCAGTAAAGATCTTGAACTGCAGATTTTTTTTTTTTAATTTTCTTTTATTCCATAGTTGGCTTCCATAGTATTGGTCATGCAAAACCATGAACAGAGATGAAATCCAGCCAAGTTTCGCAAGCGAGCAAATTAGAAAATCGCTTGCGACTTTTGCTTACTATTTTATTTGTGCACGCGCATGGACCTCATTTGCGCTCTTGGATTTTGGTGTTGATTTGCCTTCATAGTTATTTATTTACTTACATTTGTGGTGTTCATGTAGTGCTTTTGTTTTTTATGAAATCCCGATGCCTCATAGAATCATGATTATAAATGTGAAACGTAATTGTTAATGTTGTTCAGGCATGAAAATCCCTCACCTTTCGGCAAAATTTGCCGTTTTAAAACCAAAGTAGGTGACCTACGTGAATTGTGTAGATTCAATGAGGTTTTTTTGGGCGGGGGGGTATTCATATTCAGTGAACTGCGAACAGGGTGAGTGATGGTTTCAATAATTTTAATATTTTCTGGTATATCTAAGTCAAGTTACCCAGGAGCTTTGTTGATATACACTTAGCTAACGTTAGCTACAGCTTGATGCATTGAGTCATTTAACACAGGAGGAGAGAACGCGATGTTGGCCAGCTAGCTGAAGCTCCAATAGCTAACGCTACAGTTTTTGAGGAGGTAGATTTTGAGGTGAGGGGACTGACAAGGCAGAAGGTAAAGTGGTCCACCGTTCTATCAATAAGCAGACCTGCCAACCTGATACGCATTTTGACTTCAAAGTACGCTGGTACGATTTGTCACTCTAAACTATGCAAAAATTTCTCTAAAATTAATTTTAGACTAGTTGACCAGCACACATTATATGCAATGCAATATAATGCATGACGACTATTTAATGACTTGTCCCCTATTAGTTGTCAATTCCCACCCCCCTCGTCGGTACGCAAAAAATGATCCCTGGGACAAAACCAGTTGAAAACCCCTAGAGGGGTAATATCCTTCTCACCTTTTTCACCCTTGACCCGTTTTCATGCCTGGTTGTATATTGAATATTTTTCGATTTATTATTCAAATTCATTAAAACTGAGGATGTCTGTAGAGTTGATGTTAACGCAACCACCAACGTTTCAAACCCATTCCTGTCTACTGCACACAGAAAAAAAATGTCATGGTCTGCGCTGTGCCCCTCCCACTGATTGACTGGCACAGCTGGAATTCATTCACTAATAAGGCTCCAGGCTTGATATCCTCAGCACTCCACTCCTTCCTTGACAAACCTGGAACTAATGCTACGCCTAAAACGCTCAGCAACCTGTGGAAGAGTTCTTTACCGGACAAGCACTCGCCATGTGTCGTCCTCCACCACAACGGAAACACCTCCCATCATCCGATGTAGCGAACATCACATAAACAAACCCCTCGATCCTCAGTCTGAGAGCTTGGGCTTTGGAGAGGACCATGTGGTGCTTTCTCCTTATGAGACACCTCAGCAGAGGAGACCTGCACCCTGAAGACACCTTCCTTATCTGGGACACCACCTTCCCGTGAGGTCCATCGTGCAGCACGCTGATCGACTGAAAACACGCACAAACTATCACAGAAAGAAACAAAAGTCACACATACACACCACCACACAAACCAGACAGACACCGAAACCCTGACTGAACACAAGAGGTCCTCCAGGCCCCAAGAGTTTGGTGTTGGTCAGTTTGTAGTTGTTACGTTCTGACTCCCCAGGAGGGGAGTGGGATTCACGCCACTGCCCGAGGACGTCCTGTGACCAGTAAACGGGTATGGCATCGTAGGTGCAAGAAAACAAACATCACCTGAAGTTGGGGTAAGCAGGCTTTTATTTAAGCGCAGTTAACAGGGGAAAAGAGGGCTGGCGGTACCAAAGCAAAGAAAAGAACAAAATGCCTCCCACCCGCTTACCTGTCCGATCTCCCAACGAAAACCACTAACTGGCACACTAACAAGGCGCCCTACCCAAACTTACAGTAGGTGGCCCAGCCAGGTGTAACTAGTGTTGTTAGACAGGAGAGTAACCCTACGTGCAGGTATGTAAACTCCTCATCCCCCTGTAAGAAAAACAAAAGAAAAAACAATTAATTGAATACAGAGTACAGAAAATCACCAGAACTAATAACTACCCCACCATACACCAGCACTCACACACACACAACCAGTGACACCCACCCCGGGTGAAACAAACACAGGGGTACATATACTGACAGAAGGGCATGATGGGATTGGAGATGAGTGGAAACAGCTGAACCGGGTAACGAGAGTGGGTGGAGCCAAGATGAACGGAGATCATGGATGATCAGTACCACCTGTATGAACACACACACACACGAAACAGAACACATACCTATACACAGAACAGGGGACGTAACAGTAGTAGCCAAACTCCATCCTGAGCCGAGCAGCCAGCAGCTCCGTCAGACTCATGTCCTCCGACCCTCCACCATGCACATTCCTGAAAGGAAATTCAATAGTGTGTGAACATTTATCTTGCCAGCAGAGTATTTCAAGCAGTAGATAAATAGAGGTAAAGGGAAAGGTTCTCCTAAGCCCCGAAACCAGGCCTGCAAAAAGGTGATAGACGGTTTCTGGGAGTGAACTGAAAAAACAGCTGTTCCCCAAACCCGGGTCCAGGTGTACCAGATACTTGTTAGTAGCTATGGCTCCATGCACAACCCTCCGCTGGAGGACCCGGATGTGGGTCAGCTCCGCCAGGCGGGGGATGAAGATCTTCACCAGGTGACCCAGCTTCACACAGCCACACAGCGGATCTCAAGCTTACAAATGTCAGGACCTGGAACGTGATAAGGCTGCCCCCAAACAGCGGCTCCTCGAACAGCCACATCCCTGGTGTTGTCTCAGCACTCTGCTTGTGGGTGAGAACCTGTCACACCTGGAGGACAGACTAGTACTGACGCTGTCAGTCCAGTTAAATCCACTGACTGGGTCTCAAGGAAGAAAACATGTTCATCGTACCCCATGCGTCCAGCCCTCCTCAGCAGCACACAGGCAGTATCGGTCCATGGCCGAAACTATAGAGCAGTCTGAAAGCTGCTACTCGTGAGGCGATGTCCACCAGGCCCTGACCCCACTCCTGGATCGGTGGGTACAGCACAGCAGATGTTAACCAGTGGATGGTGTCTATGTAGAAGTCGTCAATCAGAGATGGATCTAGGATGCGAGATGGTGGCACCCAAGAGCGTTCCTCAGGCCCGTAACCTTCCCAATCCACCAGGAACTGCAGACCCCTCCGATGACGCTGGACATCCAACAGGCGGCGGACAGCGAAGGCAGGGTGGTCATCAATGAGCTGGGCGGCGGAGGGGGTGGGGAAGGGGGGCACAGAAGACTGTCAGAGACTGGCTTGAGTTGAGTTTAACAGCAGAGGGATTGCAGGGGAAGGGCTGCTTGCCCTTGCATGCCCTGGTTAGTCCTCTCCGTTTGGCCATTGGTCTGTGGGTGACAGCCAGAAGACAAGCTGGCCGTGGTTCCCAAAGCCTTGTAGAAGGCCTTCCAAACCCTGGACACAAACTGGGGGCCCCAATCTGAAACAATGTCTGAAGGAAACACAGGGAACACAGATTGAAACTGATTAGTTTACTTTAATCTTGTTTAATCCACGGAAATCAATGCAAGGGCGTAGGGTTGCGTCTCTTTTCTCAACAAAGTAATCTTGCACCAAGAGGGGAAGTAGAAGGCCGGATTATCTTTGCTGTTAGAGACTCTGCAATGTCATTCTTCATAGTTTCTCTCTCAGGGCATGAGAGATTATACAGTCTTTCAGCGGGAAGTGTCACACATACGCCCACATCATAGTTTATTTTTCATCTTCACTGCATGTTGACTAACTCTCCTGTCATTTCAGATCCTTCCACCTCGTCACCTGATTTCCTGCACCTGGTTCTCCTCACCCTCACCTGTGGTGCCTCCCCTCGTCAGTCACTCACTATTTAAGCCTGTCACATTCTGTTGCTCACTGCCAGATTGTCTTGTGTGTTTAACCAAGTTTTCCAGCGTGTCCCTAGTTATCCTGTCTACCTCGATCCTGACCTTGTCTGTTCCTCGACCCCGATTTACCTACCTGCCCTGTTTCGGATTTATCTGCCTGTCTGTTCGCCATCCTGGTTCTGACCCTGCCTGTCCTCGTCTGCGGATTACCTGCCTGCCCCTCTGGAATTGTTTGCCTCCCGACGGATCTCCCGGTTTTGGACCCAGCCTGAACTCTCATTAGAACCCCTCTGTCTTGTCCATTGTGTCCGAGTCGTGCGTTTGGGTTCTCCTGTACTCCGGTACCAGTAACCGTGACAGGAAGAGGTGCTCCAGGCAAGAGGTCAATAGCACAATCATACGGACGGTGAGGAGGGAGTTAGAGAGCTCGGCCCTTGTTAAAAACCTCTTGGAGATCATGGTATACAGGGGGAACTAAGGTCCGATCAATGGGGGTTACTTTATTGCTGTACTGAGCGGCTTCGACCCTAGCAGGCTGAGCTGACTTGAGGCAGACTGAGTGACAGAGAGAGCACCAACCCAGGATTTTACCGGTGGAACAGTCCATATGCGGGCTGTGTACTTTAAACAAGGGATGTCCCAGAACAACAGGGGGAGGTCAACAGGTGAAAGGGGAGTTTCTCATGATGGTTGCCTGAAACTGTCAAATCCACTGTGGAAGGCTTGTGGGTTATGGTAGTATTTGCCTCTCCATTGAGAGTAAGGGCAGAAATGTTCTCCAGCGGCTCGACAGTGCATCCTAATTGTTGAGACAATTGAGTTCTGGGGCCTCATTTATAAACGTTGCGTAAGCACAAAAGAAGGCGTACGCCGCTCTCTATGTAATAATTGGTATTTATAAAAAGCAAACTTGACGGAAAAATGTGCGGTCCTTCATGCAAGCTCGGATCCATGCGTACGCAAAAAAACGGGTGAAATGAGAACCGTCGGCAAATGCAAAAAACACGCAAACGTGTGTGAAAGTGTGTAAAACTAGACTTTTGTGTAAATGAAATGCCAATACTGCCTCTCATAAATAACAAACACCCGTCTGATCGATCTGCAGCGTAAAACAAACAAATACAAATTAACACATTTTCAAAAAGAAAAGTGAAATATGTTCTGCAATAATATTGGCATGTTATGCAATTCATCCTCAAAACACAGGTGTTGCTTGTCAGATGCAATCAAATGGACGGTAATAAAATGCCATGATGCCTACACAATGCGTAATGACGCGAAATTTGGCTGATCTTGCGCTCTTAGATGTGGCAAATGGAAGGATTCGCGCTGTAGTGGAGCGCACCATCGACCTGTTTAAGGGCAGATGGCGCTGCCTCGACTGCACTGGAGGGAGGTTATTGTATACTCCTGAAAAGGTGTGCAAAATCGTGCTGGCATGTGCTGTGCTACATAATGTGGCACAGCTTCCAAACGTGCCTCGACCCCCCCTGACGCCGATGTTGGCCCAGACCCTGTCCCCGATCCCCAATCATTGCCGCCAGTCTCTCATCAAAAGGGGACAGCTCCGGTGTCCCCTTTCCCCCACCCGTGGCAGGAACACTTTGGCGATGGCGCGCTAAACGCTTTTTTGCATCAAATTTGATGTCAGACCATTTTTTCTTTATTTCGGCCACGGTCTGAGGTTGTGAGGCTGCAGCGTTCACGGCCCCTGCAACCTTTTGCCACTCAAGTGCACAGCGCGAATGGCATTAGTAATGCCCATACTGTGCCCTCCAAAAAGCATTTTACTTCTCCTTTCCACCTTGCCAATGATAATTTAACTTCACACTGAGTGAAGTTCCGTTTCTTCATTTCCCTCTCAGTGTTTGCCATGATTTCGCAATCGATGAATATTAATTTGTGGGCGTTCCACAGACTATATATGGGCAACTATGGGCGTGACATGAAGCCGCAAAAGCTGCGCATGGTTTTATAAGTCTGAATATTTCTGTGCGTACGAACGTCCTATGTTTCATCCGTACGCCACTTCTGGCGCAAATCCTACGCAAGGTTTTATAAATGAGGCCCCTGGGCTCCAGAATCTATGAGAGCCAACAGAGACAGAGAAACCCTCCCCACACAGAGAGAAATCTGCAGCAGCAGTGAGGGTGATTGATTTATGGCAGTTTGGCTTGTCAGTACCCCTACGTCTACTGACGAGCCCAGTCTTTTGGACAAGACGGGCAAGTGGGAATGAAATGACCAGGCTTACCACAGTACAGGCACTCCCCAGCCCGGATCCGATGGAGACGTTCCTCCGGAGTGATCTGCCCAGCTGCATGGGATCCTCTGCCGGAAGTGCTGAGGAAAAGTCCGTGCTGTCTGACTGTGCAGCAACACCGGTCGGGGGCGGACGGGCTGATCTAGAAGAAAAGGAGACAAAACTGGGGGAACGAGTGGGTCTTTCCTGCCGCCTCTCATGGAGACGGTTATCCAACTGGATGACTAGGGAGACAAGAGCAGGTAAGTCGGCAGGTTCATCACAAGCAGCTAGTTCATCCTTTAACTGATCATTTAGCCCCTTTATGAATACTCCTCGTAAGGAAACATCATTCCACCCTGAGTCAGCAGCCAGCGTCCAGAAATCCAGAGTAATCAGCAACTGAACGATTACCCTTGCCGAAGGCTGTGGAGCAGACTGGAGGCATTACCACGGTGATTGAGGTGGCCAAGCACCGCCTTTAAGCGAGCTTCAAAGTCTGTAAATAAATATCCAAATCAGAGCTCATCGCTTCAGCCCAGGCCAACGCTCCTGCAACGCTCCCGCAAAAGTCCAACTACATAACTAATCTTAGCTGAATCTGAGGAAAAGGAAAGCAGCCGCTGACGAAATATTAATCTACACTGGAGCAAAAATCCCAGACACTTCAAATCCCCAGAAAACGGTTCAGGATCGGTTCAGTTAACTATGCTTTTTGGACCTCGAAAAGAAGCTGAGAAGAGGAAGCGTAGAGAGGGTAACTCATCTGGTAAGTTTAACTTCTACTAACTAGTTAGTGCAAAGTCAAACACGCATCAAGCTACTAGCTAGCTAGCTAAAGCTAGGCGCATGACTGTTGCTGCCCATTGAGTGATGGAAGCACGTTAGCAGTCACAAGTCCGTCTCTGTATCAGTGAGCAATGAAGTGCCGATTTTCCGTTTTTTTTGTTACAAACACCTGACATGTGGCTGATATAGGATACTTGGTTACATTAAAAACACTGTTTTCATAACAAAATACTCTAGTTTATGCATCTGGTGTCTGGTATGTTCTTTAAACATTTCTGCACATGATATTTGCTGTCGTTTACACTTTCATATACAACAGTGATTTGAGTCAAATAATGAAAATTAACAACCGTAGAGTGTTATTGCGGGATATTTCAAGACTTAACTTTTTTGATTAATGTCATTATTATGAAAACACAGATTGCAAGATTAACTGCATCATTATCTATACACATAACCTGAAACAAAAACATTATGTTTTATAGCCATTACTGCTGCTCTCTTTAAAAATGGAGGTATTTTATATGGAAATCAGACTTTTTAATGTAACCACCAAATATCCTTGATAATGACCACATGTCTGATATTTGTAACAAATATAGGCTACCACAGGAACATTTTAATCCTCTACCAACTACTCCTCAGACTCCTTCCTCTCCAAGCTCGGAGAATGGAAAAAAGAAGAAGGGAAAGAAAGTAACAAGGGAGAGAGGAAGCAAAAAGATCAGACGGAGCCATGTTTCAAGGGGTAATTTATGTAAATGAAAACTAAGATTTAGAAGATAGTTACTGGCTGTTTATTTTTTGGTTTGTGACTTAATGTCGTCAGTTTCAATGAAGAGGACTGAACTTGCAGGTAAAAGGTGAAAGTAACACTTATGTAGTCCACCTATGTGCAAGAAAGCTGTGTCACTGTTGTGTTGTAGACTATGCCTACTGAATGATGTTAGTGTTGCATAGTTAGTAAACTTCATGAATGGTTTAAGGTTATTGAATGGAAGATCCTTTATGTCACTGATCCGATCCGGCGACAGAGGCTGCCGAAGGAGCTGGAGCCGAACGCGTGCTGTAAAAAAATGGTTCAATAAAGACAGTTGCTTAAACCAGTACGGTGTATCCTTGTCATTTCCCGTTCCCCCAGAGGGCCGCACGTTACAAGGACATCCTTGTCTTATCCCGCTCTGCAAAGGGATTGGCCGACTCAGGTCCACCCCACCCCAAACATTGAGCACCTCTGTACAATAAACCCAGTCCAAGCCAGAAAACCATCACCAAAACTAAAAGCTGTGCAGAAAACCAATACGAGTGATCCACCCTGTCAAAGGCTTTCTCCTGATCCAGTGACACTATCCCCAGGTGACCTTTAGTTTGTTTGCAAGGGCTCTGGATAGCACCTTATAATCAGTACAGAGGAGAGCTACTGACCTGCAGTTCTTTAGTAATGCCAGGTCTCCTTTCTTTGGCAGCAGAGAAAGCACTGCTCGCTGACAAGAAACCCGAAGAGATCCCGTTCTGAAACACTCCAGAAAAACAAGAGTCGCTTGAAGAAATCGACGGAGAGACCATCGATCCCTGGCGCCTGTCCCGATGCCATCGAACTTCAATTCATTTTATTTTGTATAGCCCAAAATCGCAAATTACAAATTTGCCCCAGTCTGTACACATGCGATATCCTTTGTTCCGAAACCCACACATCGGCACAGGAAAACCCTTCCATGGGGAAAAAAAGGGAAGAAACCTTAGGGAGAATGTTAGAGGAGGGATCCCGGGATGGACAGACTACAATGTATAATACATTCAATTCCTATATAGAAATGATTTCAAATAATTGCGAGTAGCAAGCCAGGTGCACGACAGGACCACTGCAGGGACAACCACCATCCACAGAAGCCTGTAGGGCAGGAAAGCACAAAGACTAGGAAAGGGTAATGTCGGTTTATGATGACAGTAATATTAATATTTAAACTAATAATGATGATGGTGATGGCAGCAGGTGTCAGGACCAGGGTCCAGAAGAAACTTTGATGAAGAAACTACGATGTACCTGCTATTGGAGAAAGCACAAAAAAACTCCTGGAAAGAAGCTGAATCAGTCATGCGCATTAATAAAATGTGGATTTTTGTAGAAAAAGAGAGAGAGGAGCTTGGTGTGTCCTAAGAAGTCCCCCGGCAGTCTAAGCCTTTAGCAGCTCAACTAAGGGCTGGTCTGGGCTAATCTGAGCTAGCCCTATCAAAGAGGAAAGTTTTAAGCTTTATCCTAAAAGAGCTGACCGAATCTGCCCCCCGGACTGAAAGTGGAAGCTGGTTCCACAAAAGAGCTTGATAACTGAGGTAAAAAAGTCAACTAATGCATTCTTCCATGATGTCCGTTTCCGGCATTCTCTCATTCTGCAAAAGCTTTAAAAGTGATGAAAAGGTCAAAACGTAGTTTAAACTAATCAGGTTGTAAAACTACTACAGATGCCCACCATCCAGAGCTGCTTTCTCTTCCGAGTTGAGCTGAGGAAGTCCCTCCAGGAGCTCCCGCTGACACTCCACGCAGCACTGCTCTGCCCCGTAGAGGTCAGCATAAAACTCCACAGCACGGCTCCTCATCTCTCCCGGGTTGGTGGTCACCCTGCCTCCTATAAGCTGCAGGCGGGTCATCTGCTTCCTCTGTGCCACCGACCTCTCCAGGGTTGAAAATGAAGGAAGTCGGGGTCTCCATACCTTTCAGCTGGAGGAAACGAGACCTGACTAGAGCTACCTTTGTTAAGATCCCTGGGGTCTAAGAGACATTTGTTAATTGTGATTGCTGTGTGTTTTGTTATGACAAGTGTTTCCACCGTTTGTTTGTTTTATATATATAAATTCGGTGTGTCTTTCTGTTGTTCCCTGTCGGATTATTAATCAGTTTTTGTGAAGGATCTATGCCTGAACCTGCATGTTCTGAATACAGACAGGTTAAAAGAGTTTTCTGAGTTTGGACCCTCTGTGTTGTGGGAAGTGTCGCGTGGAGGGACGCCTGCTCCGGCTACGGGGTAGTGAGGTTTTTTTTTGGTGAATAGGGGAGTGAGCGAAATGTACAGACGTCTAAGCTACGGGTGGGGGGGACAACAAACGAGAAAGAGCGCAAGAGTAAAGCGCAGGCAAGGGCTGCTAGTCTTTGATGGTGAGGATGGCTGGGAGAGAAGGATATAGTGATAGCATGGAGCTAAGTGAGGAAGAGACACGAGAAGGGAATGAGAGTGAGGGGATAAAGGCTGGGAAGAAGGTACTCAAAAGAAAGAAAAAGAGGGAAGCTAGTCTAGGTGAAACGGAGAGTGAAGAAAAGGAAGAAGGGGAGCCAAAGGAAAAAACGCTGAATGTAGTAATACGATTTGAAGGAGAAGGAGGAGTTCGGAAGATGTACCCATTAAAAGTGACCAGAATAATGAGAGCACAAATATGCAAGGGTCTTGGGAGATGGAAATTGTCAGGATCTCCAATCCCCCCGAGTTGGTTGATGAGAAGAATCGCAGCAGGTTGATCAATTGGAGTTAAAAGTTAAAAATAAAAAACATTTATTTAGAAGAGAAAAAGATTACATGAGCAATTCTCCGCAGATATCTGGCTCTAACTATTGCTTGCAAACAGGAGGTCCAACACACCAGCACGTATCTCAGTGCTCGGTGTAATGATGTCTCCGAGCAGTAAAAACGCTGAGTTTTTATACACATGTGAAGGACATTCTCCGTGCCAGCTACGAGAAGCTGCAAAGCAGGTTGAGATAAGAACCCAGGTGAAGCTGAGGGTAGCACACACACAAGATCCTCCTCAGTGGCCGGTGCAAATCATAATTAATTGACATAAAGTAAAAACGTGGATCCGGAACTTTCGTACCGAATAAGATATGAACCAAGGCCATGAACAGAAGTCCTTTGTTTTGAAGCGTCTATGAGATCGAGTCAACCGCCCTCCCTTCTCAGGACACAGCTGCAAACTAACGTTTTGTATCATGCTGCTCTTTGCACATCAGGGTCAAATACAGGACACTTGAGACACGGCTTTAGCACAAAACAATGTTATAATATATTTTACCAGTACATGCATCTCACAAAATCTATTAATTGGATGCAACAATGAAGCGCAATTAGACAAGGCAAAGAAACTGGATATGGTTGGACAAATAAAAGTGCTAAAAGTTGTTAAAGTGGGAGAACAGAGACCAAATAGCAGTAGGGGAGTGATATCTGGAGTACCTCTCAGTGTAAATATGGAGGCGCTGGTGGAAAACGTAAGAATACGTAACAGAACAGTTAAGAGTGAAAAGAGAATGACTAGAGGAGTAGAGAAAAAGGAAACTGAAACGATTTGGGTAGAATTTGATGTAAATGACGCCCAACTGAACTGTTTTTTGGATTTGTTAGATACAAAGTAAGGGAGTTTACGCCAAAACCAATGAGATGTTTCAAATGCCAAATATTTGGGCATGTGGCAAAAGTGTGCAAAGGAAATGCAAGATGTGCCAGGTGAGCATGAATATGGAAAGTGTGGAGAAGGAGTTCAGCCTAAGTGCTGCAAATGTGGGGGTAAGCATAGTGTGGCATATTGGGGATGTGAAGCAATGAGAAGAGAGGTGGAAGTCCAACAAACAAGAAAGAAAGAAAATGTGTCGTATGCAGAAGCAGCTAAAGTGGTGAGGCAGGGGAAGCGGACAGAAGAGCGTATCAATGAAGCCCAAGTGACAGTAGAGGTAGAAAGAAATAATGGAATCAGGGTATGGGCAGAAAAGGAGAAGCTGGTGACGTTCATAGCAGGGGTGATAAATGCAACTGCTGAGGTTAAGTCAAAAACCGAAAGGATTCAAATAATAGTTAAAGCAGCTATACATCATCTTGATATGATAGGGTTAAAATGGGAGACAGTCTTAGTATTCAGGCAAGCCAGCAGTCATGTATTAGTATGTGCCATGCTAATACTTCAATGGAATGCAGGAAGTTTAATTTCCAATGGACAAGAGTTTAAGAAATGTATAGATAGCAGAAGAGAGAAACCAGATGTTTTGTCCATACAAGAATCATGGCTAGCCATGATTCTTGTAAGCCAAGCTTGGAATTTGTAATATATGGGTATGTAGCAATTAGACGAGATAGGAAAGAAGGGCAAGGGGGGGCTGTGTTACTTTTATAAAACCCCCATAGAATAGTGGGTAGATATGGAGTATGTAGTAGTTGAAGGGTGGATTAACAGGAAAGAATTTGTGGTAGTGAATTATTATAACCCATGTTTAAAGCTAGAGCTAAGAGAATTGGAAGCAATAGAAGGGCAAGATCGGACAAATATAGTATGGTGTGGGGACTTCAATGCGCACAACTCGCTATGGGGGAGTGGAAGTACCAATGGAAATGGCCAAACCATAGAAGAACTGCTTGATGCAAGAAACTTAGTCTGCCTAAATGATGGGAGTAATAAAAGGATAAATATCAGCACAGGAAAGGAGTCTGTACTAGACCTCACACTATAGTGTGAGGTCTAGTACACTATAGTGTCATATAACATTGTGGCAGGGTGTGAATGGAAGGCATATCATGTAGGCACCATAGGAAGTGATCACTACCCGATATTCTGTAAAATGGATAATCATACGCCAGTAACAAAAGAAGACCGGGGAGGAAAATGGGTTTTTGGGAAAGCCAACTGGGAGAGGTTTAAGGAAAATAGCGAAGGGCACCTGAGGAAGATTAATGATGATATGCCTGTAGAATCCCTAAATGAGAGGATAACAGGAGGCATCAGGGCAGCTGTCCTAGAGTCTATCCCAAAAAGTAATGGAAAAACAAGTAGAAAAATGGTGCCATGGTGGAGCAATACGTGTAAAGAGGCAATTCGATTGAGAAACGGGGCATTTAAGTTAGTAAAAAGAACTCTCAACTATCAAAATATGATACAATTTTAAAAGGGCGCAGGCAGCAGGTGTTTTGATTAAAATGCATATAATAGGAATTAAGGGGAACGTCTTTAATTGGGTAAGGGAGTTAAGTAAAAGAATGATCCAGGTCAGAATAGGAACGGAAAAGTCCAGGAAATATGAAATAGAAAATGGGACACGGCAGGGGAGTGTGGAATGTCCTTTATTATTTTCCATAGCATTAAACAACATCTTTGGAAAGGTCTCAACAGATGTGGGAAGGTCACTATTTGCAGATGATGGGGCCTTATGGAAAAGAGGCAGAAACTTAAAGAAAAATATAAGAAGGGATAAAACAAGTTGAATTATGGGGGAAGGAATGGGGATTTAGGTTCTAAGCTGAAAAAAACGAAAGTGATGGTCTTTACAAGACTGAGGAAAAGGTGAATCTATATGGAAACAAGTTAGAAATAGAGTCGTTTCGGTTTTTGGGAGTGCTATTCGACAACAGATTAACATGGAAAGACCACATTAAAAATGTTAGTAATAAGTGCAAAAAGGTTATAAATGTATTAAGATGTCTGGTGGGAACGGCGTAGGGAGCAGAGGTCGTGGCCATGATTCACTTGTACAAAGCACTAATTAAGTCCAGACTAGATTATGGGTGTATAGCATATGGGTCAGCATCAGAAACCGCACAACTAGATGTTATCCAGACCAGGGCCCTGAGAATTTGTATAGGTGCAGCAAGAACATCTCCAGTGTGCGCAGAAAGCAGCTGATGGTTAATTATTGGGTAAACCTGAGAAGGCATAATGATGAGCACCCTGCAAAAAAAGTGGTAGAGGCATGCTGGGAAAGGACCAAAGACTAGTTTTGGATGGATAGGAGGAGCAGCAGCAAAAAGTTTAGGAGTAGCTGATATAGAGCTTATTCCTACTGTCATTTGGTCAATAACTCCTGTGTGGTTGCTTAAGGAACCAGAGGTGGACATGGAGTTGCTACAAAGTAAGGCAAGAAGAAAGAACCCTGACTTGTGAGTGAGTTCTATGAATACACGGACAGTAAATAAGCAGAGCATGTGCAGGCGTTTACTGATGGATCTAAAGACCCAGATACGGACAAAACAGGAGCTGCTGTAGCAATCCTATCGTTCAAGTGTGAAATATACAAACGCACTTCAAATTGTCTGGCTGTGTACTGCTTTGAATTGTATGCAATTGTTATGGCCTTAGAGTGGGTTGAACAACAAAAAAACAGGCAAAGTACTTGTTTGCAGTGACTCCATGTCTGCCCTTGAAAGCCTGAAGTCAGGAAAGTCCAATACCCGACAAGATCTGGTGCATAAAATAATGGATAAAGGAGGATAAAGGAGTTGAAATTATTTATTATATATTAGACAGTAGGCAGTTTATAAAATAGGCTACATTTAATACATTCAGTTCCTTACAACAAGACATCTCTTTGGATGTCTAGTTTTTCAACAACAGTTTTTCTCAGTACAGTACCGTATTTTTCGCACTATAAGGTGCACTGGATTATAAGGCGCATAAGATACTGCAGTCAAACGTCAGGGCGGGGGGGGGAGGTGGAGACTGCTTTCAGGGTCCGATTGATGCTGCGAGGTGCGTCCGCTCCCGCCGCCCACCTCGCCATCCACGCCTTAAATCTTCAGCTGCTCTCCAGCCACGCCGCCTGCCAAGGGCTCCTTTTAGAATAACTTATTTTCCACGTTGAGATGGTTCAGTTACTGTAAAAGAAAGTGTCACATGTCTCTCGCTCTTTAATCTCACGAAGTGCTCGGCAAGACAGCTTTGTTTCTCCGACGCGCCCTGAAGCAAGCTGCATATCTCACGCGCTTGAACGTCCGCTCAGCATCTCGCCGTCGTAGACTAGCTTTGGCATGTTTGGCAGAGCGCCGTGGACAACCAGTATGGATCAACCGATTAACCAATTGATCCATATATAAGGCGCTCCGGATTATAAAGGCACTGTCGTTTTTTGAGAAAATTAAAGGCTTTTAAGTGCGCCTTATAGTGCGGAAAATACAGTAATACGGTCGTTTCACCCTTCTTAATACAGTGATGTTTATTAGTTTAATGACTACTCATACAAGACCATTCTACAAAGACAGAATGATGGATAATACTATAATAATATAGCACTCATGACTCACATTGGTTCTTTAGAAGATGCCTCATTATTTTCTTTGACAGTTAGAACGTCTTCGTCATCAATGACGATAGGCGCATACAGGTCTGTGTAGTTGCTGCAAAAAGAAAATATGTACACAAAATACAATATAACGAAACATACCGTGCATCTTCTTATCAGTAATCAAGAGTCTTAAAGGGGTCATTGATTGCAAAACCGATTTTACCTTGTCATAGCTGAATAACAGCTCGGTGGGTAAAATGGACACACAGTGAACCTCATTGATACATTGTCATTGATCCATCACCTTTGTCACCCCCCTACCTGAAGTTACATACAGACCAGCCCTCTGGTGTTCTGGCCCCAGATCTCAGACTAGTTTAGCTGTGCGCTGCTTTGTGTACTTCCACGGGAATTACAAAGGAGCTAGTTTGGAAGTTTTTTAAAAGGCTATTCAAAATGGACCTGGGCCATTTTCAGCCCAACCAAGGTTACTGGCAGGTTTACTATAAGAAACCTGGAGTTTCTACCAGTCTCCTCCCACATGAAGAAAGCTGGTAGACATGGATTGCCAATTCCTACAAAATCCAATTGACATCAAAGACGTCGTGATTCGAAATGCTTTAAGTCGCGAGAGTGTCTTCCAACCCAGATTAGATGTTTTATCATTTCCAGAGGAATTTCTGTTAGAACGCTACCGCTTTTCCTCACAAGGTATCATTTATCTCACTAACATTCTCCGGCCGTATATCACCGATCTCACACACTGCGGACGTGCACTCACATCAGAGCAAATCTTGTGCATCGCGCTACGTTTTTTTGCAAATGATAGTTTTCTTTATAACATCAGGGATGCAGAGCACTTTGGCAAGGCAACAGTTTGTAGAGCTGTGAGGAAAGTTCACCTTTTACTGAAACGCGTGTTTCCCAGACACAAACCTCTTAGAACCATCAAAGAGGAATTCCACAGGATTGCAGGTGACTGATGTAGAAGTCAGTTATATTATATATTTTTTAATTATGATGTACATTCTGCTGAGACCTCAGAAGCTTAATTAGCTGTCATTATTCAGGGCCTCCAAATGTGATGGGATGCATAGATGGGACACATATTCCTATTACTGCGCCTGCACTCGATGAAGGGGACTTTCACACAAAAGCAAAAAAGAAAAGTTTGAATAACAAAATTAATATTTCAAATAAAATTCATTATTTCTAATCGTGACTATATTTTCAATTGATTTTTCCAACTAATTTAATAAATGAGTGACTTTTCATGGAAAACACAAAATTGTCTGGGTGACCCCAAACTTTTGAATTGTATATATCAGTTTTATTTTTTTTAAAGAAGTGTATACTTGCATCTGATGTAGTCACTTGTGTCCTGGGGGGTGTCCAGGGATACCTTCTGCCACTGGGTGACCACTGTTTAGACTGAGGGCCAGCTCCACCTCTGTCAGAGTTGGTGGAGGTGGCCCTCCTCCTGTTTTTCGGGCCTCTGCCTTCTTTCTGTTGACTGAGCAGAACTCAATGTTTCTTTGTTTTTTAATTAGTATTTTAATTAGTGTTGGTGTCGGCTACAGCATCACATTTTAAATGACTTCGATAGGAGGCATTTTTATTTTATACCTTTATAGTGGGGTATTAAGTGAAAAGACGTGTAAAAACAACATTTTATTAGGGGTTTAATTCACTATTTCAAGTAGCCACTGAATTAATATTTACTTTGTTTAAGAAGTCAATTTTAAAAAATTAATTAAAATTAAAGTGAGGAGCAATCATAGCCTATGTGCAATATATGCCATAACTTTTTGTATTACCTTTTTAAATTTCATTTTTAGCTGCTTCAAGGTCCTTTTTTCCCCGTTGGATTGCACCTAAATGAAAATCAGATTTCATTCCTACTTATATTCATAACTATAGGCTGCGACGATCTACGGTTAAATGTTATGTCAATGGAACAGTACATTCAAACTTACGCGTTGACTCGGGCAGTGATTTTTCCCCAAGCAGTCTTTCTCTCTTTCGCTGCTGCAGCTGTATTGCATTTGCGGCGAAATACATCCTCATGCTCACCGTAGGCCTGCAGAAGGACCTCCAACTCCATCGCAGTGATATAGCTTGCTCTTTTATTTATGGTGGCATGGTGACTCGTGCAATTGTGGCTCCATTGGCGATGGCTTTTTATAATCGTCATGCACGCGCTTAACTCAAGGTGAACATACAACTTAGAGTTGATTCAACTAACGCAGATCAGCTGTTCTGGAACCGGACACTTAAGAGTTTCCCGTCTCAGAGTAAGTCAACTCTGAGTTCAGGGATAGACTCAGAGTTTGTTAAACCTCCTTTCTGGAATACCCCCCAGAAGACCACTCCCAGAGGTGTGGACATTAACTTTCACACCTTTTACGGATCTGTAAAAATACCTGGAGGCAACAGACAGGCACTATAGGGGATGGTCAAAGGACTGTGGCCTGTTGGTTGAAAAGACCAGCGGCTCCTCAACTGAGATGTTCTTTTTACCACAACACCATCTCATTTATTAAATACTTTTGATTTTAACCTTTCGATCCGTGATGTCCTTCGTCCGTCCGGCGTTTCTTCATTTTGAACACAACACTTGCAAGCTACAAAAACACGTTAATTTACTGTCTTACCCCACCAACCAGCTCAGATTGATATCTTAAATAAATCCCACAGGCAGTATCCTAGCAGTTCAGTAAATGTTAATCAGTCAATGTTAAATATATATTTCTATTAGGCTAACAATTTAACATCAGCTAACTAGGTTAGCTTCTGTAAGCTAACAGCAATGTAACAAAGGTTATTAACGTTAAGTTAGTTAACTTACCTAACGTTAGCTAGGTAAGTGCTCAGGCAAATGTAAATTCTTCAAAATGTATATGTGTGTGTGTGTGTCAACTGGCAGCTAACTAGCTAACACCGATTATGGCACAGGGGTGTTTTTCCCATTCTCCACCATTTAACAACTCAAACAAGAATTAAGAACCAGTTAATATCCCAAAGAACCATATGAAAACATGTAGAACCATCCAATAGATAAAATTATTATTTTAAAGGTGATGCTTCTTTGTAGAACCACACTGCCTTATAAAGAACCTATAAAGAATATTTTTTCTGTGTGTGACACAGAGGAAGTCGCAGACAAATTCCAGAAAGCATTTTCTTTGCTAGGTGGAGAGGACATGGAGCGAGTTCATATGCAAAGTGACAGAGCTGAAAGCCAGGTTATGGGACAGGGACTTCTAAGCAGAGAGAAGTTTCCTCTCCTCAGCGAATGTGCACTTAGTGAGTGCCTACTTTGGATCAACGTACCTCTGAAATGGCATTTTCGCAAGTACAAATCAAAGTACAGGAGCCGGCTTACTGACAGATACCTCACAGACTGCATTGGACTGGCTGTCTGTACTTATGAGCCAAACTACATGGCACTCAGACAGTGTTGAGTCACATGACTTCTTATGGCTTGGTGATGATACACAGAGCTGAACTACCCTGACATACGTTGCACTGACTGAGAATTGTGTCAGTGTTGTGTTCCATTGTCCTCTTACAATGTGGAAAGCATCCTTCAGCACTGTGAACTTGTTGTATAATTGGAAAATTGCTCATAAAAATACCTCACTCAGCAGAGACCAAAACATTTGACAAGGTTACTGCATAACCAAACCTCTATCAGGGACTACAGTCAATGCTAGCCACAATGACTCAGCAAAATGGTATCCAATCACATTCAAGTGCCCATCCTCCTTGCACTGACACCCAATGTGAGACGGATCTGAGAGGAAAGATTAGGTTACATACATTTGTACTTTGTCAGTCCTGCTGATGCAGAGAGGACTGTGCCCTTATGTGCTTGACCTTAGGGTTTGGCGGTTAACTTCAGGTGTGTCCGGCAGTGACCAGTGCGTTATATTTTAGTGGAATCATTTTCTACAACAGCTTTTTATACCACCTTATTATAACGTTCTATTTACTTTATTAACGTTTTATTTACGATAAGTTCCTTTTCATATTCTGCCTGCAGCATCTGAGATGGACCAAAACATTATGAATGATTATAGCAATCGCCTCACTTTTTCACATAGTGTAGAGCGGGGGTCTCAAACTCCGCCCCTCAGGCCACATCCGGCCGCCGCCGGGGTGTAGCGACTTTGGCGTACTCCCATCAACCATACTGTTCGCCGGTTGGACCGTCAGCGCCGCCATCCCCCCGTCAACCGTAATGGTCTGCCCGCAACTGGCCTGCACCTGATTTGAGTTTGAGACCCCTGGTGTAGAGTCTAGACAAAAATGTTACTGTTAATATGTATGCATTTAGGTTAGAGCGATTTAGCAAATTAATACCTCACATTAAATTGCATTTTTGTTATTGTGCTATATGTACAAAAAGAAAAGAACATGTCAAAGTGTGTGTGTAACCACTGTTAGCTCACTGCGGGCTAACGTTACATGCATGTAGAAAGTGGGGCTTCATGTCAACACAGCAGCTTACCTCCCTGTCGCTCCTCACAGTCACCTCCTGTCGGTGTTTAATGGTGGAAGCAGACACGGAGCGCTCAGTCGTCCAATAGAAACTCCTGGTTTATTCAGCGGCGTAAGCCCTGCCCAATAGGTTCAACCTCGGACCACAAAAGGTTTTGTTTTGCAGCCAAAATTTCTAGTTTCATATGTAAAACTAACAATTCATATATTTTTACTCAAACTTGATTTTTTTTTACAATGCAAGAAATTACCTCTCAAGTTTTATCTGTTTACATAATAAAATACATTCATAAAATCTACCTACATAAAAACCAGGCCAGTTTGTAGGCTCCTGCTCAAAAATGACATGGCCCTGAGAGAAAAGATGTCATGATAAAGGGAACACTTGTGAGGTTGTCTAAATATCAGTATATCTGTTTGCAGGTTAAGACAAAATGAAGATTGGAACACTGCACCAGTTCGCCTTAAATAAAAAAGCACATTCAGGATGATTATTCCTTTGGAATTAAAATAGTATGGCTCCAAACCTCTACCAGATCATAGTACAATATGTTAACATTCTGCAAAGGTTGATTTTGATAAAAATGTCCTTCACTAATAAAGTGAAGGACACTTTTTTGAGATTTCTTTAGTACAGACGTTTAGGTTGGCCCTCCAGAATTAGTTTTTGTCATGTACCAAACTACTTATTTCACTTGTATATCAATAATAGTGTTCAATACATCATACTTAGGCGTAGGGCATCGTTTTTGCAACTAACCCATACTTCTATGTATTTTACTATAAAACAGTCAGTTTGCAGTTCAAAGAACTCCTTACAATACTATATTAATTTGAATGTCTTACTGAATTATTTTCAAAAATGGGAATTCATTTTTGTTGAAATGGGTTGTTTAATTTCTTTGAAAAATAGCCAGGTCCCCATATCTGAGAGATGTGTTCAAAACATTTTTTGAATCTTCTGGTACTCTCATCACATGTCATGAATACACATCTTTACAAGTGTATGTGAACTTTTCACCACATCTGTAAAGTAGATATATAAATGTGTACGAAGGCACAGCAGAGTTGTGCTATTTGACGTACATGTTGTAGAATACAGGATCGTAGTGTATAACATAATATTGTTTTTTTGCAATGAATGGACGGTAAAATCGCTGTGTATTCTACCATTTCTTTGTATTTGATTATGCGTAATGGCTACATTTGTCATCGTAACATCTAAACAATTGGAATAACACACATTGCATATATAACTAAGAATAAACAGTACAAATACAAGTTTATTAAATAAAATGATGTAATAAACATTTTTTAATTTACCCTGACTGCACGTCACTGCATACGGCGTACACCTCTCCCTTCACAAGCATGAATAACTTATTTGTTGTTTAGATATTAGGATATCGTATAATAGCTTTTGTTGATTTCCAATGGTATTTATCTGATTAGTATTGTTGAAGGTTAATAAACCCTGTTATACTTTAAGGAGCAGTTTTCTGTGTTTCTCTGCATACGTGTACTGTAGTGATGGCTGGAAACATAGCTCTTAATGAGTGAATGGATGGAGTATACATGTAGAGTTTCATGTTGATCAAGCAAGGATGAAGCAAAGATAAACTACTTTAGAGGAGGCCTTAGTGAAGGCCTCACGTCAGACGAACGGCTGGTCCAGAATCGTAATTTTTTAATTAGCTTCCCTAGCCACTAAGGAGAAAAGTCGTGTACAGCATCAGATGATACTCAAAAAGAAAAGCATAAAGTGAAATTCTTTTAGGATAAAAAAATATGGAACTTTGGTCTGACCCAGTGCAAAAGTTCAGCTTGGACAAGCCTGTCATGGTGACAAAGAATGGTAGCAGCTAAATCCTAACACAACTGTAAGGGCAGAAAAGTGGCTTGGATCAGTGAGAAATGTCAAAACATGTGGACAAAAAAAATGTCTTCCCTGTTGCATCGATAATGAAATAGTGTTAAATAAAGTTGTGTCTCCAGTCTTTGTCCTACTGGGATCACAAGCCTGGTAAACACACAGTGCTGAGCGGTTCAGGGGAGAGCTGTGTAAAGGGAGTCACGTGCGTTTACCCGCCTCTGATCCCCACCACGGGAGCTTTGCAGACATAATCCCAAATTACACAGAGGGCCAGCCACGCACCACACAAACCGTGACCTGTTTGCACAGATTGAGAACCACAGAGAAAATATAGAGCGTGACTAGATTACAGCATCTAGGATCCACCTGGTGAGAGTCCCTCCTGGTGTTCTTGGAATATCCATTTCATTGAGGTCGCTCTGGGGACCTTTGGGTAGAATAGTATCCCAGAATGCATTTCGTGTGGAGAACCTGAGTCGTCATAACTTTCACAAAAACACATCACGAGTCCTTGATAATGTTGATATAGGTGAAATCATATCTTAATTCACATGGCCTGACCAAGCCTATCCTGGAGACTGTGAGATGCATATAATGGTAAAATGATATAATATTGTCTTGTGCTAAACCCATGTATCAAGTGCCTGTATTTGACCCTGGCGTGCAAAGAGCAGGATGGTACAAAACATTTAATTTGAAGCTGTGTCCTGAGAAGGGAGGGCGGTCAACTCGATCTCATAGATGCTCCATTAAAGGGGATTAAATAAATGTTAACTTTTTGACTTTAATTGATCCACATGTTGCAATCCTTCTCATCAACCAACTCGGGGGGATCGGAGATCCCGACAAGACAAAGAATGGTAGCAGCTTACACTCCAGAAAAGTGGCTTGGATCAGTGAGAAATTAAATATCAAAACATATGGACTTCCATCCATCCATCATCAAACCACTTATCCTGCACACAGGACAGGGTCGCGGGGGGCTGGAGTCTATCCCAGCCAACTTCAGGCGAGAGACGGGGTACACCTTGGATTGGTCGCCAGCCAATCGCAGGGCCACACAGAGACATACAACCATTCACACTCACATTCATACACCTACGGGCAATTTAAAGTCCCCAATTAACCTGATCCCTGATGAGGAAGCCGGAGTACCCAGAGAGAACCCAGGCAGACACGGGGAGAACATGCAGACTCCACACAGAAAGGCCACTGGGCAGAGTTGAACCCAGGACCTTCTTGCTGTGAGGCGACAGTGCTAACCACCACGCCACCGTGACGCCCCTACATATGGACTTTGATAATTGAAAAATGATTTTCCTCCGTCATATTGATGTGGAAATACTGTTAAATAAATGAAAAAGGTATGTTTGGATATGTATATACATGTTGTGCTTGTACCAATGAAGTTACCACGCCATGCTGTTATAAAATGATTTTAACCGGGCTCCTGAAATATATGTTGGCTGACGCCTCATCCATCCATCCATCCATCGTCAAACCGCTTATCCTGCACACAGGGTCGCGGGGGGGCTGGAGTCCATCCCAGCCAACTTCGGGCGATAGACAGGGTACATCCTGGATTGGTCGCCAGCCAATCGCAGGGCTACACAGAGACACACAACCATTCACATTCACACAACTACGGGCAATTTAGAGTCCCCAATTAACCTGATCCCCAGAGCATGTCTTTGGACTGTGGGAGGAAGCCGGAGAACCCGGAGAGAACCCACGCAGACACAGGGAGAACATGCAGACTCCACACAGAAAGGCCACTGGGCAGAGTTGAACCCAGGACCTTCTTGCTGTGAGGCGACAGTGCTAACCACCACGCCACCGTGACGCCCCTACATATGGACTTTGATAATTGAAAAATGATTTTCCTCCGTCATATTGATGTGGAAATACTGTTAAATAAATGAAAAAGGTATGTTTGAATATGTATATACATGTTGTGCTTGTACCAATGAAGTTGCCACGCCATGCTGTTATAAAATGATTTTAACCGGGCTCCTGAAATATATGTTGGCTGACGCCTCAGCTTATCGGAAATCATTTTTGAATAGACTGTCTGCTTTCTCTTTGAAAGAACTTGATAAATATGTTACATCAAATGATTCCTACCTATTAATGCTGTTTAACCATAATTTTCCCCGTAGTTTCTTTTGTTCTGTGTGACCAATGACATATCCACATTGTTCTTACCTTGTGAGTCAACGAGGGGTAGATGAAATATTTTTTACAAGGGTTTGTAATGGATGCATGTAACCTATAGGCCTTGGAATATAGATGTGTTTACATGGAGTTTTATGGAGTTTAACAGCTCAGGCGTAGAGCCATCTCTGCTTCTTTTGTTGTACTTTCATGTCCCAACTTCGACACTGTATCCAGTTATCTTTATAAATTCAGGATTTTATCGTATTATTTGAATTCATAGGTTAATAATAAGCAAAAAACTCAGCTGTGTTTATTACAGTTTAAAGTCCTGGTCAAACGGTTTCCATTTTGGTGTGGTGGCAGCACATTTGCTCTATTTATGATTATGACAGATTTATTGCCAAGCCCATGAGTGGACCCTAGGAGGAATTTGACATGGCGTTGGGTGCATAACATGCAACAAGACAACATGGCAATTTACAATTGAACTCTACTGAATAAAATATAAGGCTATGGGGATATAGAAGAGACAATTTAAAGACTACTGCGTTCAATCCTTTTCTGAAGAAACACAACTTGAACCGGGGTGTTAGTTTTTTTTTTTCAAAGAACTGGATCCCCTAGGCAGACTGAACTTCAGTACCGAAGTTTATTTTAACACACAGGTTGATAAAGGTTGATACTGGGGAGGCTGGAGCTCCGGATGGGAACTGGCGAGGCCGGAAGAAGAGCTGGTCAAGGCGGAGAAGCAGGACACAGAGTAAAACTGGGGAAGAAGCAGACTGCTGGGAGTTAAATCCTGGACAGCAATACCAGTACTAATAGTTAAGCAACCAAAATACTATTCGAAAGAACAGCAGCCGGGAATTACCACAAGAGTAACTGACGAACTGGCGAAGACTGGAAGTTCAGACCGGGCTTAAATACTGGAGGCGAGGAGAGGCAATCAAGAAGATCAGCAGCAGGTGGCAGGAATTGCTTGAAGATCTCAACTAGACCAGCTGACAACCAGGAGGGGGAGGGGAAAAAAAACTCAAAAGACACAGACCCAACACGGGGTGCCTGAATGACTATCAACCGTGTCTAACCTTCCATTATTTTCAAAAGGACTTGAAAGATTTGCCAGCCACACATAAACCTTGAACCATTTAAATATGCTTCCAGGGCCTGTCACTGCAATAAAATAAGACTTAAAGTGGTGAATTATATTGTTACTATGGACCCACATTCCACCGTGGCGCTTCTTTTATTAAAGTTCAGTGCTTTTCTCTCATTATTTTATAACTGGTTGCCAAATTCTACCCAGTTATGGAAGTCGTTTCCACTGTTACTATGATGGATTATGGGGTTGACGGCGGTGCATGGAGTAGAGAGTGCGTCAGTAATCGCAAGGTTGGTGGTTTGAACCCCGAGCAAGACACCTAACCCTTAATTGCTCCCTGGGCAAAAATGTTTAAAGCCATGGCATAAAAATGCAATGTAGGTCGCTTTGGATAAAAGCATCAGCTGAACGACCTGTAATGTAATGGTACTGAGCTCAATGTAAGGTAATAAAAAATAAAAAAATATATGTATATTCCAAGGTGGGTGAATACTTTGCAAGGCACTGTGTGGAATGTTGTCATGGTATAACCACAGATTTATGATTCAAAACCAACACAAAAAATGGTCCATCTGGAAGTTGGGGGAAAGTTTACAAGGATTTCAAAATGATTTACAAATAATCTAAAAACTATTGAGTACATTCACCCCCTTTTCTGTAAAACCCCTCACAAAGATCTGGTGCGACTAATTGCCCTTCGCAAATAACTTTTGCAAGTCACATAAAAGAAAATAGGGTCCACCTGTCGTCTAATTTGATCTAATATAAATGCACGTGTTCTGTGAAGGACTCTGAACAAAGACTCAAGACTGAATGAAGACCAAGCTGCTCACCGATAAAAGTTTTAGCTAAAAAATATCCCAAAACTTTAAAACTTTAACGGAGCACCATTAAATCCATCAGCAAAAAATGGAAAGAATTTGGTACAATTGCAAGCCTACCAAGAGATGGCCATCCAGTCAAAGTGACAAGCCAGAGAGGGAGAAAATAAATCAGAGAATCAACCACGAGGCCCATGGTGACTCTGGAGGTGCTGCAAAGATCCAGAGCTGAGAGGGGACAATCTGTCCACAGGATAACTATTAGTCGTGTACTCCACAAATCTGGCCTTTATGAAAGTGGCACGAAGAAAGCCACTTTTGAAAGTAAACTTTAGGAAAAACTGCAATGTCTCACCTAAAGTCAGTATTTCTTAGACGACACAAAGACTCTTTGCTCTTTCACACAGAGGCACATTGTTTCCTGGGTCATCTGATAATCAAGATGTTTTGTGCGTTGATGTTCATAATCTCGTGGTGCAAAAGATGACCGTCTACATCCAAGGTTGACTACCAGCACTTGGTCTTTGCCTAGAGACCCCCCCTGTTTTAGCATGTTTATCTTCAATCTATATATTCCTGCTCCGAAGACACCTTTTGAGTTGCCTTGATGCATAACAATGTTTTTTGTCAATTCTGTCCCCCAAGCATTTAATAAATATCCTGTTTAATTATTTTACATCGGCGTCAAGTAAGAATTTCTCAAACATAAACCATGAGAAATTCAGTCTGCAGTTTCCACCCAGCCATGTGAGAAAGAGAGAAAAGATGTGGAAGAAGGTGCTCTCGTCGGATGAGACCAAAATTGTTTTAGGCCTCAACAAAATGTTATGTGTGGTGGAAACACAGCAATGCCTATCACCCTGATCACACCATACCAACAGTGAAACATGGTGGTAGCATCATGCTGCGGGGATGCTTCTCTTCAGCAGGTACCGGGAAACTAGTCAGAATTGAGGGAAAGATGGATTGAGTCAAACACAGGATAATCCTTGAAGAAATTATAATGCAGTCTGTAAAAGACTTGAGACCGGTGCGGAGGTTCATCTTCCCGCAGGACAACGACTTTAAACATATAGCCAGCACTACAATGAAATGGTTCATATCAAAGCATGTTAATGTTTTAAAAATGGCCCAGTCAAAGCTGTCAGGATCTCCGATCCCCCCGAGTCGGTTGATGAGAAGGATCCAGCACGTTGATCAGTTAATATCAAAAAGTTTATTATTATTTATTTAGAAGAGAAAAAGATTACATGAGCAATTCTCCGCATATATCTGGCTCTAACTATTGCTTGCAAGCAGGAGGTCAAACACACAAGCACATATCTCAGCGTTCTGTGTAATGGCGTCGCCGAGCAGTAAAAACACTGAGTTTTTATACACTTGAAGACAGTTCTTAGCGCCAGAGAAGCCACAAATTGAGATAAGAACTCAGGTGGAGCTGAGTGTAACACCCAATGCTCCTCTGATCGAAGGTCTGTGAGAGCAAGATAACCCCCTTCCCCAAACACAGCTGCAAACCCTAGATCTTTCTATCTTTCCATCTCAGGGTCAACCACTGAGATCTGGAAGACAATTGTTCACAGAATGTTTTTACCACTATATGCGTCTCACAAAGCCCACACCTCAATCCAATTGAGAATCTATGGCAAGATTTGAAAATTGCCGTTTACTGGAATTGGAGCGAACATACATATTAATGAACATTTCGTTTGCACTTATTACTCTCAATTTTTTTTTTAAACTTTAAAACAAAAAGATACATTTACATTTGCTTTAGCGTCGTTCCATAATTGGACTCCTACAAAAGAGATGCAATTTAATGTTGTCTCCATGTCAATCACTACCGAGGAATTTTGTCTCAAATACTCTTTCAATTTTATCTTCACAAAATTTTTATTCAGTATCCCCATTAAATTTTTTTCGATTTCCAAAGACCATGAATTTTGTTTGCTTTATGTTAATAAATGATGTATTAACATCAAACCAAGAGCTGATCATTTCAAGCTCCCCTTCTGTCACAAATTTCATCTCACCTGCATGTTTACTCTTGATGGGACGTTCGGATAATTTTACTGACTCGGTTCGTCTTGCTGGAGAGCTCTGGCTCTGTCTGCTCTGAGTAGCTGGAGCGCGGAGTCCAGTATCGATCCACAAAGCCACGTCTCCACACAAAACGCACAAAACGGAGGATGTAGATAAGTCTGTGTCTCTCCTTACCAGCAGCTAAAGTTCGTCCCGTTTGTTGCTGAGTGGTGTACGTTGGAGATAAAGATGTCCGGCAGCGGTGTGCGAGAACCACGCTTGCGGAGTCGCACTAACGAGCAAAGCCGTTCTTCTGCCAACCTAGTCTTCGGATCAATGATTCGTTCATCTGCCAGGTACGAATCTTTGGATCATTTTTCATGTGACCTGCATAGGCTCAGTAGTACCCAGTCTGGAAATGAAGGAATTAACGAATCATTTCTGTTTCCTTGACTGAGCCTATGCAACAGTCCCGTTTTTCCCAGTTTCACGAGAAAATGAACAAATCTCTCTTTGAGAGGACTCGTAACTCCCGAGTCCTTGTAAGGATTCATTCAAATTTGAATGAATCATTCACGAACGACACATCACTAATGTTTACTAACTCTCCTGTCATTTCAGAACCACCGACCACATCAGCCCATTACCCTCACCTGGTTCTCCTTATCCTTCTCACCTGCAGCACATCCCATTGTCAGCCACTCACAATTTAAGCCTGTAACATTCTGTTGTTTCCTGCCAAGTTTTCCAGCGTTTCTGAATCACCCAGATATTCTTTTGTTCTGAACCAGCCTGCCTTTTGACCACGAATTCCTTGTCTGATTGCCACCATGGTTCTGACCCTGCCTGTTTTTATCTACGGATTCTCTGCCTGCCACTCACATTTGTTTGCCTACTGACCGCTGACGGATCTCCTGGTTTTGACCTTGCCTGAACTTTCAGTAAAATCCACCTGTCTCTTGCATCGTTGTCTGAGTCGTGCTTTTGGGTTCCTTCGTGCACCGGTACCAGTAATCGTTACACCTTCAACAGCAAACGAAAGTTCCTTTTTGAAGGAGGAAAAAGTTTCCACACAATCAGTCGGGTGAGTGCATAAAGTAGCTAGATTATTTTGTATAAGAAAAACTAGATTGGTGATAACTGGTCGTTGGAGATGGTGTTATTAAATTATTAAAATATCTGAAGCTTTGTTTGAAACCTTGTCAGATTTGCCTCTCGGGCATGTTGACAACATGGAATCTTTTCTTTCTTTAAAGAGCCCTGGTTTGTGGATTAGTGGGGGGGAAGAGGGTAGAGATTTTCTGATTTGCAGGTGGAGCTGAAGAGGAAGAAAAAACAAGGCAGTAATACCTCATGCAGGAGTAAGCACCAAAGAGGTGGGAAGAAGGCCACATTTGCCAGCCGTGCTTTTTTGCCCATATGAATAATACATCCAGAATTCAAAATGCACGATCAAAGTTATGCAAGATATAGCCGGCTGTCACTGCTCCTTACATTAATTCATCTGGTTGGGTGACCATGCAGCCAGCCTCTGCTTTACGTTAGCTAGGTTTTAATAACTCAGCTACCGTTTACTTTTATGTGAATCCCCAAAGAGAAAAAGGAACTTCTGTAAAGTTGCCATTTTTTATCATTAAGTTTCCCATGTTGACAGCAGTGTGTGTAGGGAATGCAAAGCTCCCATGAACATTAACCCACAATACTTGTTTGATTGTATATTTTTGTCTTAAAAAATTGAGCATGCCTTTTCACACTCAATAATTACAAAAAAATAAGACTGTACAACAGAAATTTAGAGGATCACTGCCCAAAACATTTAGCTTTGCAGCAGCAAAAGTTTTGCTATTCACTACTAACTGTAAAACCCGGGGAACACTAGGCGGTTGCAGTTTTTTTTGTTCATATCTCTGTGCATATGTATAATCCATGTCAGATTTTACTTGCCCAAAATATAATTGACCATCGTGGGTTACAAAGGTTAATAGACATATTGTGCTAATGGTGTAATTAACAACTTCTAGGGAATATGTACGTATGTTCACTTCAAATGTGAGTGTGTGTGTGTGTGTGTGTGTGTGTGTGTGTGTGTGTGTGTGACATTAAAATGTGCACAGCGGCACAACGGCACTTTTAATATCTTAGCTTACAGCTCCCTATAATTAGTACCTGGGAAATATGAATATAAAGGAGATGCCAGGAAATGATTATCTCACAACTGATGTGATATAACATCCCATCATTCTTGCACTGGGCAGTCTTTTTGTTTCTAGTATGTATTTATACTGTTTATACTTAGTTCGGGGCATTGCTCATTTGTTCCTGGGCTCCACCCATTTCGGCCGCTTGTAACCTGACCTAGTTCTTTCGGTCATGACCCATCCTCCATGACCATAGGTGAGGGTAGGAAAGAAGATTGACCAGTAGATCGAGAGCTTTGCCTTCCAGCTCAGCTCTCTTTTCGTCACAGCGGTGTCGTAAAGTGAGTGCAATACTGCGCACGCTGCTCCGACCAAACTCACGCTTCATCTTCCCCTCACTCGTGAACAAGACCCAAAGGTACTTTAACTACTTCACTTGGGGTAAGGACACATTCCCTACCAGGAGTAGTTTCCTGCTGAGAACCATGGCGTCAGATTGAGAGGTGCTAATCCTCATCCCAACCGCTTCACACTTGCCTGCGAACTGCTCCAGTGCCTAATCCAATATATATATATATATATATATATATATATATATATATATATATATATATATATATATATATATACATAATCTAATTTAACAAGGGCCGTGTAAATGGAAAAACTGCTTTGTCTCAGATTGAGAAACAGATTTGTGACTCACAAAATAAACAGTTTTAGTCTGTTCATTCACCCATTCACACCCATTCATACACTGATGACAGGAGAACCATACACAGTGAAACCTGCCATCAGTAACTACCATTCACACACTGTAGTCACAGCTACAGGAGCAATGTTGGGTTCAGTGTCTTGCCCAAGGACACAACGACATGTGGGTTAGCCGGGCCTGGGCTGTCAGTTGTCATATCAGCATGCACCAAAGGCGACCCGCCACCACCCCAATCTACAGCAGAACCTGGCATATCAGGAGATTGGAGCAATTTATGCTCTACCACCACCACCAGTGTCTGGACTCCCAAAGGGGGAAGGGGGGGTGTATGCCTCATCTCGGCCCCTGGTCTATCCTACAGCAGAATGGAGTCCAAGCCCCAAATTACTTTGCAATATAAATAGATAACTATTTAGCATTGTTAAAATTTCAACAAGTCTCTCTGGGTTGAATTACTTAAAGCAAATTAAGAGAGCTGAGGCCGGACCTCTCGATCTACCAGTCAATCTTCGTTCCTACCCTCACCTATGGTCATGAAGGATGGGTCATGACCGAAAGAACTAGGTCACGGGTACAAGCGGCAAAAATGGGTTTCCTCAGGAGAGTGGCTGGAGTCTCCCTTAGAGATAGGGTGAGAAGCTCAGCCATTCGTGATGAGCTCAGAGTAGAGTCTTTGCGTCGAAAGGAGCCAGTTGAGGTGGTTTAGGCATCTGGGGCCTCATTTATAAAACCTTGCGTAGGATTTGCGCCAGAAGTGGCGTACGGATGAAACATAGGACGTGCGTACGCACAGAAATATTCAGACTTATAAAACCGTGCGCACGCATGTCCTACGCAGTTTTCCCTTAATAAATCACAATCACTTCTAAATGCAGTGCAGCTTTTGCGGCTTCATTTCACGCCCATAGTTGCCCATATATAGTCCCTGGAACGCCCACAAATTAATATTCATCGATTGCGAAATCATGACAAACACTGAGAGGAAAACGAAGAAACACCTTCGTTACCGGAGCTGTCCCCTCTTGATGAGAGACTGGCGGTAATGATTGGGGATCAGGGACAGGGTCTGGGCCAACACAGCCATCGGAATCAGGGGGGTCGAGGCACGTTTGGAAGCCGTGCCACATTATGTAGCACAGCACATGCCAGCACGATTTTGCACATCTTTTCAGGAGTAGACAATAACCTCCCTCCAGTGCAGTCGAGGCAGCGCCTAGTACTACGCCCTCTCTCCTGCTTGTAACTTGTAGCCACTGCTAGAATGGCCTCCACCAACTCCATCCAACTGTTTAGAAAAAAAACTACCTCCTAACGTCTATTCCTAATCACTATTCCTTGACCTCCTGTAGAAAATCACCTCATGGAATCAAGGAAAATGGTTAGGAAAATTCATGAGAAAAAAATGTGGTTATTAGGGAATCAGACTCCACTTTCACTAAGCCACATAGATATAAAGCAACGGGAGATGCATGTTAGTGACGAAGATGGACTATAAAAAAGCATCTTAGATGCCTCCATGTATTGTTAAAGTGCTGATTCATGCGAACGGTCTGAAACAACTAGTTATGTAATGTATAATGATAACTTTTACTTACATGATCTGGAATTGCGGTCACTTGGTTATTTCTCGTGAACGGCCAAATGATACGCCACTATTTAAATATTGTCACCGCAAGGAATTGTGGGATGGAATTATCTCCTTTCCACCCCCTGACTTTCCCAACATTGTTGTATGTTGGTATTACAGTGGAAGCATTTTTCAGGAGATTTTTCTACCAGACAACTTCATTAAGAATCAAGAAGTTAATGTCTGTAAATTGGCTTTTGTTGGAAGCAGCTTGTAAGGACAGTGGCTACGGAAATACAGCCTGAAAGTTCTTCATCCAACCCTTAGGCCATAAACAGAGTTAAAAGAATGGAGCATTGTATTTGCATATATTTACCCTAATGGTTTTTCCATTAGGATGGAACACTCATCAGCATAATAAAATGGCTCTAGCAGGAAAAGAGAATCAGCCACATTTGGAAACGGTTGCAGAGAAGCCTGTCACTAATGCAGATTACCCAGACCTGCCTCAAGCCTTTTCACAGAATCTATGAGTACACTAACAAATTCCTGTAAAATTACGAGGAAGTTTCTTGGAAAGAAAATATTTTTTACAGCACGCTACTGTTTAAAGTAGCTATATACTGTATTTATTCCTTTTTCAGTTGAACTCCGCTCACTACTCACGTCATATAATCACATCTTATTTAGCACTTAATGTAAAGACTTATTTTATTCCTACAATGTACCAATTCACCAAGTCAAATTCCTCTGTTTAATATACACTCACATAAAGGATTATTAGGAACACCATACTAATACTGCGTTTCGCCTGCCTTAATTCTACGTGGCATTGATTCAACAAGGTGTTGAAAGCATTCTTTAGAAATGTTGGCCCATATTGATAGGATAGCATCTTGATGGAGATTTGTGGCATGCACATCCAGGGCACTAAGCTCCCATTCCACCACATCCCAAAGATGCTCTATTGGCTTGAGATCTGGTGACTGTGGGGGCCATTTTAGTACAATGAACTCATTGTCATGTTCAATAAACCAATTTGAAATGATTCGAGCTTTGTGACATGGTGCATTATCCTGCTGTAAGTAGCCATCAGAGGATGGGTACATGGGTACATGGTGGCCATAAAGGGATGGACATGGTCAGAAACAATGCTCAGGTAGGCCGTGGCATTTAAACGATGCCCAATTGGCACTAAGGGGCCTTAAGTGTGCCAAGAAAACATCCCCCACACCATTAAACCACAACCACCAGCCTGCACAGTGGTAACAAAGCATGATGGTTCTGTGTTCTCATTCTGTTTACGCCAAATTCTGACACATCAGAACCATCTGAATGTCTCAACAGAAATCATGACTCATCAGACCTGGCAACATTTTTTCAGTCTTCAACTGTCCAATTTTGGTGAGCTCTTGCAAATTGTAGCCTCTTTTTCCTATTTGAAGTGGATATGAGTGGTACCCGGTGGGGTCTTCTGCTGTTGTAGCCCATCCGTCTCAAGGTTGTGCGTGTTGTTGTGGCTTCATAAATGCTTTGCTGCATACCTCGGTTGTAACGAGTGGTTATTTCAGTCAGTCAAGTTGCTCTTCCATCAGCTTGAATCAGTCGGCCCATTCTCCTCTGACCTCTAGCATCAACAAGGCATTTTCGGCTACAGGACTGCCGCATACTGGATGTTTTTCCCTTTTCACACCATTCTTTGTAAACCCTAGAATGATGGTTGTGCGTGAAAATCCAAGTAACTGAGTGTGAAATACTCAGACCGCCCGTCTGGCACCAACAACCATGCCATGCTCGAAATTGCTTAAATCACCTTTCTTTCCCATTCTGACATTCAGTTTGGAGTTCAGGAGATTGTCTTGACCAGGACCACACCCCTAAATGCATTGAAGCAACTGCCATGTGATTGGTTGATTAGATAATTGCATTAATTGAACATGTGTTCCTAATAATCCTTTAGGTGGGTGTATATAAAGGCTCGATGCCTCGTCCACGCTGCCAGCCATTGTCTAACGTCCACATGGCATCCATCTTGCTACAGGCAGCTTGCTCACCCATAACATTGTGTTGGTAGTGATAGATGTACTTTTTAAATAACCATAACTAGCTTAATTTGCAACAGATTTTTAAACTGTTTGTTATAAACGTCAAAGATGTAGTTACGACAGTTCATACATAATATGAATAATTGTGTTATCTTCTAAAAAATAGAATAATGCTGCATATTGAAATCCCCACCCTGTACAGAGATGTATTTAGGACACTGCATACTTATGAATCATTATAATTATAACCATGGGTTTTCATATGAAAATATTTCATAAGTATGTGTGTCATAACTACATCTGACGTTTATAACAAACCAAACCGTTTAAAAATCTGTTGAAAGTTATTATTTAAAGTACATGTACCACTAACAATACAATGTTATGGGTCAGCGAGCTGCCCCTACCAAGATGGCCACCATGTGTGGACGTTCTATACTCCGCCATAAGACATCTAGCCTTTATATATATCTATGCTTCAAACTCCATCCAGGTGGAGTTTGCACCGACCACATGAAAGAACTGGTTGTTGTTGTTGGAACCAAACTAACTCTAGGCCCCACTTTCTCTCCTTTAATGCCTCCTCAAAAGCGCTGTGCCCCTCCTGCGTTATGTCTCGCCAAACACCCACTTTCTACCCTAGTTGATAAAGGTACTAATTGATTTAATATGGGTCCAGATTACAGCATTAATGACACCAAGGATTCTCTCCAGGAAAGGTCCGGGCTCTGTACGCAGTTGTCCTTAATTCCTGTCCTGCTATTTTTTAGGAAAAGAAAGGTCAGGCTGCAATGTAATAGATCTCTGCTCGGTTAGATTCCAGGATGGAGCCGACGATTGCTGCCACGGTGCTTCGGTGCGCTTGGTTTTTTGTTGTTTTTGTTGTTATGTTTCCTGTTGCGATTCCCTGTGCTCTTTCACCAGAGATGAGGTCTTGAACATCCGAGGAACACCAATTATTCTTCTTTCTTCTGTGGAATTACTGGACATTCTAGTCAAAGGTGCGCTCACCTTTCATCACGCGATGAGACGCCGTAGGAGAGGAAAACGGGCCGGCTCGCTAGTGCGGCTCTGCAAACGTGGTTCTCACACACCCAGCCAGGCATCTTTCTCTCCAACATGAGCTCACTGTGCAACAAACTGGACAAACTTCAGCTGCTGGTGCAGAGAGAGACAGATACTTTTCTACATCCTCCATTTTGTGCTTCATGAAGACGTGGCCCTGCGGATCGATACCGGCTTCCAGCTGCTCAGAGCGGACCGCGACACGGAGCTCTCCAGCGAGACGAAGGGTGGAGGAATCTGTTTCTTGTCTTGTCTTGTCGTCCAGTCTGCTGTTATGCACCAACTGCCAAGTCAAATTCTTTTTATGTCTGACATATTATGGAGATAAATGTTTCCTGATCCTGAACAATAGTAAATCCGCAAATTGATCAAATCTAACATTCATTTCAGGAATCAGGAAACATTTAATGCCATATTATGTCGGACGTACAACGAATTTGTCTTAGCAGTTAGGGTGCTGAGTTAGTAAGATGAATAAAATAAAATAAAATAAAATATAATGCTATGGGTTAGTAATATAAGGCTATGGGTTGGTTTAAAAATAAAATGAATAAAAGTTAAAGTTACAAGATTAAAAATATTTAAAGTCCACCAGCGAACAGAAAGTGACAGTGTGCAGTGTGAAATAAAATGACTGGTGGAATGTCAGTCAGTCAATGGGGGACTGGGCTCTGTTGATTAGCCCGACTGCGAACGGGAAGAAACTACCTGTCCGAATAAATGTGGCAAATTAAAGTTTTAAACTAGGTCTATCATTAGATTAAAAAAAAATAACTAATTAATCTCACATTTATGAAGGTGGATTTGTCTTTAAAACTGTGCGAATGTCTTACGTTACAAACAAAAATCAAGTTTATATGTAAAAATATATATACCTTATGAAACTAGAATTTTTGGCACCAACATTTCCTCTAATCCTTTTTTTTAATTAACAAATAATCACTATTTTAGACACTTATTATATTTTTATAACACAAAATTACACAGATGTGATTATCTTGGAGGCAAAATTCCACCAGGCGGAACATGTTGAACTAGCGACTCTCCCTGCTGTCCTCGTACACTTTGCTCTCAACTCTCCATCATTTGATGGCTGTGTTTGAAGTGCCAACAATCTCCTGACATTTAGCCAACACGTTTTCCAGACCACTGACTTTTAAGGACACAGTGGTGGTCCTCTGGAGGGTAAATGTGGAGATGGAAGTAGCCTAGCAGCTACCAACATGTTCCGGGCATTTTCAGTCCTAAAGGGGTGTTTGCCACTCATCCCCCTTTTGTTTGCCATGTGGAGGAATATCCATGATGGTAATCTCCAAGACAGCGGGTCGATAGAACTATGTGGTGTCCATGATAACTAGAATTGGACTCAGCATGTGACAGCCGACCCACAATAGGAGGCACACTCTCGACCTAAACATTACCAAAAGGTCGAAACATTCCGAGGTTGTTGTGACTAATTATTCACTTTCTGATCATTTCTGCATTTTCTTTGAGAGTGCAATCTCCTTTCACACTAATGTCCATACCAAGGTTGGGAAAAAATATTCACTGAAAGCACTAGTGAAGTATTCATACCAAGGTTTTCCTCCACACCAACCCTTTCCTGCATCTGAGGACATGAGCTTGTAGACAGCTTCAATTCTAAAAATGACTTTCCACCCACTAAAATGAAAGTTGTCTCAGGTAAGCAAAGAATTCCTTGGAGAAAATCCACCCTGGCCATAATAGGGCAATATAAAATAATATGAATTGTATTTTAAGTTAAATTTAGAAACTTAAATATTGAAATATCTTTCAATTGAATTTTCTTCATAAATTTGTTCTTTGGTATAAATCGGACTAAATCATAGGGCAACTTAAACATTATTGTGTTTTTCTGGACCAATAAATGATGACATTCTCTCTAGAATGAGTGCTACTTGTCACGGTGTGGTTCACTTCCTGTCTTATTTTGTAGTTTTCTGCCACTCGTGTCCCCGGGTAACTTCACTTCCTGCCTTGTCTCGTCATCCCCTGTGTTCCTCTAATAGTTTCCACCTGTGTCCAATCACCTGCACCTCCCTTGTGTATTTAAGCAGTGTATCTCCTGTGTCACTTGTCGCGTCATTGTCTTTCGTCTTGGATCGCCGTAGTTTCTCGTCTGTGTGCTTTTGCCCCCGGTTCCTGTGTTTTTTTGACCTTTTGACTATTAAAGTCTTTTGTTTTGGAAAAGTCTGCGTTTGAGTCCTGCCTTCCACCCTCACACCCTGACAGAATGACGCGACCAAAGAAGGGCTCAGCAGACCCGCTGCCAGACTACGGTCCGGACTACCTGGACGTAAGGAGTCCCTTCTGGCAGCGGAAAACGAACTTCATCTTCGGTCCCAGGGGCTATCAGCTCGCCTGCCTCGAGCTCCGGGATCTGCTAAATCCTAAGAGGAGCCCTGGCCAGAGGAATAACAGACGCCCCGCTGGGCCGCCGCAGCGATCTCCCGTTCCCGCTGGGCCGCCGCAGCGATCTCCCGTTCCCGCTGGGCCGCCGCAGCGTTCTCCCGTTCCCGCTGGGCCGCCGCAGCGATCTCCCGCTCCGAGACTCTCAGCCATGCCCCCGACCCCCGAGCCAGCGCCACGATCCATGCCCCCGGTACCAGCACCACGTTCCATGCCCCCGACCCGACCAGTTCCGGCCCCACGTTCCATGCCCCCGACCCGACCAGTACCGGCCCCACGTTCCATGCCCCCGACCCGACCAGTACCGGCCCCACGTTCCATGCCCCCGACCCGGCCAGTACCGGCCCCACGTTCCATGCCCCCGACCCGGCCAGTACCGGCCCCACGTTCCATGCCCCCGACCCGGCCAGTACCGGCCCCACGTTCCATGCCCCCGACCCGGCCAGTCCCCGCTCCGAGACTCATGACCCCGACGCCCCCAGTCCCTGCTCCGAGACTCATGACCCCGACGCCCCCAGTCCCTGCTCCGAGACTCATGACCCCGACGCCCCCAGTCCCCGCTCCGAGACTCAGGCTCCCTCCCTCCCATCCCATGGTCCTCTCCCACCCTCCCGTTGGTGATTTGAGGGCCGTCTGGGATCCGGCCCTTGAGGGGGGGGCTATGGGGTGGGTTATGGGGGGGGGCTGAGCGGCCGCCGACTGCGGAGGTGTTCCGTGTCCCCGAGCTGGAGCCGACTACGGAGGTGTTCCGTGTCCCCGAGCTGGAGCCGACTACGGAGGTGTTCCGTGTCCCCGAGCTGGAGCCGACTACGGAGGTGTTCCCTGTCCCCGAGCTGGAGCCGACTACGGAGGTGTTCCCTGTCCCCGAGCTGGAGCCGACTACGGAGGTGTTCCCTGTCCCCGAGCTGGAGCCGACTACGGAGGTGTTCCCTGTCCCCGAGCTGGAGCCGACTACGGAGGTGTTCCCTGTCCCCGAGCTGGAGCCGACTACGGAGGTGTTCCCTGTCCCCGAGCTGGAGCCGACTACGGAGGTGTTCCCTGTCCCCGAGCTGGAGCCGACTACGGAGGTGTTCCCTGTCCCCGAGCTGGAGCCGACTACGGAGGTGTTCCCTGTCCCCGAGCCGGAGCCGACTACGGAGGTGTTCCCTGTCCCCGAGCCGGAGCCGACTACGGAGGTGTTCCCTGTCCCCGAGCCGGAGCCGACTACGGAGGTGTTCCCTGTCCCCGAGCCGGAGCCGACTACGGAGGTGTTCCCTGTCCCCGAGCCGGAGCCGACTACGGAGGTGTTCCCTGTCCCCGAGCCGGAGCAGACTACGGAGGTGTTCCCTGTCCCCGAGCCGCCGCCGACTACCCCGGAGGTTTCCAGTGTCTCAGAGTCTGCCATTCTAGAGACGTTCCGTGCCCTGCAGTCGCCGCTCCGGAGCCGGATTGGTGACCGCCCGCCGGGCCGACCCCCAGAGGCTCCCCGCTCGTCTGGCCGCCCGCCGGGCCGACCCCCAGAGGCTCCCCGCTCGTCTGGCCGCCCGCCAGAGTTTCCCGGGTGGTCCGACCAACGTCTCGGGTTTCCCTCCCCCCCCACCCCTTGTTTCGCTCTAGTGTGAGCCGCCTGGAAGTCGGCCCTTGAGGGGGGGGGGTACTGTCACGGTGTGGTTCACTTCCTGTCTTATTTTGTAGTTTTCTGCCACTCGTGTCCCCGGGTAACTTCACTTCCTGCCTTGTCTCGTCATCCCCTGTGTTCCTCTAATAGTTTCCACCTGTGTCCAATCACCTGCACCTCCCTTGTGTATTTAAGCAGTGTATCTCCTGTGTCACTTGTCGCGTCATTGTCTTTCGTCTTGGATCGCCGTAGTTTCTCGTCTGTGTGCTTTTGCCCCCGGTTCCTGTGTTTTTTTTGACCTTTTGACTATTAAAGTCTTTTGTTTTGGAAAAGTCTGCGTTTGAGTCCTGCCTTCCACCCCTTCAACCCTGACACTACTTGTCATAAGTATAGGCAGTGTTGGCAAATCTGGCTTCTCCTACTTCACCTAAAGAAATGCTGGTTGGAATTGGAAAGACTACTATCAATCATAAGCTGTTACACAAGGCAAGCACATACATAAGAGTGGCCTGAGCAGTGCACAAGGACACAAAACCGAATTATCATGACTGCCCATGCGTGGGCAGTCTTTTTTGGCGATGGCCCGAGCAAAAATCTGAAATGACGGTCATGTAAAAATCAAACTGTTATTCTGAGTGTGCACTGATATAGAATGCTCAGGTCAATATAAACAGGTGTGCAGTACATTGGCTCAATACAGTACACTCTGTGTACAAATCATAATGCTTGATTTCATTTACCCGTATTATAAAAGAATATACGATTTGGGATATGAAATATAACCAGTAGTCCATTGAATGCTGGATTTATGCTACTCTATTGAATTCATACATTTGTAAATCTGACTTCAGAGTCAGTTCCTCGCCAGCGTCGAACCGCACGTCACTAGTGTATTCCATACTCTCTGCTGATTGTCTCTTGCCCACAATCTATAGATACAGTTCCTGTCACGGTTTGGGTTCACGTGTTGTTTTATTTTGTAGTTTCATGCCCCCCCCCCCCCCCCCTTGGCATTTTGGTTTGGAGTCTCTGCGTTTTGCCCCTTTGGCTTTCTTGATTTTGATTATTAGTCTTTTTCTGTTTTAACACTGCATTTGAGTCCTGCCTCTGCCTACCCCCTTTCTTGTCAGTTCCTACTCAAAATACAAATGGATACAAAATAAATGTTGGTTTTAAGGAACTTAGTAGTCTAAATTTGCACTTCATCTCGCCACCTTGGCACAGTAGGTAATCAGGATTATCTATTTTAATGTCTTCACTTGAAGCGATCTTGTTTTTGCACACTTTGTCCCTGTGTTGTCCAGATTGTTGCATTATGCATATGCTCTATTGAAATGATTAATTGTATTTGTATACATTCCTGAAACTAAATTTTCATTTGTTTGCTAATAAAGGTTCACTTAACAAACTACCCTGCTTCTTTTTAATGCACGGTCATGTTTCAGTGAATAATATAGAGTGAGAAATTGATGTGAATGGGATTCCATTGTGTATAATTTTCCCTTTCTGTCCTTATGCTCTTAACTTTGCCAGAGTTGATTATATTGTTGTCCAATGACATGTTAGTTCAGTGACTTCTTACGTATATAGAAACACGAACAGTGAAATATCGCTGTGCATTTCTATGTTGAGTATGATATGGAGATTTATTCATGTGCTTAGACCCACTATGCATGCCGCTCTGCTAATTGGATTATGAGCCAGTGGAAAATGTAGGTTGCCGTTGAACGTGTCAGATTTCCTTTTTCCTGTGGGGTGAAATGAGTTTTCATAACATCAATCAGCTACAAAAACTAATTGTTATCCCCTCAAAAATGATTAAGTTATGATTCAAGGCTGACTTAGAAATCAATGCCAAGAATTATTAAAAGCTCACTAACCGGAATCCTTAAAGTGTGATGGCAAGTGTGAAATCTAGTAAAAATCCTTTCAGTGTGTGGCGTTGTGAAATAGCATGTAATAGCATGTAAATAATGTAATTTCCTTCATCATTTCTGAAAATCTAAAAGCAGCATTTACTTTCAAAGCGTCTACATCTTGTCTACAAGCGCCTTGTCACCAATCTTGTTTGTGGTTTTCATGGACAGGATATCGAGGCGTAGTGGGGGGGAGGAGGGTCTACAGTTCGGGGGGCTGCGGATCTCATCGCTGCTTTTTGCAGATGATGTGGTCCTGATGGCATCTTCCGTCTGTGACCTCCAACTCTCACTGGAGCGTTTCGCAGTCGAGTGTGAAGCGGTCGGGATGAGGATTAGCACCTCTAAATCTGAGGCCATGGTTCTCAGCAGGAAACCGATGGATTGCCTACTCCAGGTAGGGAATGTGTCCTCACCCCAAGTGAAGGAGTTCAAGTACTTCGGGGTCTTGTTCACGAGTGAGGGGAAGATGGAGTGTGAGTTTGGCCGGAGAATCGGAGCAGCGGGGGCGGTATTGCACTCGCTTTACCGCACCGTTGTGACGAAAAGAGAGCTGAGCCAGAAGGCAAAGCTCTCGATCTACCGGTCAATCTTTGTTCCTACCCTCACCTATGGTCATGAAGGATGGGTCATGACCGAAAGAACTAGGTCACGGGTACAAGCGGCCGAAATGGGTTTCCTCAGGAGAGTGGCTGCCGTCTCCCTTACGGATAGGGTGAGAAGCTCAGCCATTCGTGAGGAGCTCGGAGTAGAGCCGCTGCTCCTTTGCGTCGAAAGGAGCCAGTTGAGGTGGGATGGGCATCTGGTGAGGATGCCCCCTGGGCGCCTCCCTAGGGAGCTGTTCCAGGCACGGCCAGCTGGGAAGAGGCCCCGGGGAAGACCCAGGACTAGGTGGAGAGATTATATCTATGCACTGGCCTGGGAACGCCTTGGGATCCCCCAGTCAGAGCTGGTAGATGTGGCCGGGGAAAGGGAAGTTTGGGGTCCCCTGCTGGAGCTGTTGCCCCCGCGACCCGACCCCGGATAAGCGGTTGAAAATGGATGGATGGATGGTGTCTACATCTCTATTTGTTTTCTAGCATTTCATGATTTGTTATCTGTGTGTGACCGCTGCCGGGACATCGTCTTCATATATGAAATTAAACCAGCGATTCCTCAACAATTATATGGTACCGGCACTCACGTCCGTTTAGAATTATCTACCGGTTTCAATTCAAAATGTTTTGCGCACATCAACCGACTTTGGCCGATTCTTTCTGGAACATTACTGTCAAATATGAATTCAATCCATTTACCTCTTTCCATTTCGCTGTCTTCTGAGGCTGGGGCGTAACATAGCATCTTGAAGGCTTCATTTGTTTCATGCTGATAGCTAGCTATTCCAAATGTATTCCGGGCGGGGGGATGAGATGAGGAGGGGCCATGAAACAGAGACTCCCATTACATTGTGACGACACAATGTTAAGGAAGTTCATTCCAGTCACTCTGACTTACCTACAAAAACCATATCAAATCGTTTTTTGGGTGTTTTTTTGAGTTTTTGATCGGTAGACACGGGAGAATTAACGTGTAGAAGCACAAAAAAAGTGGCATTTTCATAATATTCTGTCTAGGATGGGGACACTCACTGACGTCAGATCTTACCACTTTGCCCCAACCTTGCTGTACAGTGATGTTTAAAAAAAATCCGGATATTGGCGTTGTTCGAGCACTCAATGCGACAATATGCTGCAGATTTTGAAATGACAGGCAACTTTTGAAGCTATGTATCTTTACCTATTAGGCCACACCCCTTATAACTTTACTGGTCCATAATGTTAAAACCAAATGAGATATCGTTTGACAAGGCTACTTTGGAGTCATGCTACATATCTCTGGAAGACCTCTAGTAGTTTTATTGAAAGCGTGTCCGTCCGTCCGGCTGCCTCCCCCATATGCAATATGGCCTCTTCATGGCTGCTAGCAGCTTTAAATAAATAATAATTAACGGGCTGCCTTCTTTCATTTCAATATGTTTGCTCACCAAATGTATGGGTAACAAACTCAAAACATTTGGGCAGGCTGAGGGTTGAAAAGTTGTTGTTACAGGGATGCTAAACATCCCTGCATGTGACAATAAGCCTTATGTCTTCTGTTTCAGTCTGCTTTTCTCTAATTCAGAGGGGTTAATGCTGGAGCACAGATTTACTGTTACTGCTTTCTCCCAGAACATTTAATCAAGGACTCTGTAGGACAGACATGAAACCCAATGTCACAATGTCACTTAGAATGGTCGGCATCATCAAAATAACAATTCATCCCAAGCAACCTTGACTTCAGCTTCAGAACAGACCATATTCTGTTGGAGTTTTTGCTGGAAGATTGGCCCTATCTTAGAATACATCACCTATGAGATGACAAATGAAATAAGTTTAGCTAGTAACTGTTCAAAACCCCTGCTCGCTCAGCAGTCTCCAGCTGAATGTGTTTCTCTTTATTTCTTTTCTGCTTCATCTATAGTTTGAAAGGCATGATGTCTTGCCTCTATTCCAGGCAACATAAGCCATGCAGTGACTTGATGGCGGGAATTCAAGCTGATCACTGAAGGTGAATGTTTTTCACTTAAAAGAATCTGAACCTAAAAGAACAACAAAGCGAGCAGCAACTTTTTGTGGGGATATGCAGTTATTGGTAAAATTCTTTAGCAGATTCAAGGTCAGATTTCACAGAGAAATCTCCTCAGAGAGCAGACGTGGCTCTGGAGTTTGTCCAAAGTAGCATCTCTGCCATCTGGTACAGCCGTCTGACAGTGATTATGATCACACACCAAATAGATGCCTCTCTTTTATGGACATTTTGGCTCTCCACACCACAACAATGGAGTTGAATTGTAATAATATATATATTTATATAATATAATAAACAATATACATTAGATGTCATTTTAAAAACAATCGCAAAATGTACACATACAACATCCTCTGTCCTGAAACCCACACATCGGCACAGGAAAAACTCCCCCAAAAAAGAAAAAACCCTTCCAAGAGGAAAAAAAGGGAAGAAACCTTAAGGAGAACGTCAGAGGAGGGATCCCACTCCCGGCATGGACAGACTACAATGGATGCCATGTGTACAGAATGAACAGTGTATAATACATTCAATTCCTATGACAGAAATGATTTAAGTAATTGTGAGTAGTAAACCAGGCACACAGCAGGACCACTGCAGGGGCAACCACCATCAGATAGAACCACCATCCACAGAAGCCTGTGGGGAGGGAAAACACAAAGACTTTACTTCTCTTCTAATGTTGGTTTATGAATACAGTAATATGATTAGTATTTAAAATAATATTGATGATGATGGCAGCAGCAGGGCCACGGCAGGTGTCATTTAGCTAACACTTTTATCCAAAGCGACTCAAATTGTATTATTAACCCATGGTTTTTTTACATTTTGCCCAAGTAGCAGTTAGGGGTTAGGTGTCTTGCTCAGGGACACTTTGCCATGAGAAATGGAACAGCCAGGGTTCGAACCAACAACCTTGCGGTTCCCGGCGCACCCTCTGTGCATGAGTAGCGATGTGATGTGTATATATACACACATATATAATTTTCAGGCACATCATAGCACAGTGTGGATTTTGGATCAGAACCAGGTTATACAGATTAACGTAGCATGGAAACCCTGGAGTTTCATCAGTTTTGTGAGAATAACCCAACTCAATTGTTCAAACCCATATCTACAAATTAGTTACAAGGTCCATGTGTGCCTTTTCAGTCTCTGTCCATGGTATGAACGTTCAGTTTCTGTAAATAGTGTTTGGCATCCTTTCAGCTCACGCTTATTATTTTCGTGGCAATGAATAACCCCGTTGGTCTGTTAAACACTGAATGATTCTATTATTATTAATACAGCTACAACTTAGTAGCCCCTCTCAGCACCAGCAGCAGCACCAAAACAAACAATAAGCATATGTTCATGTATTAGTACTTCCTTCTGCCTTTCTGTTACATAAAAAACATTGAAGAGAACCATCTAACATTTGGCATATAACCTCTACGGCTGCTTTCAGTGAAAACATTGTGGTATTATAATTTGTTCCCCTTTGATATACATGACAGCTTACACAGCATTTGTTCATTTCAGTGCTGCTTTTGTGTGTGTAAGTGACCAGTCAGCATTTTACCAGCACATCTGTCCTCATCTCCGGCAGCAGGAAGATATGTCTTTGTTTTGAGTGTCCTCACTACAAGGAGACCAGAATTGTCCTGCCAGCAGTCATCACAGCAAATCAGAAAGACATAGCTATATGGCATATGTTATGCCATTTGTGTGATACCTTTTTAGGTATATATATATATATATATATATATATATATATATATATATATATATATAGAAATATATATATATATATATATATATATATATATATATATATATATATAGAAATATATATATATATATATATATATATATATATAGAAATATATATATATATATATATATATATATATTTTATATATATATATTTCTGTTTTGGAATCTATTTAACTGGCTCTTGTGTTATCATTATCACCAATCCCTTGCGGAGAGAGATGTACGAGCTCTGTGCCATTGCTGCTATTATGAGGTACTTTAACTTTTGCCCACGGGATGAATAGATTGGAAAGGAGGGTTTTGGGGGAAAAATCCTTTCATCATAATCACTCTGAAAAACAAAAAATGCTGAAGATCCATAACAATGTCAGCCGCACCTGCAATAATCATTTAAAACACAGTAGCTAAAATGCCAAGGAACAAAGCTTCCAAAATAGCTTCCTATGTGCACTGTGTTCAAACTTCACACAAGTAAAATATTTGTCAATTTGTGTGTAACACAGGAATTTATGTAGTTTATTTCAGACATATTATTGAGTGGATAACCTGCAAACTGATGGGGAATATATACAGGCTGATCCTAGGGGGAAGTTTCAGAGACAGCAGGCAGCCAGGGAGTTTATAAATCCCCAAAGCTCATGAGAGAAATGGTCTGACTCTATAGTTCTACAGTAAATCAAAAGAGAAAATTGAGTGAAAAAGGAAGCGCAGAATGCTTACTCTAATATTTATGAACCATTCTTTTTTCATAGTTGCGTTAGAGCTAGTAGGCAGGCAGGAAGGCAGCATCCGTCCCTGGAGCTGCAAGGTATTTGAATGTTGAAAAATGCATGAGCGTTTTTGTTGATAGAAACACACATCAGCCTTTGATGGATGGCGACTGGTACCTCAACACAAAAGTGAGTACTGCTTATGTGCTTCCTATCTTTATTGATAATGCTGTGACTGAGTGTGTGGGCTCCCTGTCTGTCTGCAAGAAGGTCATTTATAAGAACATGAACGTAATTCAAATATATATGAAAGAAATTCTTCAAAACATTGTTTGTGAAATAATTTAAACAAAAACTCAGTCATGTAGTCTTAGTCACAGAAAAACCCACCTCACAGAAAAACCCACCTGTCTTAAATCGTGTTCACACTGTTGACTTACCAATACAGTTTAAAAAATACATCAAATTATGACAATAGATATTCTACAGCTGAAACTGCACCATTTAATGCTAGAACCTTTCTTTGAAATCCCCACAAAGAACAAAAGACATGGAACGGCAATACAAGGGGATGTAAAAAATAAAGGCTAGATATTATCTCATATTACATGGTCACACAAGGTAACCTTGTAAATTGTATACAAATAGTGATGGGAAAAACGTTCTCATTTCAGAAAATATTGTTTCAATATTGGTGAAAAATACAAGATTTGGAAATGTTGGAATTTGTGATTAATTTAGTCTGGCGAATCATAACATTGTAAAAGCCAGCTATATCACGATGCGGTGGGGAGCAGGATCCAAAAGCAACCACAGAGCAGGGGTATTGGATGAACAACAGGTTTATTGAATATGCTCTCAGTTCAATATAAGGGACCCAGCTGGCCAACGGTGTGGTGTTCGGTGTTCCGACATCCAGGCAGCAGGCAATCTCGACTGTGTGGATACTGGGGTCCTACACAAGGGAGAGATTAGATCCGTGGACCGACGTGGGTCGAGGTGTCCTTCCACAAGACCCCAACATTGCCCCTGTGGCTAGAACTGCTATGTGTACTGTACGTGTGTAAGATAACACAGTTCACAAACTGGTGTATCAAACTACCAGCTCAAATGACTGTAGGAACTGGCATCCAAGGCCTGCAGGAACAGGGCTTAAATGTTGCCAAGAGATGAGAATGGATGACAATCAGGAGTTTCGGCCAGTTGACAATCGGCTTTATCCTCTGCAGCTGTGCACCAATCAAAGGAGTCAACATGGGAGGTGTCCTGAGGGTGGCAGAGGAAAAAACACAGAGCACATTGCAGACAACAACAAACAGGGGAATGACAGAAAACATGTGGATGGGCTATCGGGGAAACCAAAAAACGGGTCAGAAAAGGATCCTTACATAGGGTTACATCTATCAGGCTCTATCCCCAATCTTTTCAGCTAATACTGTTAGTGGTGTAGAAGTAAGTGAAGGCACCATGCCTGTATGCTGTGCCCCTTTTCATGCCTGAATGTCTGTGCTAACCAGCTGGCCCCTATCCTCACAATGATCTTCAGCCGATCAGTGGAGCTGTGTGAAGTACCTTCCTGCTTCAAACGCTTCACCATCATCCACATCTTCAAGAAATCCTCCATTTCAGGAATAAATGACTACAGGCCCATCACCCTGAAGTATGTGGTCATGAAATCCTTTGAGAAGATGGTGTTGACTACGCTGAAGATCATCACAGAACCCCAGGTGGACCCCTTGTAGTTTGCCTACAGGGTGGCAGATCAGTGGATGATGAAGCCAACATGGGACTGCACCACATGCTGCATCACCTCGACTCGCCAGGGACATGTGCAGGGGTTCTGTTTGTGGACGGGTTCTTTTTGTGGTGCTCCCAATTACTTGAAACCAAACTCTCCCCCCACTGCTCATCTAGCTCTACACTAACAACTCCACCTCAGAAGACCGAACTGTTAAACTCCTAAAGTTCACAGACTACAACAATCATCGGCCTCATTAGGGACTGCGATGAGTCTACAGATGGGAAGTTGGTATATACACATACTTGGTATATTTATATTGTTTAGTGGTTAAATGTTCAGTTTTACATCTATTTCAACTTTTTCCTGTTTTCCTTGTTTTGTATTACATACGCCGATAAAGCACTAAACTTGAATAGACTACATGGATTTAGTTGAATTCCAACATTTTTCATGGATCCAAATAATTTTGCTGTGTCTAGTCAGCATTTGTAAACCAAATTGATGCATTTTACTTAAAAACATAAGAAGGTTTTGTGACAGTTTTTTTAAATATACATTGTTGTTTTTAAAAACTGGTGATGTTCTGTCTCATCTCAGTCATACACCTGGACAAGTGCTATGGGACGTGTCCTAGCTGGTCCACATGCTAAATCTTTATCTGACTCCAAATAATCTGATATTTATGTGAGAGGATAAGGATAAAGATGTTAATTTTCATTCTAAAAAAATACAAAGAAATTAAGTCAGCGACTCATCAGCTGGTACATGAGTAAGAGGTACATTAGGTTATTAATTAAGTAAAATACATATATAATACATAAAACATAAAACACAGGCATCAATGGCTTGAAAGTGAAAAGGGGCTTTGTTAAGGTGATGTGTTATTGTTTATTTTTGTCCCCCCGCAGCACCGTCAGGTGTGAGCTGGTGGTGATAGAGGAAATCGCTCTGGGGAAAAAGCTGTTCCTTAGCCGGTTAGTCTGGGTTTTAGTAGTCCAGAATCTTCGTCCTGATGAAAGTGGAACAAACAAACACACCCCAGTTTGATTGTCTTGTAGATGTTGCTGGCCTTCTTCTGGAGGTGGCCAGCATACACAGGGTTGAGGTCAGGGCCACAATCCTCTGTGCTGTCCCAACAACCCGGGCCAGGTCCCTCCTGTACTCTGCTGTTCAGCTGGCATACCACACAGTAAAGAATGACCGATGATTCTTTCTAGCACACTCTAGAAGTTAAGCAGAAGTTCAGGGGGCAGGCCTGTTTTAGCTTACTCAGGTAGAAGAGCCTCTGCTGGACTTTCATCACTAGGTGTGATGTGTTCAAGCACAAGTGGAGTCCCAGGAATTTGATGCTGTCCATCATTTCCGCCTACTCCTCACTTATATAGTGGAGAGAGGGTGTGGTCTTCAAGGATCTCCTGAAGTCCACTATGACTTTCTTGGTCTTTGGTGGTGTTAGGGATTTAAGCAGAAGAGCACACCTAATGGTAGAAATGATAATACATGGGATGATGTTTGTCTGTTATTAGATATTAGTAATTACATTAGTATGTTAGATTAATAACTGCAATATGGATTAAACACTTTATAGTGATTTAAGTCATTTAATTACTGTACATATAAACAGCCTGCCACAATGTAAAGTTAAAATTTGGGAAGGATGTTAAATCCTTCCTTGATGGATTTATTCCACATTTTTCTCCCCAAGAGGGTTTTTATGGAAGGTTTTGTCTCCTGTCAGGTTACGGTTAATGAGCAAGAATTCAGGACAGCCCCGTGAGGCAAATATTTGCATTTTCGACCTGATACAGTAAAATACCTGACAGTTAAACATAATCGTTAAAATGTGATGAACTGTGATCATTTAAGATGTGTTATTATTAAAGTGTAATAGCTATTGTTGGGGTTTTAAGTAGAAGTGCATGCCTAGTCATAGAATTTATAGTACATGTAGGAGTGTTTAGTCTGGAATTGTGTGATGATGTGATGTGATGTGATTTGAATCAAACACAATTTATAGTAATTTAAATCATATAAACACCGTAAACATTAACATTCTGTCACAATGTGCTGTCAGGTAGTAAATGAACAACTTGAGACTATACATACCAGTCCTTGTATACAGTCAATCATAAAAATCTTGGTCTGCAAACCAAATTTCCTCAACCTTCTTAGGAAGTACAGCCTCTGCTCGGCCTTCTTGGTGATCTGGAGTGTGTTGTGAGACCAGGTAAGGTCCTCACTGATGGGAGTTTCCAGAAATTTAAAGCTTTTCACCCATTCCACCTCAGTCTCACCAATGGAAAGGTGTGTGTGCTGCACCTTCTTGTTATTTTGAGATAGAGATTGTTATTTTGTGTTCAAAAATGAAGAAACTCCGGACGAACGGAGGATATCTCGAATCGAAAAATGTATAATCGGCCGAGAATTCGAAGGCTTCTCCAATCCACAGACCACAGAGTCCTTTTGTCTATAACATAGTTAACCGTCTACCGTTCCACCTATGAATCTCGACATACACGTACATTTACAGTTGCTTAAATGGCAGTTCTGGAAGGAAGACTCTACACAGTGGGTCATTTAGGAATGGCTGGCATCTCAGCATTTCACAAACAGCGAGTGGGGGAGGGGGTGTCCACGAGTAACAATCAACCAACCAGATGCGGGCTGGGTTGGTCAACCAATCATAACGTTTCTGCCGAACTTTTTAAGGAGTGATCTCCGCGGGTCCTGTCGGCTGTCATTGCAGGTCAGGCCGAATGCAAACTAGTGCGGGTATAATACGGATGATCTTGCTTACCCTGTTAAATCAGAATTAGAGGGAGAGCCAGGTCGGATAAAGGTCGGGCCCAATCTTGGTGGTCAGCCGTAGGGGGCTCTCAGCAGTCGGGGAGGGCCTCGTAGGAGTACTCGCAGGGTGCGTCACAGCGGCTCCCCCGGACAGGAGCAAGAAGCCCTCTGGCAGCAACTGGGAGAGCATGGCGTATCAGCAGCTCCAGACCTCTCATCGCCGAGCTACGCGAGTTAACAAGGGTGGCAGTTAGCCAGGATGTAGTTGATAACTTCCCAGCGGCGGTGGGGCGGAAATGAGCCAAGAAGGCTGGCGCATCCCAAGCGCCGCAGGAGAACAGGAAATTCGTAACATCTCGGGCACGCTGTCCTTCCGCGACTCCCGGCCCATCGGAGACAGACAACGGTCATTTCCACCCTGCAGTCGCTGGTGAGCTCCATCCAGACCATCAATGCATGCCTGCAGTACCTGGAAAGCGCCGGAACGCCATGAGCGCCAGTCACCATCGCCACAACTCAGGACTCCAGGAGGCTATGAGGCGGCAGGCTCGTTCAGGCATTGGTAACCGCGCAGATCGATGCCCCCCAATATTCTCTCGCGCCTGCAGCCCCTGTGATTCCAATGGGTAGGCCGTACATTGCACTGGCGTTTGGGGTTGTTAAGGTTTCGGAAGCTCTCAAGGGAGGACTCAATCCTTTGTTCTCGTCCCGGCCGGAAACGAGGACACGAATGAGTCAATTCGTTTAAATTCAAAAATCAAAAGTTATTTAATAACTGAACAACGTAATAGGGATTACAATTACAAAGTGAAATACTAAGCGAACAGTGGAATATTTCGCAAAATAGAGAATCCTCTGAGCAAGTCTGAAGTGACTTATCAACGCGGCTGCAGGAGAAATTCTAACAGTCTTTTCCCCGCCATGGTCCTTTGAAACCTCTTGAGGTGTGTCTTCCTTGGTGCATTTGAATGTCATTGGCCTCTTCTCCAAAGGGTCACCTCCTCCATTGTCCCTTCCACGTCGAGGTGTGAATCTGCAGCTGTAACCTGAAACCTCTCTGTCCTAGCTGTCCCTCACATTCCAATGCACTCAATGTAGATACAGTTGGCTTTATGCCCCAATGAGTGAATTTAACAAAGCATACATCGTTTAAGTCTCCATCTTATAACTAGTACACTTTCATTACAACAACCCATCATTAATGATCACCGTTCATCCCACTTCATCTTAAGATCTAAAACAGTTCATGTGGTCCAATTCTCAAGACATTTGCCTCAGTCGGCTGCCTTACATTAAGTTGTTCATTTATTACCTGACAGGAGAAAAAACTCCCAAAAAACCCTCTTTGGGGATAAAATTGGGAGAAATCCATAAAGAACGGCAATTGGCATCCGTCCCCAGGTTTTAACATCACATTGTGACAGAATGTTAATGTGTACAGTGTTTATATGATTTAAATGACTATGAATTGTGTTTGATTGAAATTGCATTCACTTCATCTAACATGTTAATGTAATAACTAATATCTAATAACACACAAACTATAATTCTAACACTAAACATTATTACACGTACTATAATTCCCTGACTAGGGGTGCACTTCTGGCTTAAATCCCTAACAGGGTATATCGGGACGTGTTGTGTACGGTCTACCCAGAAAGAAGACAGGAGCTGGATACGTATATGGCACTGATCGGCGAGCTCAGAAACATTTCGAAACAACATCCCTCGACACCAATGAACAGCCAGGCTTTTGCAAGTGAACTGTCATCTCATCCAGACAATGTGTCCGCGGACCATTTGCTCGCGGGGTTGTCGTGTGGGTGTCCTTACTAGGCCAACGGCAACATATGTAGCGAGGAATCTGCTATCGGCGGTAAATTGTTACAAAGGGTGGAAGGCAGGACCCAGACGCAGAATTTTGAAAAACCAAAAGACTTTAACAGAGGCATGAAACTACAAAATAAAACAATACGTGAACCCAAACCGTTACAGATCCTCCCATCAAGGGTCGAATTCCAGACAGCCCTAAAGGGCGGGCGGAACTGGCCACCCGGGGAACTCCCCGCATCTCACTCGCACGTAACTCCAACTCGCGCATTTTATAAAGCAGTCTCTCCCTCCGAAATTGAAACTCCCGCTCCTCCTTGTCTAAGTGAAGACGAGCAAGGCGCACCTTTATACTATGCTATGTCCCCTCCCCACCACTCTGTACAACTGGCGTGGAACTCTTCGGCTGCCGCTCAGCCACCATTTGAGGACCAGAGCCCTCGTCGCCCCGCGCAGATACCGGCAAGCTGAGAACCCCTCTACTACATAATTCACTAAGAAGAACAGCCTTCAGCTCCCCTTTTGAAACCGAACATGACACTGGCACACTATAATACGTGGACATCTCTCTCAACTCACTCTTTTTACACCTCTCGAACTGAGTGAGAGAAGTTGCACGCCTTCAACTGCCAGCTCCATCAAGCTCTTCCTGGCTTCCCCAGCCTTTTATCCCCCTTTTGCTTCAATCAGCTGATTGCTTACAGGGCCGCTTGGTAAGGAGTTTCACCTGGTAGTTCCAGTCAGGATGCCGAGCTACAGAGAGAGAGAGAGAGACCACCCGTAACGGACAAGGCAGGAAGTGAAGTTAACCCAGGAGCACCAAAGGCATGAAACTACAAAATGAAACTACAAAATGAACCCAAACCGTGACATAGATGACCCAGATACGGTTGGTCAGCTGATCGAAAAAGAAGTGAAGAGGAAGTATGTCATTGGTTCTTTCACGTCCTCATTTACGGTGTTCCGCGCAAGTCCGATAGGGGTAGCAACAGGGAAGTATTCAGGGAAGAAAAGATTAATCTTGGACTTATCTGCTCCCCTGGGTAGGCCCACTAGCAAGCGTCAACAGCCTCATTCCACCTGAACCATTCTGTCTTCATTACGCTTAATTTTGCCATGCGGGTCATTCCTCGTTCATCTACCGGCTTCTGGACATGGCATCTTCTGTGTCCAAGCTGGAGGATCTTCTATATCTTGATGAAGGATGCTGATCAGACATGAGGTTTTTGGCACTTCTGTTAAAGCAATGAAATCTGTGGGGTTTGGGGGTTGTTACCAAGGGGAGTGGTTTTCCAGCCACTGGCCTCCGGGTTTTGCAGAGTTGGAGCAATCCTCCGCACTGTCTGAGATTTACCCAGTTGCCGTGGACTGCGTTGTCTGGGGGAGGTACTGGAAATGCAAGCACATATCCGTCATGTGCGATAACCAAGCCGTAGTGGACATAATTAACAGAGGGCGCTCAGCTTCCAGAGACATTATGCGATTCATGAGGAGGATCATGTGGTCTGCTGTCACGCATAACTTTATCATCACCGCCCGTGATGTGACAGTTCACGATAACACGCTGGCTGACGCACTGTCTCGTTTTAAATTTCAGGTTTTCCCGCAGGCTCTGTCCGGAAGCCGGTCCTGTGGGGCTATCAGTTCCTCCATTGCACGACCTGATGCTTTCCTAAGTTATAGCCAGCTGGGGGTATATATGGAGTCTGCAAAACCGTTCATTTCATCCTCTTTCAATTCTTCACTTTCATGCTCTCCTGAACGGTGATATGCACCGGAGTACGCCTCAGAACTATGCATCATCTGTAACATTTGCCTGGTCTACATAATTATGTATAATTTCTGCCCAAAAGTCACTTAAAGGTGTTTGTGGGATCTGTGAGAGGCAAACTTTAATGTCACGAGAGGTCCCTACGGAAGGCTGGGATGTGGCAGTGCTATTCTAAAAAAAATAGAATGAATTACTGGAAGGTTTTAAAGTAGTAAGTTTTATTCTTCCACAAAAAACAACTCAGGTGATGCCATTTTGTGATGTGGCCGGCAATACTATGCAGGGATGTAGCAACCCTCTACTACCTGGCCCCTCATGATGCCTTAAAACCTTCCATACACATTTGTGTAAAAAACACACTCTGAAGACACAGTGCACAGTTTCCGAAATTCTCCCACACCACTCCACTCCTCCGCTCTCTTCACTGGCTACCAGTGGCTGCATCCAGTTCAAAACATTGGTGCTCTTGTACCATGCTGTGAATGGATCGGGTCCAGTCTACATCCAGGACATGGTCAAACTCTACATCCCAACCCGCGCACTCCGCTCTGCATCTGCCAAACTGCTCAGTTTGCTGCAAGTTCAATTCAGTTTTTCTTTATAGCCCAAACACAAAAGGCTTTACACTCTGTCCACATTGAAAGTGGGATCAAAGTTGGAAGCCCGGTTGGTAGGCCTGTCACAATATGCGATAAAATGACATATCGCATACTCTCTGAAATCGCGTGGAATAATTTTTGGTGCTGTGATATTCATTTTACATATAAATCACCAACATTTGAGTTGATCGCCTCTGTCCTTTTTTCTTGTCCCTTGAAGAAAGCGGGGGCGGGGCTTAAGGCTGGCACATGCTTCTGCGTCTGCGTCTCCACGCTCAGTCGTGTCGATGCACTCGTTTCAATTCATGGTTCTAAAGTCTTGCGTGTGTTGCAGAGCAATTTACCTCCAGAACAGGTGGAGTAACGTTTTTTATCGAAGACGACCTAGAGAGTCACGTCTTTGTGTGTGGAAGTCGTTGGTTTGTCTATTTATTTATTTATCATAGACTTTATTGCCCCGTGCAATTGCCCCAGACATGTGAGACTCCGGAAAGGATGTAGGCTTGCGTAACTTTTGCCGCAAGCCTAGTAAAATGGGTCGACGCACGCAAGGAGGTGTGAAAAGGGATGCAAGGGACCCTTGCATCTGCGTGTCCTTTTGTATCCTGCGTATACCCTGTTATTAGTGGTATAAAATGGCCTGAAAATTTCAATGATATCTCATTTCACGCTTAATGAACAAAAACTTGATATCGTGACAGCCCAACTGGTATACCAGTTGGGAATATCTGGTAGAATTCAGCTGAACAACTTCTCTCATTCTGATAGATTAATCGTCAGATCACAGGTCTATTAGCGCTGCGTTTGCAAGGGCATTGAGCAGTTCTGTCGCTTGCCGGAAAAAAATTACGTTTTGTAATGTAGAATTAGAAAACGTGTGATATAGAAGAAACAATTCCTATTGGCCTTAAAAAAGCGTTGAGGAGCAGGTCTTCCCCCGCGATAATAGACCCAATCACATACAATGTACAATAGTGTGGGATGTGTTTCTAACTCTCATCCTTATCAAACCTGGTTGGCACCTTCGGCTTTGCTTCCTGACCTTACATCCTCAACCAGGATAAGACAGTAACTCCCTAAATGAGCAGTAGGCAGACTGTCAGCTTTTATTAACTCATACACCAGCAGCCATTATGATGGTGCAGCGGGTAGCGATATGTGTTTCTAGTCATAGAACAAGGGCCGCATTTTTTCCACATCTTCTCTATTTATCCTGGACATTCACCGGCAGTAAGGTTATTTGCATAATTGTTTATGGAAAGCATGTATTTACACTTGGTGAGAAACAATATTACCAGCGTTTAAACTGTCATTGCTGTCAAGTTCTTAATTATTTGTAACAGAATATTCTGGAGGTGTTGATGAGGTATCAAACCACAGAGGCTTTAGATCCTCTTTAGCTCTGTGTTTTAATGTCATATTTATTAGTGGAAGTGTGAAAGATAAGCTAAAGGTCATATTGATTAGGTTCAATTTGATTGCAGGACACTTTAATTAATCATGGGGGTAATACAATTGACAGGAATATTCCAGGCCCACAACAGACTTTTGGGACCAATCTGAAGTGCTATTGATTCACAACCTTTGCCTTCTTCCTCTAAAGAGTCACTTTTGCTGATCGAGCATGAGGGATTGACCTTTAAGTTGTACACAAAACCAAACAAATCATGATGTTTTTCTCTTTATCTGTCAAAGAGAGATGTCTGCCTTTAAACACGCATAATTTACTTGTTCCCTATACGCCCACAAACGCACACACACAAATGTTGATGCATTCTCTATCTGTGCAGTAAAAAGTCTTCAAAACAGTTGGATAAAAGTCGTTTTCGAAGCTTTCATTTCTCATATTTGGTAAAATGAGAAATGTCCTAAAGCGGTCGGTCTACCACTCGTTTGTCCAAAATAATAACTATTATTATTTGAAATGATGATACCATACTAACAAGTTAAACGTGTAACTTGTATGCTTAGCTACATACATCTTTTATTGCTATGAATATGACACGTTTCACTTGATACTCTTGCAGCACCTACCACTCTCGGGGCACACAGTAATACCCCTCTCCAGGTCAACAAAAAACATGTATACCAAATGAACATACTCACAGGGCCCCTCCATGATCCTTGCAAGTGAAAAGAGCTGGTGCATCATGGGGGCGTTGTTTGTAAAATGTCGCACATTCTAAAACTCTGCTCAGTTTAGATTTAGCATAATCATATATACAAAAAAATTACGACAATATTCGAATGTCACTTTTTCAAATATTTAGAGAGAAAGTCACCGGACATGAATGTAAATTCATGCAATAACTTTTCCAAGATAATGATGGCAGTAACAAAGTTGCTAAATAATATAAATGTCATCTAATTGTAGATGCTAAATATCAAATGTTAAATGTAATGTTAACATAAACATGTATTATAACACAGCAATATAGTGTTATTGACACACACTTCCCTATCTTTCAGTCATACAATCCCAACTCATGTGATGGAGGGACCCTCCTCCTCTTGCCCCACACTTTAAACTTTAGTTTCCTGCCTCTTGTGTCCCTGGTTTAACTTCACTTCCTGCCATGTCCTGTCATCCCCTGTGATTGTCTGCCGTGTCATGATTGTTCCCACCTGTGTCCAATGGCTAACCCATGGCTTTTTACATTTTTGCCAGGGGAGCAATTAGGGGTTAGGTGTCTTGCTCAACATGGAACAGCCGAGGCTCGAACCACCAACCTTGCAGTTCCCTGTGCCCCTGTGCCACGTCGACCCCAACTACGCAAACTAAGCTAAAAACTCACCTAAAACAACTAACATCCACCTGGTCTTTTAACCTGAACTACTGTCTGTGCCCCCGGACTGCTCGTTCCCCTGTTTGGGCGGGAGGAACGCCATCCCCAGTCCGCCGTCCTGCGTTCCTCCCCGGCCGGCCAATTGTCAGCGGCACCGGGCCGCTTCGTCTCTCCCTGCAGCCGCGGAGCGTGTTGCCCTCCAGGCGGTCGAAGCTCTGGGTTAAACCTCCCCACGTTAAACCTTCCCGGCTCTCTACCACTGCGCCACGTCGCGCAGTGGTGAGTGAGGGGTGAGCAAAATGAGTGACTGTCATGCTCAATGCGCCCTGCATTATTGTTGGTCAGCTGTTGGTGTGCAAATTACTGTTGATGAAATTATAACCAGACCCCCCCCCCCCCTAAAAAATCCTTTGGCTCTGCACGATTCACACAAGTCTCTGAAGCGAGCTAAAAAGATAGTAGCCGCCCCCTCTCACCCCGGACAAAACCTGTTTGTGCCCCTTCCATCTGGCAGGAGGCTGAGGTCCATCAGGACTAAGACCTCTCGCCACACGAACAGTTTCTTCCCGTCGGCAGTCGGGCTCATCAACAGAGCCCGGTCCCCCACTGACTGACTCTGACATTCCACCGGTCACTTTCTTTCATACTGCACATGTCACTTTACTGTCATTTTTCACTCGTCACTTTGTCACTTGTTCGCTAGTGCACTTTATTTTTTTACTTGTTAAATATTTTTAATTTTCAACTTTAACTTTATTCTCTTATTCTATACTAACCCATAGCATTAGCATTTTATTTTATTACTTGTGCACTGCTGTCTTGTTGTCTATTGATATACTGTCTACTGTCACGCACCAACCGCCAAGTCAAATTCCTTGTATGTTTGACATATTTTGGCAATAAATGTTTCCTGATTCCTGAAGTTTGACTTGAGTCCTGCTTCCGTCTACCCAATGTCACACTAAATAATGTCTGTTTTGCCCTATATGTTTAATTTTAGGGGTATAAAGAAAATGTATTATTAAGTATCTATCATTCTAACATATCATTTGAAATATCTGTGGTGGCCAGCTTTTTGTATTTTCTAAAATCTGCCACGTTACAGGCCTCTTTCTTGACTCACACGTTCGTCCAAAATAATACTTTATTTGCCATTTCATCCAAGTTAGCAAATAAACTAAAATAAATAAATAAATAATTGGTCTAAAATGACTTTTAACTTGAGGTCTAGTTCGATACAAAGAAACAAATCTGAGACTCTGCCCTACCTCTTCCTCTTATTAAAGCTGATCCTCATTAGGTTAATTAAATAATTCATGAAGAAAAGCATGATCCCACATATGAAATGAAACATATGCACATGTCAAGGCAATCTATATAAATCACTTTTCTTGCTCCAGCCTCCCTGCCCCACAGTCATCATCCATCAACACCCCCAAGCCCCCCACTCCTATACCGCTCTTCTGTCTGAAATCATGACTCTTCTATCCAGTTTGTTCCCAATTAGAATCACCAGCCATCTGTGAAGTTCAAATTTAAGACAAACAGACGAACTTCATAACAATTTTATTGAGACAAAAAACCTCTCTTGAAATAATGATGTTGCAGACCTGGCTGGACCCTCTGTTTCTTCCTCGGACGTATGTACAGAGTAGTGATATACAGGCTATAACATACAATAAATACATAATGAGGACAAGATGTTTGAAGTGCCCACTATTGAGTAATGCATTCCTGGGTCTAGGTGTCTGCTGATGCTGTTGCCTCCCCCGTCTTTGCAGACCTCATTTCTCCCCCACAGCTGTCAGATTTACTTCCAATTAACGTATATTGGTTCCAGTCCAACGACTCAACACTGCTGCTGCCACCACTGCTGCTGCTCCGAGATCACAACTTTCTGCTGTTGCTAGGGTGTATCTATTCCTCCTGTGAAAGCCTGATTGTCTGTACAATATATATAATATGTCAGACATACAAGGAATTTGACTTGACGGTTGGTGCATAACAGCAGACAATACACCAATGGAGGACAACAGTGCAGTGAGGCCGATAAGACGACAAAGTGCAAGAGCAATAAAATAAAATAGAATGCTATGGGTTAGTATATAAGGATATCTGTTAGATTAAAAATAAAGAAATAAAGTTTTAAAAATGTTAAAACGTTTTTAAAACAGAAAGTGACAAGTGTATGTGCATGTGAAGTGTGAAGGGAGTGACCGGTGGGATGTCAGGGTCAGTGAGTGGGGGACTCGGGCTCTGACTTGAATTGAAACAGTATTCGGGCTGCGAATGATGGCGTTTTACGAGACCACGTCTCTTTACATTGAAATCAACAAGGCAACCGTCTCTTTACAAATTAGACAAACACATTTACCTCAACTTTCAGTGAAGAAGTATTGTAATTCCCACCTCTCCTTAAAGCAGTAGCCCATTTTTTGCAGTTGCCATGGCAGAAAGGATGAGGTTTTGCGTTTGATGCAGAGCCAGATAGTATTACAATGGTGCTGCTACCGTTTGGTAAAAGGATGAATTACATGTTTAAATTTATATGACCTATTTTTTCTGACAGCCAGCGTGCAATAAAAAACACAATATAAGACCGAAGCTGCGGGCCGTATGAAATCTGACCACGTGCCGGACTTTGGACATGCCTGGTCTGGGGGCAAAACGCAGACCTGGGCCCCGTTCCTCGTACGTAGCTAACTGAGTTAGTAATTAGTCAGTTCAGCAACCCATGGCATTGGATAGGAATCAAAAGGCAGACACAGTATTTAACTTTAAGAAGTTAACACAGAATCTCAACTAAGGGTCATCTTTCTTTGGAACCAAAAGAAAGATGACCCTTAGCCCTTGGTCCCCACCTGCGTTTTTGCCCCCTTGGCATTTTTTGATTTTGACTATTAAAGTATTTTTGTTTTTCAAAACTCTGCGTCTGGGTCCTGCCTTCCCCCCTTTTGTGACAGAATGACGCAACCTAAAAAGGACTCAGCAGAGTTTGGCTCTGGGCAGGCCACGCAGCGTTCAGCTGGCTGCCCGTTTCGGGGGAAACAGCTTGCCCTGGATCACCAGCTGGATTCCTGGCAGACGCAGTCTGCTCTCCCAGAGCCCCCGGAAAGCGTTCGAGTCGCCGTTGGGTCGCAGCGACTTCTCGACCCCGCTGGGCCGCAGTGCACAACCTTGCGCACTGGGCTGCAGCGAACTCTTGACCCAACTGGGCCGCAGCGCAGCGCACTGCCTCCCACGCTGGGCCGTAGCGACCTCCCATCCCTGCTTTTTGTTTTTCAAAACTCTGCGTCTGGGTCCTGCCTTCCCCCCTTTTGTGACACTGTCCATCCCGGGAGTGGGATCCCTCCTCTTACATTCACCCTAAGGTTTTTCATTTTTTGGTGTTTTTCCTGTGCTGATGTGAGGGCTATAGAAAATAGAATTAATTGAAGGTACTTTTGCTGGTCAGCGGGCAGCTAGAAAAACATCTGCCAGTTCTCCTGCTCGGGTTTCGCTCTTTAATCCAGGTACAAAGGTCTGGATTCAGGATTTTAAGAAACTGCTCCATGATGATGGGGTCTTTAATTTGTTCCTTTTGTCTTTGCTTGAGGCGCAATCCACTTGCTCAACAAATCCTTGAGGCGGACCTGCAGCTCTTTAGGCACATCCCCCTCGTCCTGGCACAGTGGCACGGAACCTTACTCGATGGTCTCTGCGCTGATTTCAAATTTCCCGCTTTACTTTTGCATAGTCCATGTTGTCAATGTCCATAGCTGCACAGACATACTGTGCTTTACTGGTTAGTAATGAAGCTAGGTGAAGAGCCCACTCATCCTGACGCCACGAGTAATTATTTCAAACATGCTTAAATAATGTTTTTATGTCCTCACCTTCTTTGTATGTCTCCATTTTGGATCTTTTCCAGCCCCAAACTTGAATGCTGTCCTCCTGTCGCCAAATGTTACCGCTTATCCACCCGGCCTATCCTGGATTACTGAGATCTGAGAGGTTGAATGGTGGTTAGTCCTACGAAGTGGGCAGATGTGGCTGCTGCACCATGTGTAGGTACTGACGATCCTGTGTTACCTCTTGTTGGAGCTGTACAAATTGTGCTTGATTCGGCAACTCTCCTCCTGTCGCTTACACTCTTGTTCTGTCCTGCTATCGGAGTCCGCCTGCTGTTGCATTAGGGATTTCATCTTGACAGTTCATTCATACTTTCTTGCTCATGGGGTTGGCTACATACTGTCCCTCATTGGTTTCAGTCATCTTGTTCCTCCTCCTGTCGAATCAGCTGCTTTTGTCTGGTTGACATTTTATTAGATCCTACTTCTGACATCACTTGTGAGGATGCCAAAACTAAGTGACTTCTGGAATCAGTAGGAGGCACACAAGCAAGACCAGGTCAGAAGGGTTTGTAAAAAGGAAGGTGTCTGTACACTTGTCATTAAACAAACATAATTAGTTAACATTAACGTAAATGAATAAACTCAACACAACCTAATCATTGACGCGCACTCAGCTACACAAATGGCCACTCCCACAGTCAATGTCCTCTACCTTTTTGTAGCGCCGTCAATCAATCCCCTCTAGGTCGCATCATGTCTACAGGTGACCCCTATTACGACAGACTCTACCCCTGTGTACTTGGATTGAAAAGTAGCTTGTGCACTCCCCCCGGATGAGTTTACTGAACTGCTGTCTGTCCTTCTTCCTTTCCTCACCTGTCTCATCAACAATGCTCTGTTATCTGGCTGTTTTCCTAATTTAACCCTGTCCTGAAGAAACCTACCCTCAACCCTTCTGAAGAAAACAACTACAGACTAGTCTCTCTTCTTCCCTTTTTATCCAAAACCCTTGAACGTGCGATGTTTAACCAACTCTCCTCCTAGCTCCACTATAACAACCTCCTTGACCCCCACCAGTCAGGCTTCAAGGCAGGCCCTTGTATCCCTATGGTTGAATGCACTTATTGTAAGTCGCTTTGGATAAAAGCGTCAGCTAAATTACATGTAATGTAATGTTAGTTTAGCGACCATATGGCTCTTCCGGTGACTGCATATGGCTTCCAGACAATTTTGAGTTAAAAAAAAAAAAATTAGCTTGGAACCGATTGTAAAATACGAAATGATATTTCTTAATAATGCTGTGTCATTTTAAAGTAAACAAATTAGTTTTGAAGATAAATTTCACAGGGCACCCGCAGGTCGGGTAGGGAACCAAAGGCTCGCGAGCATGTCCGTGTCATTGTGAAGGTGAAGAAATCTATTTTATCAGATAGCCAACTAGTTTATCCGCTTCAACCCTTGTAACGGAAAAGATGGCAAAAAGAAAAAAAGTCTATGATTACCGTGCATTCCAGGCTGTGTGGACAGAGGAATTTGCAAGGTGACGGGAATTCCGCTAGCTTTGCGGGTGCTTTGCAGCACCAGAAGTTGCATTAAAAGTAAGGTATATTTAATGTATTATTAATTATTATTATGTATTATTAAAAATACTACATGTCTCTCAATGAAATATATTTAGAAATATTTGGCCTTTATGTCTCTCCCAGTCAAAAAGGTTCCTGACCCCCGTGTTAGTTCATCTATCTAACAGTATTGTGAGCACTAGATGTAATTTCAACATTGAAACAAGGTTGAAATTGGGTTAAAATGAGGACTGAAGGTCTAAGACTTCATTTCAACGTCTTTTCAACTGGCACATCAACATGCTAAATTTGTTGATTACGTGTCAACGTTGATTAACGTTGAAAGAGAGACGATATTCTGATTAAAATTGTCATAATAATTGATGAACTGGTCTGCGAAATTTGGTCTACGCAAAGACGTGATTTCAACATATTTAATATTCTCTTAAACATAACATAAATATGGAACTATGTTTTGATGATGTCACCAAGGTGCGCAGTTGTGTGCGAGACTAAAAAAGATGTACGCATACAGCGCCGGTTACTGATGGTGGCTGTCCCTGCAGTGGTCCTGGCTTACCCCTGCCTGTCACAAACAGACGTTCCCCGTCTCCGGAGTACTAAGGTCCGAAGCTCGGGATCTCAGTCACCCCTCTGTGGCGCGTGACAATGGTTTGTGCCACTCAGGATCAGCCCACTGAGCGGGCACGGCCACTCCCACCAACACACCTGTGGCTCGTCTTTCATCGGGAGAGGTTGGGCATTTAAGCTGCCGAAGTCTCAGAAGCCGGTGCGAAGTCTTGTGCATGTTGCCATCACATTTTGAGCGTTCGCTTGATATCCTGTTTCTGCCTACCTGTTATTGACCTCTCCTTTGTCCCAGACCTCGTTCACGTCTGCCTGACCCTCGACGGTACCTCTGCCTACCTCCGCGCTCCCGGCTTTCGACCCCTGCCTGTTCACCGGACCCTACCACGCCTGATCCTTGTCTGTACCCCGCTAATAAAATTGCGCTCTGCGCTTGAGTTCACTCTGGTCTCTTGTGGTGCGTTACACTGCCTTAATAATCCTTGATATTTTAATAATTTCCGTCGTAGGAATTGAATGTACTGTACATCTTTAAGTTGTTCATACTGTACACCCCTCTGCTGTTTTCCTTCAGGTTTCTCCCAGCTGAAGGTTTTTTTTTCCTTTATCTTAAGTTTGTAGCTTCATTGATCACTATTATATACATGAAATACTATGAGGTTAATCACTATTAATGGAGAGACACAGAAAAGGTTCAGGTACATCTTCAATCAAATTCATAGTAATGTTCGCATTTAACCTGGATGAGGACCACCACACTGATTATCAGCCTCTTGATGTTTGAGTAACAGGAAGACAAACTGTGTATTTGGAATGTAGTCCTATCTAATAAAATATTAACTGTTTAATTGTTACTGTATCCAACCTCTCTTATAAAGAGGAAACCATTATAAAGCTAATGCAGTGTGATGTAGCAACAGCCCTGAATTAAATGTCCACCTTAGTAACGTTTTATGTGTTTCTTCCATCCATTCTGAATACAAATTAGATATACACATCAGTGTAATCCAGTAAAGTCCAGCAGCACAGCAAACTTCATCTGCTTTAGAAAGATGTTTGACTGTATAAGAACTCTGATCGATTGAGATATTTTGCCTAGTTATTTTATGTCTTATATATAATACATTTACTCTGGTGCTCCATTTTATGTGTGTATATATATATATATATATTCTTATTCTCACCCGGGAGTTGTTTTCTTACCCTTTCTTAGTATTTGCCAGTGGCTACCCCTATCGGACTGGTGCGAAACACCGTGAATGGAGAGGACTTGAACGGCCCGATCACATACATCCTGATCACTTCCTCCTGATCTCTTTCTCAATCAGCTGACAAACTGTATTGGGATCATTAACCGCAGACGTTACAGAAGGCAAAGCCATGACTCCGACACGGAACCCTTGACACAAACCGGTTGACAGATGGTCTACAAACACAGAATTAGGATGAGAAGACAGTTCAACAGATAGTGCTTGCAGATTTATTGGTGTAGACCAGGGGTCTCAAACTCAAATCAGCTGCGGGCCAGATGCAGCCCACTTCAACTGAACGCGGGCCAGACTAGCATCCGAACGGCATGGTCGACAATAACACAACTTAACACTCACTTTCAAAAGCAGTCATTGAACCCCACCCTGGGGGATCGATCCGAATGAGACTACAACACTAGTCCTCCTTTAACTCAGCGGGGGAGACCTAAGGTCATGTGACCGTGGAATTCCTTTATAGCCAAACGTGAAGTTACGTGAATCGAAGCTGCGTAGTAATGGACGGAGACGCTCGTTGGTGACGTCAGATGCTTCATGTGTTGTTAGTGTGAGTCGTAAAGGAAAACTTTATTAAACGAGCAATGCTAACGGTTAGTCACATGATCACCTGCGCGCAAGAGGGCAGGAAACTGAATTTCACCCTCCTGCTCTCTGCACCTCGGCCGACACACACGACCCGCCCCCCATGTCAGTCACATGCATGCCACGTTCACTGGACAAGCACACAGTAGGAAACCAGAACATCATAACATGTCCCACACAGCAGCTGACAGTGGGGTTACAGTATAAAACTTGCGGGCCGCACTAACATTACACTTTCATATTAAGGATGGGGCCACAAAATATCGTCCCGAGGGCCGCAATTGGCCCGCGGGCCGCAAGTTTGAGACCCCTGGTGTAGACGGATGCTGCATCAAAATGTCTTTGGCCCACAACGTTTCCCTCCCCGTGGAGAAAATCTGGACGTGCGCCGGGGGCAGATGGTGATGCGCATCCTTGCAGAAGCTGCATATGTGAAGAAAACAACAGTTTTGATACGTGCATAAGCTTTCATTGAAGCTGAAGCAATTTTGTCCAGTTTAGGCACCTCACGGCCAGAGAATGTAGGCGGAAACAAAGCCGCGGGACACAACTGATCCAGGTGGCCCGGATTCCCGCAGGAACTGCACGACACGGTTTGCGTGCCACCCGCGACCCATGAGCAATAACTCCGTATCCAGCACGGACCAGTTCACCCGGGAGTTGTATTGCGTGATAAACAGGGCGGCTTTGCTGGAAAAAGCCTTATGGTACTGGTAAAATATGTTCCTTCCATACTAAAGATGTAGATCACCGATCAGTGCCATGTACGCATCTAACTCCTGTCTTCTGTCAGAGAAGACCGCACATAACACGTCCCAAAATACGCCGAACGCAACCAGGAACTGTCCAGTTGACAGATCTCTGAGCAGCCGTGGATCTGCCGAGTTAAACACAGCAGCAATGTTACCACCGGAGGCTACGCTAGTCTCACACTCAGGGCATGGCAACATGATGCTATCAAGATTGATGTCTCTCCCTTGTAGTATTTTAGACCTCAGCCAAGGAGTGATGTTTGCTGTCTGTGGGATGTGCGGCCTACCCATTGCTGGAGCCGGGAATGCAGAGGCCAGCGAATGTTGGGTGACTTCTATTTGTGCTGACGTGGAAGGCTGAGTGCGCAAAGCGGCTGCCTGTCGCATGGAGCCCTTTTTGGCGGCGACGGTGGCTGCTGCTGTGGACTGACTTGTCGCGTCTTCGGGTTAGGACTGCAGGAGAGCATCAATGGTGTGCATAGAACTCAGCAGGGACTGCAGGGTAGTGAGAACTACGTTGTCGGCGGTGGATGACCCAGGAGTTGCTGGTGGAGCAAGCGTACGCAACTGTGGTGGCGGGCGTGGTTTGGCTCGGCTGCAGGGGGCACGGAGCAGGGAGTGGTTCAGGGAACGGTGTCGGGGGAGGCAATTGGCCTCAGGTGAAATTAATCAGTGTGTCTGTGGGTTCTACCTTTTAAGTAGGAGAAATCCGGCGACAGCGAGAGACTGCGGAGCGAGGCGAGGAGGCTGGAGCCGGCTGTCTAGTATTGTGTGTAAACATTAAAAAAAAGAGTATAAAATGGAACAGACCGCTACACTCTCGTCATTCCGGGACCCCCCGTAGGACGAACCTGCCACAGCGACGTACCCGCTTTCTTCTTCGCCTGTGGTGCTGGAGACGAGCCGGCATTCCTCGCTCTTTTCCGCCCCCCGCTGCAGCCGCCGGTTGGGGCTCAACCAGGTTACTGCTAGCTGTAAGCCCGATTAGCTGTTGTAGCTGGGATAACGGCAGGCCTGGAGATGGAATCACGCCCCGATCCGCAAGCTGAGCCAAGAGTATCGCTTGATCGTCTGGAGGGGAGCTGCTGCGCAGCGCCAGGCGAGAGCTTCTGCGCTGGGCGCCCGGCGGCCTAAAATCCGGCTACGGCTGGCCAACGAGCCCGTGACCTGCCTCTCCTGGCAACAGATCCACCTCGGAATCTGACATGATCCTTACCCACCCAGGTAGTTGGTGTGAAAGAAGCCTTGGCTGGAGTCTTGAATCTCAGGAAGGTACTTGGCATTTGAAGGGAAGGAATAATTCAGCCATATTGCAAATCTAACAGACTGTGAACATAACCATCCATTATGGTGTCACAACTGGCCAGCAAGAGTACTGAAAAGTGTTGTTTGGCTGGGTTTTATTGCTTGTCATCATTTTGTGGAGTAACTTAAACAACATACAAAGATATATTATTTTCATTGTTATATTTTCTGTAAAATACATAGTAATGGTAGATGTTCAGTAAGTATATAGCCGATTCGTATATTACAGCCAATAATAAAAGGCTGCATGTATTCACATAGCTAATGGTTCTAATATATTTCATTAATTAAAAAAATCAGCATAATATATTGTCTTGGAAAAGTTAATGTTTTTTTATGCACAGGCTACATTACAGGTCATTTAGCCTAACGCTTTTATCCAAAGCAACTTACATTGCATTTTTAACCCATGTTTTTTTTTTTTACATTTTTTCCCGGTGAGCAACTAGGGGTTAGGTGTCTTGCTCAGTGACACTTCAACATGGGACATGGAGCAGCCGGGGCTCAAACCACCAACCTTGGGGTCCCTGGCGCACCCTCTCTACCCCTGCGCCACGTTGTTTCTAAAATGTAATGATTGCATTAAATGCAATAATTTAGCTACTATTCTTATTGTATAATGAAACCGCTCTTCAGAAAACCTGCCACAAAAAAACACTTCATAAATAACTGAGGTCATGGGTATCCATCAGTACAAAAACTGCAAAAGCACAGCTGCTCTGAATCATCATAAAATATTCAACAGAGGAAATAATAACTAATTGCCATTTTCAAATAACGACTTTGAGCTGTCCAAGACCAACTGATTCATTACATTGATTATTAGTTTAGCAAAGGTTAACATTGCACGGTTAACCAACAAAGTAAGACAGGAAGACAAGCTTTGCCATCATGTTCATTCATGACGTTGCTCCCTCTGTTGGTTTGATTAACCAACCCTAGGTTGGCATTGTCCACGTAATCCAACGATATCTTTGCTGCCACACTTCCAAAGCTGTTCTCTTGGCTGCTGTCAGTTGTCATTTCAGCGTGCCGGAGATGATTGTTCTTTAAAATGTTGAATTGTTGGTATTTCTAATTTCAAATTTTTTATATTACCACCTGTTCTCCATGCTGGAACTAGTTGCCAAACTGAATCATCTGTAAATGATAGATCAAGCTCCTTGCTGCTCAAACTGAAACTTTGTCTCCGCTGCTCTTCATGCCACTGACAAACGAGGTGAAATTCGCCTGACTCATGTCTGGAGTTCCGTGGCATCTTTGCAGTCCTGGTGTCTTCAGAGAGCTCGTTCCACCATTTCGGAGCAAGGACAGCAAAGAGTCGTGATCTTGTTGAGTGTTTTGCTCTCAGTGAGGGAGGAACGAGCAGTTTATCAGATGCAGAGCGAAGAGTGCAGGTCGGGATGTCTGGTTTGACCATGTCCTGGATGTAAGCTGGACCCGATCCATTCACAGCATTGCATGTGAGCACCAATGTTTTGAACTGGTAGCCAGTGAAGAGATCGTAGGAGTGGAGTAGTGTGGGAGAATTTAGGAAGGTTAAAAACCAGTCGAGCTGCTGCATTCTGGATGAGCTGAAGAGGTCGAATGGCGGTAGCGACCTGCCAGGAGGGAGTTGCAGTAGTCTAGGCGGGAGATGACAAGAGCCTAAATCAGTACCTGTGCTGCCTTCTGAGTGAGAAGCAGACGTATTCTCCTGATGTTGTAGAGCGTGTATCTACAGGATCGTGTTGTCGCTGTGATGTTGGGAGTCAGGGAAAGTTGGCTGTCGAGTGTGACGCCGAGGTTCCTAGCAGTCAAAATGGGCGTTAGCACGGAGTTGCCAAAGTTGACCGTCAAGTCCCGGGTCGGAGAATCTCTTCCCGGAAGGAGAAGAAGTTCAGTCTTGTCGGGGTGGATTTTCAGATGGTGAGCGTCCACTGAGATGTCAGTCAGACAGGCAGAGATCCGTGCCGCCACCTGGGTGTCCGAGTGAGGGAAGGAGAGAATTAGTTGGGTGTCATCGGCATAGCTCTGGTAGGAGAAGCCATGCAAGCGAATGACAGCGCCGAGAGAGTTACGAGCAGGACATGTCCAAGATGGCGCAGACGATGGCTGCCACGGTGCTTCGGTGCGCTTCGTTTTTTGTTGTTAATTATGTTTCCTGTTGCGATTCCGGGAGCTCTTGAAGATCCGAGGAACAACTCCAGCGGAGTTACTTACTTTTACCAACTTACCAACTTTTCTTCTATCTTCTGTGGTATTACTGGACACTCTAGTCAAAGGTGCGCTCACCTTTCATCACGCGGTGAAACGCTGTAGGAGTGGAAAACGTGCCGGCTCGTTAGTGAGACTGCGCAAGCATGGTTCTCGCACACCGCTGCCAGGCATCTTTCTCTCCAACGTGCGCTCACTGTGCAACAAACTGGACAGAATTAAGCTGCTGGTGAGGAGAGACAGAGACTTTTCTACGTCCTCCGTTTTGTGCTTCACAGAGACGTGGCTCTGCGGATCGATACCGGACTCTGCGCTTCAGCTGCTCAGAGCGGACACGGAGCTCTTTGGCAAAACAAAGAGTGGAGGAATCTGCTTCTTCTTCTTCAACACCAGCTGGTACAACGACGTAGCGGTGATCCTACAACACTGTTCTCCTGATCTGGAAACTTTCTTCATTCAGTTTGCTTCATTCATCCTGGTCGGTGTTTACATGCCACCGCCGGCGGGCAACGTGCACACAGGACACTCGCCGGCCAGATACGGCGTGTGGAGCGGACCAACCCGGACTCCTTAGTTATTGTTGTTAAATTGTACTTGTAACGTCACTCATCCATAGCAAATTGTAAATTGGCTTATTTGAGGAAATTGCACCTTTTCTTGTTTCTTGTTCTCCTCAGTTTGTACCCTATGGTTGAATGCACTTATTGTAGGTCGCTTTGGATTAAAGCGTCCGCTAAATGACATGTAATGTAATAATGTTCTCTGGGACTTTAACAAAGGAAATCTCACCCATGAACTCAAATACAGTTCATTAAATGCCTCAGAGAGGAGAACACGCTGGATCACTGTTACATGACAGTAAGCAGGGCTTATTACACCATCCCACGTGCTCCACTGGGACACTGACCACGTCATGGTCCACTTGATTCCTGCATACAGGCAGAAACTAAAGCTCTGCAAACCTGTGGTGAGGGAATTCAAGAACTGGACCAGTGAGGTGCTGGAGGATCTTTGGGCGTGCTTGGACTGCTCAGACAGGCAGAGATCCGTGCCGCCACCTCGGTGTCCGAGTGAGGGAAGGAGAGAATTAGTTGGGTTTCATCGGCACAGCTGTGGTAGGTGAAGCCATGCGAGCGATTGACAGCGCCGAGAGAGTTGGTATAGAGCGAGAAGAGGAGGGAACCCAGGAGGGAACCCAGGACGGAACGCTGACGAACTCCAGTAGTAAGAGGACATGGTTCCGACACAGATCCTCGGCAGGTTACCCGGTAGGTGCGCCCATTGAGGTAGGACGAGAGAGCAGAGTCTGAGACACCAAGTTCCTGAAGGAAGGAAATAAGGATCTGGTGGTTGACTGTGTCAAATGCTGCGGAGAGGTCCAAAAGAATGAGGACGGAGGAGAGAGAGGTGGCTCTAGCAGTGTGGAGTTACTCTGAGACAGCAAAGAGAGCAGTCTCTCTGGAATAGCGTGCCTGACTGGTGTGAGTCAAGGAGGTTGTTACGGTGGAGATAGGAGGAGAGTTGGTTAAAGATCGCACGTTCAAGGGTTTTGGACAAAAAGGGTGTGGTGGCGGGGCGTGGTTAGCTCAGCTGCAGGGGGGAGAGCGGGGGAGTGGTTCAGCGGACGGTGCTGGTAGGTGAGCAGAAAGCACAGGTGGAAATAATCTGCACTGATTGTCTCTGGAACAGTGAGCAGGATCCAGATCGGGGGACGTGAGCAGAGCAGAGCTGAGCACGAGAGCTGAGCTGTGCTGAGCAGGACAGAGCGTAGCCGAGCAACAGCGCGACGAGCGGCCTCATTCCTGCCCACTGACCCCTTGCAAAATAAAAGACGTATTGCTCTCAACGCGTGTCTGTGCGTCCTTACGGAACCCGGCGGTGGTAGCGCTATCACGGCCACAAAGGGAAAAAGAGAGACCGGCCTGTAGTTGTTTTCTTCAGAAGGGTTGAGGGTAGGTTTCTTCAGGAGTGGGTTAACTCTTTCCTCCTTCAGGGAATTGGGAAAACAGCCAGATAACAGAGCATTGTTGATGAGACAGGTGAGGAAAGGAAGAAGGTCCGAAGCAATAGATTGTAGAAGATGTGATGGAATGGGGTCAAGAGGGCAGGTGGTCGGATGGGCAGAGGTTACCAGGGTAAGAATTTGGTTCGGAGACAGGGGGGGTGAAAGAGGAAAGCGAGGGCGATAGAGGTGAAGTCAGTGGAACGCAAGTAGTAGGAGGTGGGTTTGAGAAAGAGGAGCGTATGTCAGCTATTTTCTTGGTAAAGTAGTTGACAAAGTCTCTCGGAAGAAGGGTGGAGGACGACTAGGGGGTTTGAGGAGGTTGGAGAAGATCGAAAGTTTTTTGGGGTTAGAAAATGAAGATTCAATTTTGGATTGGTAGAAAGATCTTTTGGCAGCAGAGATAGAAGCAGAAGAGGAGAGAAGATACATTGAAACTGAAGCAGGTCAACAGGTTGTTCATATTTACGCCATCTCCTTCCGATGCTCGCATGGTGGCTCTCATGGCACGCACCGGTAGAAACAGCCACGGAGCTGGAGGGGATTTGCCAGTCCGTTGTGTCGTAAGAGGGCAGAGAGAGTCTTAGCGGCAGCGTTCGGATGCAAGAGTGAGAAGGAGTCAGTAGAAGAAAGCGCTGATGGAGGATGCCAGGGAGGAGGGCAAATATTGCGACAAACAGGTACAGAGTCAGTTGATGGGGAAGGGTCGTTAGTTATAGAGAGTGGGAGAGAGTAAGAGATGTACAAGTGGTCAGACACATGAAGGGGAGTTACAGAGAGGTTAGTGGTAGAACAGTTTCTGGTGAAGATGATTGCCGGCTTTGTGAGTAGGATAGGGACTGAGTGATAGAGCGAAGGAAGAAAGTAGGTATAAGAGGTCAGATGACTTTTCTGTCTGGATGTTGAAGTCACCCAGGAGGATGAGCGGAGGGCCATTTTCAGGAAAATTGGACAGGAGAATTTCCAGTTCTTCCAAGAAATGACTCAAGGAGCATGGCGGACGGTAAAGGACAACAATATTTAATTGTACCGGGTGAGTAACTGTTACAGCATGGTAAAAATAAGTAGACCTGTGCCGCCACCCCTACCAGTGGGCCTGGGTGTGTGGCTGAAGAAGGCGGAGGAGAGAGCGGCTGTGGTGGATGTATTCTCAGGTGTGATCCAGGTCTCGGTGAGAGCGAGGAAGTCAAGCGACTGCTGGATACCGAAGCCGGAGATGAAGTCTGCCTTGCCAGTAGCTGACTGGCAGTTCCAGAGGCCCCCTGTAACGAGGTGCTGGATATGTGAGGACCGGGTGGTATAGGTGAGAGAGGAGAGGTTACGATAGCAGATCTAGCACGAGGCCTGTAATATCTGCGTAAAGAGATTCAAACAGGTACGGGTAAAGGGCTCAAACACAGTATTGAAAATGGCAGAAGAAGGCGCTGCATTCAGCCGCCACGAAAGACTCCCTAGTCTTTGTCCTGCTCGTCTTGACTCCCACGAAAGACTCCCTTGTCTTTGTCCTGCTCGTCTTGACTCCCACGAAAGACTCCCTTGTCTTTGTCCTGCTCGTCTTTACTCCCACGAAAGACTTCCTTGTCTTTGTCCTGCTCGTCGTGACTCCCACGAAGGACTCCTCGTTAGTGGAAGTCGGATACGGCAGCGCTGACCACTCCCCTGTCGTTTAGGAGACAAAAGGTTGATAGGCCTCGGCAGAAACTCCTCAAAATGCAAAACACCCATCGCTTAACACCCTAATCAGTGCACAATCACTATGTGGTGACAAACCTGAGAGTTTAAGGATTCAAGTCTTTCCGCTTGAGAAGAGAAGGCTAAACAGACTTAGATCAGGTCAATCATCCTGATCCCTTTGCCTTGCCTGCCCTTTTGTGACTTAGGTCCATCTGGGGTTGGTTTCCTGTTCTATCTTGTAGTGTTCTGCCCCTCATTTTGTTCGTGTTGAGTACACAATAGTTCGGTTCTGGCTCAGTAGTGCTCCTTTTGGTGGACGCTGGTCACCAAAAGGCTAAGAAATCTATGTTTGCTAAGGCAACAATTCTTGGATCAGAAACACTTCATAAACTTGATAATCTGCTACTGCTACTAAAAACAATCACCTAATGATGTAGTTTCTCTAGCTTGCATTGCCTTGGCAATTAGCTGTTCCGTAAAGAATCTTTGCTTTATCAGGATGTACCCCTTAACTCCCAAATTAGACAAATTTCTAAGACTGTCAGTAAGTTACGGTTAAAGGGCAGGTTTGTTAATCTTGAGACACTACAAAGTGTACAAAGATTTGGCCCAGTAAAAGTAGATAGCAGCATCAAATGTTTTAGCAAGAAGGTTGCAGAAAAAGTGACAGCTTGATCTTTTAGATCTCCCTCCGAAAAAAAACTTTGGTTGTTTATATTCACACCCGCAGCACACCCTCAAGCGTGCAGCTTGCAGAAAAGACTGGTGACAGCGCACAGGCAGGCAGATAGACAGGCAGCTCACCTGTCCAACCATTCCATTGGGCATGTAAGAAATTATTTGATGGGCTTATTGCGTTCCTGCAACACCATTTCTTCAAGGCTATGATTTATTGATCGCTGTCATGAAGATTTTAAATTTAACGTCAACAAATTTTAAGCAGATCGTGGACCTAAATCTTATCCTTTTCACTTCTAGCACCATGGATTTCCATATTTTACAGCTTTTTTCTACATATTGTCTTTTGTTGAATGTGTTACATTTAGACTAAAAAGTGGAATGGTGCAGGAAGTCAGATCTTAAAGTGGCATAACACCACTGCACTTACTGAAATGTGTTTTTTTCAGAATGTGGACAAGTGAGTTAATTTGGCTGGGAGTAGGGTGGGACAGTGACTTAATGCCAAGCCAGTTTTGCTGTAAGTGACAGCTGGAGAGCACTTTGCAGCACATACAATATTAAAATTGTCTTAGTAAGCAACAGAACACATAAAAAATACAACTGTAACTGCCTCAACAGCCTTCTGGGATTTAAATACAGGTCAGTGAGGAGGTGGTCAAGCTTCAAACATTCATAAAGTACGCAGTGCATAGCTGCACTCTTTGTATAACTACCCTTTAATTTTTTTAAGACCGTAGAATCGTCTGATTGATCCCCGATTCTGCTAGTGTTCATGTTGGTGTGTCCTTCGGCACACCGACATAAATATCTCCTGTGCTGTGACTGGGCCTACTATGGAGGACAAAAAAGTAAAAAAAACGTATAAATAAATAAATACATAAATGTATTAATATAAGTAGATACCTAAACAGAACATAATGAGCATAGGCGGTCCTGTGGAGCACGTCTAAAAGGGCTAATGGCTTCGGCCGGGCGGCATGTGGCTGAGCAGCTTGAGAATTGTTCCTGTTTAACGTGTAGGCAGCGTTACATCAGCAGTTGTTTAGCTAACGTTTCCTAAATGCAGTTGTTCAAGGTGCCAACATACTAAAGTTGTATTAAACTTAGTGACCAGTGACTGCCACATTGCTATCTGACAACTGTCTCTTACCTTGTATACGTGTGTGTGTGTGTGGTGCATTCAAATGCCCAACCATCATCTGGTATCAAGTGTTGGGATGTTGCTGTAGAATTTGAGTCCCAGTAAAGCACTGAGCACTGGCCAAAGAAGCCTGAGCAGGCTACAGTAGTGATCTCAACCGAACAAAAGGGCATCACATTCTGCGGCCTCGTAACAGTGGAACCTAAAGACAATCTTTGAGATGCTTTTCAGTTCAGTATGTGGACAGAGCTGGTAGAAGCTACTCGTCAAGCAAGCCAGGAGGCTCAAGAGGTGGCCCAGTGTATGGAATATCACCAAACTACGAACCCCCAGGAAGTGTCAAGCCCATAGCTTCCAGGAACTCAAATCACAGAAACCTGTCCTAAACCACAGTCGCTTGGTGAGCCTCACCCCAGAATGGGACCCTTCAACCTGCTTGGTTCGAGTAGGAGGGAGGTTGCGAAGGATGCAGAACACGAGCCTTGGAGATATCCACCCGATTGTGCTCGATCCAAAGCACCCAGAAACGAAACTCCTTGTCAAAACACATGGACGAACATCAGCTACATCTGGTTACGGAGCGGGTGTATGCAGAACTACGGAGACAGTATTGGATCTAGCGAGGATGACAAGCTGTTAGACCACACCAGCTCAAGTGTCAATCCTGCCAACGGTGGCGAGCTCAGCCCAAGGTCCCGAAGATGGCGGCACTCCCACCACAGCGCCTCCGGCTTCTCTGTCCATCTTTCTATTCAACAGGTGTTGACTGTTTTGGCCATTGCCTTGTCAAAATCAAAGGCACTGGGATGTCATCTTTAAGTGTCTCACGGCCCGCAGCATCCACATCGAACCTCTCAACTCTCTGGATGTAGACGCCTTCCTTCTTGCTCTTTGGCGGTTCAGACCGAAAGAGATACTATCCGACTGCTGTTCTAATTTCCGGGGTGCTGAATGGAAACCTTGTGAGGCTTTCGCAGGTATGGAACCACGCTGAACGAACGGCTGACGGAATACCAGATCGACTTCAGTTTAACCCACCTAGTGGCCCTCTCTTTGGTGTATGGGAGAGAGGTTCGTTACATAAAGGCCGATCTGGAAGTTGCAGTGGGGAGCAAGTCAGTCTCCGAAGATGTGCTCTACACAACCTTAGTAGAGGTCAAAGGGATCCTCAACTCAAAACCACTAGGGCAGCGGTTCCCAAACTCAAGAATGCCGCAGCACAATTTGAAATCTTAAAATCTTTTGCGGCCCACCCAAACCTTTAATCGCAACTCTGATCAAAACATAAACTAGGAATGATTAAATGACCTTAAGAATTTAACAGATTAAAAATGTATTAACCGACAATGTATGTTTTGTATAGCATTTTCTCCGGAGCTCATATACCGAATTTTCCACACAATAAGGCGCACCTTCAATGAATGACCTATTTTAGAACATTTTTCATATATAGCGCGCATCGGATTATGAGGCGCATAAAATACTGCAGTCAAACGTTTGACGTCGGGGCGGGTGGATGGGGGGAGGTGGAGACTGTGCTTTCAGGGTCCGATCGATGCTGCGAGGTGCGTCCGCTCCCGCCATCCACGCCTTAAATCTTTGGCTGCTCTCCAGCCACGCCGCCTGCCAAGGGGTCCTTTTTTAGTATGGTTCAGTGACTGTAAAGAAAAGGGCACAATCTCTCGCTCTTTAATCTCATGAAGGGCTCGGCAAGAACGACAGCTTTGTTTCTCCGACGCGCCCTGAAACAAGACATTTTATTTATTTATTGTAAATGACCTCTCGCGGCCCACCTGCAGGGGCCCACAGTTTGGGAATTGCTGCACCAGGGTATGTGTCAGGAGTGATTGGGTCAGGGTCAGTGACATCAGCTAACATCCTGCTCCTGGGGCGGTGGGATGCCTCACTGCCTTCAGTGGCCTATGCCCCAGCAGGCATAGGAAAACGGAGATGGCTCCACTGTCAAGTGCTTGTGGACCAGTTTTGGATCCAGTTCACACAGAACTATTTGCCCACTCTTCAAAAACGGCAGAAGGCCGTTGATAATATAATAATAATCGTTCTAATTGTTGACCCATCGCTTCCCAGGGCTCAGTGGCCCATCAGGAAGAGTCTGTAAGGCAGTCCCTAGTCAGGACAGATGTATCACGGCTGCGGAGGTCTTGGTGAACGGTAAGTTCTACAATAGACCGGTTGCTCGTCTAATCCAGCTCCCTGAGTTCAAGGATGATACTAATGATTCATGAAGAATTACCCTTATTATAGATTTGCTGCTCAAATGTGGGGGCGGCTGTTGTGTATTCTTCACAGACAGACAATATTGATGCTTGTATTTTTACATTTTATTTTGCATACCGTTTCCACTTCCGGTGGCGTGAATAATACATGTTACGCAACACAACAATAGTCAGATCAAGTCATTGACGATGTAAGTCATATTACTTCAACTCTACCTAATAATTTTGAAAGAAAACAAACTTGTGTGTTTACTGTTAGTGTTGGTTCTATTACATATCCGCTCATAATAGCCCAACGTTGAGCTAAGTGGCTAATCTGGCTAGTGGGCTTGTATTCTTGTTGATGGAAGTTGTGTATTACTGCTTTTTCTGCTGCCAAATATTTGGTTCTGTAATTTGGTTTTCTGTTTATTTCAGAAACTCCATCTTTCTGCCCAACTGTCTATCAGAATCTGCTTATATTGGCCATGTAGGTTTGCACATACATGGAATTTGTCTCCGGTTACATGTTGCTCTGTCATACATAGATGAACAGAATATAAAAAAAATCTGAAAAAATACATTAAGAACAACGAAATAGAACACAAAACCTAAGCATAAACATTACTGATATGTACAATACAAATATGACTTGTATTCCAATATACAAGTCATATTTGTAGTCCAATATAAATATGTAGTGCAGATGGAGGTGTGTTGTTAATTGTTCATCAGAGTGGCTGCTTGTGGAAAGAAGCTGTTCCTGTGCCTGGTGGTATTGGCATACAGTGCTCTGTAGCGCCTAGCAGAGGGGAAGAGTTAGAACAGCTTGTGTCCAGGGTGTGAGGGGTCTGCAGTGATCTTGCCAGCCCGTTTCCTGACTCTGGAGGTATACAAGTCCAGGATGGAGGGCAGGCTGGAACCAATAGTTCTCTCTGCAGACCTGACAATCAATTATAGTCTGGCTCTGTCCGGTTTGGTGGTCGATCCAAACCACACAGTGATGGAAGAACAGAGAACAGACTGGATGATGGCGGAGTAGAACAGAATCAGCAGCTCCTGAGGCAGGTTTTACTTTCTGAGCTGGCGCAGGAAGTACAACCTGCCTCAGGAGCTGCTGATTCTGTTCTGCTGGGCCTTTTTCCGAATGGAGTCGATGTTGGAGCCCCACTTCAGCTCCTGCAGATCTACCAACTCTCACGGTTTCGCCGTGTGACACACGCTTTTGCATGTTTTCACACATGTTTTCACACGCACTCCACACAACCAATTTCTCACGGCAAAAAATAAATTCAGATTTTGGGCCGAAGCGCGTTCGTTCGTTTTCAAACTCCCCGACGATAGACTGCGCTAAGGAGCGCGTCAGTGAACCTATTCGCTGCATAGACATCCTGTTTACCCCGAAGAGTCCCGGAGTTAGCAACAGAAGAAGGTTTTCAAACAGACACAACTGCGGGAGAAACTAAGGAGGAGCAAAGACTAAGGTACGTTAATGACATGTGGTTCAATTAAGTACTCACTCTCTTAAACTTTAAATCTTGAAAGAACTGATTAGTTGTGTTTGTGTGATTTTGAGTGGTGAATGTAAACTGTCACAACAAGCAGCAGGAGAGCACCTTGTTAACCTCTTGGTGTACTGCATGCTCAAAACATCATCGCATTGTTTATTAAGCCTTAATAAACAATGCTTGATAAAAAATGACTAACCAGCTTCTGATCTCCTTCTTAATACCTCATCTTTTGTTATTTTATTTATGTGTATTTATATTATGTGTATAAATTGTTTTGCTTTGAAAGGCTCCTGTTTAAGCACTTTATTTGTTGCACTTTTTTGTTTGATAATGAAAAATATTTTTCCCTAACTAAACTTGTCATTTTTTGCTGAACATGAATCATTAAGTGCTCTTAATAATACAATTATTAACAATATAGGTGAGGTTTCAGTTAAGAGTTAGTTGAATACCATTGTAATCAAAATGTCAATCAACCTAAATTGGTCAAATCTTAAACACAGGTCTATTAATTAGGCTATTTTGTGGTACATAGACAGTCATTGAGGCACAGCAATAGTTTTCTGGATGAATGTTCAGCTCAAGTCTAGAAGGCCCCACAAGTCATGAGCAGATAAACATGAATCAGAATAAGTTCAGGCATACCACCCAAAGATCCACTAGAATGCATGAAATAAGATCTACTTAAACCAGAATGTCCTTGGGGTGGACCATCAGCTACGTCTCTGCTTCTCAGAATGTAACCAATGTTGTCCATCTCCAGCAGGCCGCCCCTCTCAACGACGTTGGGCCCCACAAACCACCAGAATGCAGCGTACAACATGGGTACTACGCCAAATGAATTCCGATTTCCTGATATGAGCCACCAACGTGTGTGGCTGCGTGCGCGGCAAAATCTTGGTCACCCCCGACAAAATCTCACTCCAAGGTTTTTTGAAAAGTTGGCAGCTCTGGGTCCTGGGAGATTGTGGATCCCAGAAACCTCGACAGCAGACACAGTGGTGTCGAGTGTAGAGAGGGGGGGTAGTGATTGAGGGCTCTTCCTACACTCCACAGTCCACAGTTTTGAGCTTGTTCAGCTCCAGGTTGTTCTGCCCACACCAGAGGACCAACCTCCCGTCTGTACGCAGACTCCTCTGCGAACTTCAGGAGTTTAACAGATGGGTCACCTGAGATGCAGTCGTTGGTGTTGAGGGTCTGTAGTTGTTTTCTTCAGATGGGTTGAGGGTATACTGAGGACATACTGAATATTGCCATCTGATTATTATTAATTAATCTAAATCTAAATAAGATCACGTTTGTCTTTTTTTATTGTAGCAACCAAGAACTGCTGATATTCTTAGACATTTGGTTATTAAAACGCTGTAACTTTAAAGTTACTCAGTTCCAATTCATAACAGAAGAGTTACTTCGTTCTCTGTGAGTTTGTCTTCATTTATGGTGAGAGTTCCGTTACCATTTTGTTAATGTCTTATCCTTCTGTTCCTCTAGACCATGATAATATTCTCCAATAAGCAAACCCTCTATACTGAAATAGTAGTATAGTAAATTGTCAGGGTTTTTGGACTGCCGTACCCTGAAGGACCATGTGGGGTTCTCAGTGTTCCAGTTATTCCTGTCACATGTGTGTTGTCTTGATTGTTTTCATTGTGTTCACCTGTTGTTTTCATTGTGTTCACCTGTGCCTTATTTGCTCGCCTTTAAAAGCCACCCGAGTTTCTTTGTGTTTGCCGAGTCTTGGAAGTTGACACCGTGAGTTTCTAAGAGAACCGCTGTCTAGATGCTTTACCGCTGTTAATCCTTTTTTGGTTCTTGAGATCTTTTGTTGCCTCTTTTTTGGACACCCTTAGTTACTTTGTTAATTGCCCAGACTTTTTTTTTAGTGTTCTGGAAGTATTTTTGAGCTGCTGTCAAACCTTATGGAATCCTCTGCTTTATTCAAGTAAAGAAACCTTTTTTTTAATTCCCTACCAACAACTCGTCTCTCTCTGTCTCTGCGCCTAAATCATCATCATCACTTGTAGTATGGTGGTAGGCAATCCGCCTGCTACAGAGACCCAGGTTCGGATCCCGACGATCCTGATAGTAAATTATACCAATGAGCAGAGAGATTTGATTTGCACTGGAGTTCATGCCAGCTGCAACTTGTCTTTGTTTTTTGCAAATAAAAGGGTTCTCTTGATAGTAACAGATCATCAGCCTAATGTAATGGTATCAGCAGTGTGCTTTATAAACTGATATCACACTTGATGGAGGTATAGCAAAATGATGGGAAAGCAGAGCGCTACACTAGTTTGTTTGAACATAAGTTTTCAAACCTTTATTTGCAGTATGCTTTTTTTTTTGTGTGGAAGGACTTTCAAAATGTTATGACATAACTGAAAATGCAGAAATTACAGCTGTGGGTCTGTAAAATACATTAGCACCTTGTTGAGTGAGGAAAAAAAAATCAGAACAAAAACAAATCCAGCACAATCTTACCGATCAAACGGACATCTTGGATTATTGCCGCTTTAGAGAACAGAAGTATTTTTAAAATGATCCCCTTAATCTGTAAACATGCTGAAATCCTTTTTGTCAAAGGAGAAATCTTCAAATCGTGTTAGTGCATCACAAGCCTTTTTAGCTAAACTGGGTCATTTTAGCTAATTTACCAAATGCACCAGACTTTTCATTTTTCAGAGGCAGATGCTCAAACAGCATTTTTAAAACTGGAAATTATATTTGGACCAACAGCTTAGCAGACATTAGCAAAGAACCTAAACCAAACAACTAACGGGAAGGGCTGTAGAGTTAAAACATTTCTCCGATACATGTGTGTAGGTCAGCGGTCTTCAACTAAAATGTGAAGCGGTCCAGTTACAGAAAGTTTCCAGAAGCAGAGGTCCGGAAGATCATAATGTGACTACTTGGTATGATTAAACAGAGGAATACCAGTTGTATCAACATTTCCATGTAGTCAATACACAACTAACAAATCAAATGAATTCAGTATAATTTTAAAATTTGGGTGACTATTTATTGTCACGTAACAAAGAACTGAACATATATCTGTGACTGCAAATAAATAATTAATGTTCTCATTTAACTAATAGTACGTCTAAATTTAAAAAAGGACCAAGCTTGAATTTCACCTTTTCTGCTATACATCAGAGATAAGTCTCAGCAAATTATGAATAATAAATCTAAACACAATTTGAACAGTTGAATAGAATATATATACAATGGCGTTTCAACGGGTTCTGAGCATATCAGACACTGGTTTAGCGCTGCAGTGGGAAGTATGAACAGAAACCAGTCTGTCCATTGAGGAGTAAATGCTCTACTTACGCTGTCCATTTCTTTATTTTTCTCACCAGTCTCTTTCTCTGTCTCATTCGTCTTTTTCTTAAATGTCGCTATCTTTCTTTTCTTCTTAGTCTTTTTATTTGTAATTTGCCGCTCGTCCTGCCTGAAATGCAAAGACTCGATTGGTCGAGTACTATCACGTGGGATGGGTTAACTTGAATGCAATTGGTCTGTGCTTTAAGACCAAAGCTGCGCAGTTGAAAAGTGCGCTGTCACGTTTAAATCACAACCGTCTTCTGGGTCCCTATCCGGACTACGATTCGCCAGTTAGTGACATCTGGTGTAGGTGATCGCAAAGACTAACATGCAGAATATATAAAAAGATGATTTGATAACGAAAAATAGTAATCAGTGCACAACCGTTACTGTAATCTGAAATTATTCAGCACAGAGAGGACTCTGAAACACAATCTGCCATTCAGGAGCAGCATTGTTACATGTCCCCATGTTTTGTTCTGCCCCTTTAACTGTGTGGGTGGGGGAAGAGTGCCCCTTTCTCGATTCACAGGTGTGTGGTGCTGGTTGGCTGTTGGCGAGGAGGCGTGGCCACTGAAGACCTGGAGACTAATCCGCTAACGAGCTGGTGGCCTATATAAACCAGCATGGTTGCTGCAGAAAAAAGAGGGGAAGGAAAAGGGGAGAGAAGGCTTGTGGGTTTGTATTCCCTGTCAAAGACTTTTTTTTTTTTTTTTTTTTAATCCTGTCGGGTGAGATCCCGTTGTGCTCTACCTGAGTTCTGGAGACATGGGGCAGCCGGTATATCTGCCGATGGGTATAAATTTTTCATCACGCAGGAAAATCTTTGTTAGACACACCTATGTTAGTTGGGTGGGTGTCACCCCTGTAGTTTTGGCCATAGAGAGGTAAGCTGGTTAGGGATCGACTGTGTTAGGCAGGGAGAGGTGTAGAAGAATAGGGACCTTTTGTTTATTTCATTACTTTGACCCGAGTCCCTAAACCCCCTTCTCCTCCCTTGGTTGTGTGTACATTTTTTTTTTTTGTGTTTCCTATTTGTTTTACTAAATGTCCCACAAGGACCAAACGTGAGTTTTGTGTCACGTCTCTTTATTTTGGGGCATATATGATATTGTTCCCCATATACGTTCCCCACCTCCAACTGAGGTGAAAACGTAACCAGCACAATGAGAAAAAAGAGGAGCACAGTGTTGAGTAGGCCAAGGCTCGGGAAGGTATAACTCTTCACTATGCTTTCACTAGCAAGGAAGAGAGACGACATAATGGCCGTATCACAATTATATAAAAGCTGATCCTGAATGTTTAATTGAGCTACAATAACTGTTCAAAACTAAATCTCTGCAATGTTTAAACTTACTCCCTCTGCCATATCAAAAGGCAGTCCACATAACCTTTGAGCAGAAAAGCAATGACTTTTTCAGTTGCTGACAAACCTTGTATATTTCTTTTATATTGTGTTATCGTAGCTTAGACTCCCAGGTCTGCGAGCTGGCCATGTAATGACGCAGCAACAGTCCAGATGCATAATATATGTATTGTTTATCATTTTACAATCCTGTTAAATATGTGTACATTTTATTTCAAAGTTACTCTTCTGTGCATTTTTCTGGTTTTTGTCCAGTCATTTAATTCCATGGATGTATTGATTTTGTCCACTTGCTAACTTTTGAATTACATTTTTTTTTTCCCTGCTACAAAACAACATAGCAAACAGCAGGTAACTTTCAGGCAATCTCCTTGCAGCAGGAACCCTCATTATGTTTTTCTTGTGAAATGAGGATTAGGAAACATTTATTGCCATAATATGTCAGACATACAAGGAATTTGACTTGGCGGTTGGTGCATAACAGCAGACAATACGACGAGGCAAAAGAGGGATAAATATAATGCTATGGGTTAGTTTAAAAATAAAGGAATAAAAGTTAAATATTTAAAAATTTAAAAAAGTTCACCAGCGAACAGAAAGTAACATGTGAAAGTGACGTGTGCAGTGTGAAAGAAAGTGACTGGTGGAATGTCAGTGGGGGCTCTGTTGATGAGCCCGACTGCTGACGGGGAGAAACTGTTCATGTGGCTGGAGGTCTAAGCCCTGATGGACCTCAGCCTCCTGCCAGATGGAAGGGGCACAAACAGTTTTTGTCTGGGGTGAGAGGGGCTTTGATTTTTTTTTGGCTCGCTTCAGGGTCCTAGAAGCGACCTTGACAGACTGCAAATTGCAGCTAATCACCCTCTCTGCAGAGCGGATGACACGCTGCAGCCTGCCAAGGACAAGGACATGGGTCCTTGGCTGTGGCTGCAGCGTACAACACGGTGATGTAGGAGCAGAGGATGGACTCTATGATGGGCGTGTAGAAGTGCACCATCATAGTCGTTGGTTGAATTTCTTCAGCTGCCTCAGGAAGAACAACCTCTACTGAGCATTCTTGGTAATGGAGCTGATGTTCAGTTCCCACTTGAGGTCCTGGGTGATGATGGAGCCCAGGAAACGGAAGGAATCCACAGTGGTGATGGGGGAGGGTGGGGCGCTGTTCTTCCTGAAATCCACAACCATCTCCACTGTCTTTAGAGCGTAGAGCTCTAGGTTGTTCTGGATGCACCACGACACCAGATGGTCAGACTCCCACTTGTAGGCGGGATCAGTCCAATGAGAGTGGTGTCTTCCGCAAACTTCAGGAGCTTGACGGACATGTTTCCCCAGCTTCGCGTGCTGTTTCCTGTCAGACAGGAAGTCTGTGATCCACTTGCAGCTGGGAGAGTTTGTCCTGCATCAGAGATGGGATGATCGTGTTGAAGTCCACAAACAGGATGTAGCGGAGGGCCATGTTGACCGCATCATCTACAGACCTGTTTGCTCTGTAGGCGAACTGCAGGGGGTCCAGGAGGGGGTCAGTGAGGGTCTTCCGGTACAGGACAAGCCGTTCAAAAGACTTCATGACTACAGAGGGCAGGTTGGTGTAGCTCTGGGGGGGATGGAGTCAGGACATTGTATATTTAATCTGCAGTAGAACTCATTCAGCTAGTCTGCTAAGCGGAGGTTATTCATGGAATGGGGGGGTTTTGGCTTGTAGTTTGAGGTGTTTAAGGCCTCTTCAAACCGAAGCAGAGTCACTTGCTGAGAACTGTTGTTCGTCGTTTAGCATCTCTCACCGCCTTGCTAAACTTGTATTTTGACTCTATACCAGTCTTTGTACTCATTCCTAAATGCCTGATCCTTCTGCAGACGTAGTTTTCAGAGTTCCTGTCAGGGATGCGAGGAAGGCAGACTTTTTTAGAAAACTAAGACTAATAGTCAAAAGGCAGAAACAAAAGGCCAAGGGGCAAAAACCTGCACAGGAACCATGGCAAAAAGGCAGGCAGAAACTAGGGACATCCAGGACATTCGACAATGACGCAACAAGTGACAAGAGACACACACTGCTTAAATACACTAGGGAGTTGCAGGTGATTGGACACAGGTGGAAACAATCAGACTATCACAGGGGATGACAGGACCAGGCAGTGATGTTACCCAGGGAGACACGAAGCAGAAACTACAAAATAAGACGGGAAACAACCCACACCGTGACAGTTCCGCTGTGAACCAGGGTTTGTCGTTATTGAAACTCACTCTGTTGCATGATGGTACACAGCTGTCCCCACAGAAGCCAATGTAAGAAGTTACAGCCTTTGTTAACTCATCCAGACTGTTAGTAGCAGTAGCCTGTGAACATCCCAGTCTGTGCAGTCCAAGCACGCCCAAAGATCCTCCAGCAACTCACTGGTCCACTTCTTGAATTCCCTCACCACAGGTTTGCAGAGCTTTAGTTTCTGCCTGTATGCAGGAATCAGATGGGCCATGACGTGATCAGAGTGTCGCAGCATGAGGTACGGCGGGACAGGCCCTGCTTACTATGGTGTAACAGTGATCCAGCTTGTTCTCCTTTCTGGTTGGGTTCTTAATGACTCAAAGTCATTGAGAATACAGACACTGAAAACTTATAGTGTACATTTATATTTTCAGACGCCTCAGAGTGGGTTTCTCTAATGGGAAGTCATACACTCTGAGGTGTGTGTTATCTCAGCTAGACGGAGACCTTGGAGAAGCCTTGATGCATGTCTCGTGTGTATATGTCATAATTCTCGAGATTAAGATGGAGACCTTCAACCTTAATGCATAATTTGTGTCATCTCAACTATATGAATCGGAGGCTGACGCAGACCTCCAAGCAGCAACGTGATGCACGTCTGTGTACATGTTTTTCCTTTCAAAGTATTTTAACAAATGTCAGAGTTTAATGATTTTACACCGGTGTCGAGTAAGGATTTTTTACTTTAACAGCTAATAATATACAGATTTAAAAAATAATAATTGTGCATTTGTCAATTCAACAATTTGTGGGGTTTTATTGCAGAATGTAGCCGTTTCGACAGTTTACAAATATTTGGGGTGCTAAACTCAACCTGCTCTTACATTGTTAATTGTTTTCAATAGAGTACATTAGAAACCCTACATACCATTTGCCTTTTAAAAAATATTAACGTGAAACTGGGTGACTAATCGGTAAAAGAGATCCGGACCCAGTGTCACGGTTTGGGTTTGTTTTATGTTTTATTTTGTAGTTTTCTGCCTCTTGTGTCCCTGGGTTACTTCACTCTCTGTCTGCCCCGCTGGTGTTTTTTTGGATTTGGGATTTTTGGATTGAATAAAGTAGTTAACTCTGCGTTTGAGTCCTGCCTCTGCCTACCCCGTTCGTGACAGAATGACCTCAAAAGGACTCAGCTGAATTTTTTCCCCAGAACCAGGGGATGGGTTCCCATCTGGCCCTGGGCGGGCCACACAGCTTTCAGCTGGCTGCCCGTCTCAGGAAAAACTCTTCCCCTGGCTCTCCTGCTGGCTTCCTGGCGGACTCTTGTGTCTCTCCCAGAGCCCCTAGGCGGCATTCCAGTCGGCGTTCCTGCAGTTCCCCGGTCGACGCTGTGGCCAGCAGCAGGCCTCCGTGCGTCGCATTCAGATGTCCGATCACTACTTTACCTTCGGAGGTGTACTACAGCTATGGGAGTTGTAAATAGTGTGAATTTTAGTACGACATTTGTTTAGGTGCGAATCCCTGTTTTGTATTTACTCCAATAAAGTTGTTACAAATTAATAGGACTTAATTGAGAGGCTGGCTCTCTGATCACTTCCGACAGCGGTGACGGTAAGCGTGTTGCGTCACTTCCTGTTCCTAGCGTGTTTGATGTCATCGAACTTTTCACAGCTCTAGCTATACTGAGTTGACTGTAGCGTGATATTTTTCATCACAACGGTGAATTCTTATCTATGTGAGGCGCTGTTAAACGCCTCACCGTCTAGCAAATTTTCGCTCCATCGAATAGTTGCTTGGACGTTGTTTAGCGTCAACGTTACTTCTATTAGCGTTAGCATTAGCTTAGCAGCTAACCTGGTGATGTCTTCCCTTCCTGCCTCTCCTGCTCTTTCTTGCTCGGTGTGTCACATGTTTAGCTATTCCTCTGCCTCCCTTACGGATAATGGTACATGTAAGAAGTGTAGTATATTTGATAAATTGGAGGCGAGGCTTAGTGAGCTAGAAGCACGGCTCCGCACCATGGAAGCTCAGTCGTTAGCCGCTGTAGTTACCCCGCCCACCCCCGTAGCCGGTGCGGGCCACATAGACGTAGCGTTCGCTCCTGCTAGCCGTCCCCCGGCAACCCCCGAGCAGCCGGGAGGCTGGGTGACTGTCCGAAGTAAGCATGAGTCTAAGTTGAAGCACACGGTTAACCACCAACCACTTCACGTTTCAAACCGCTTCTCCCCACTCGGCGACACACCCGCTGAGAAGCCAACTCTGGTGATAGGTAGCTCCATTCTGAGGAACGTGAAGTTAGCGAAACCAGGGACCATAGTTACGTGTATACCGGGAGCCAGAGCGGGCGACATTGAGTCTTATCTTAAACTGCTGGCTAAGGATAAACGTAAATACAGTAAGATTGTAATACATGTCGGCGGTAATGACTCCCGATTACGTTGCTCGGAGGTCACTAAAGTTAATGTGGAATCGGTGTGTACATACGCTAAAACAATGTCGGACACCGTAGTTTTCTCTGGCCCCCTCCTAAACTTGACAAGTGACGACATGTATAGCCGCATGTCGTCATTCCGCCGCTGGTTGTCGAGGTGGTGCCCAGTAAATAATGTGGGCTTCGTTGATCACTGGAAGACGTTTTGGGGAGAGCCTGGTCTGATTAGGAGGGACGGCATCCATCCCACTTTGGACGGCGCTGAACTTCTTTCTAAGAACCTGACCCAGTTTCTTAGTGGACTTAATCCATGACCCAGAGTTCAGACCAGGGAGCAGAGTCGCAGTCTTACACACTTCTCTGCGCTTCAATCTGAGCAGTCACTCAGCATAATGAACCCTATAGAGACCTTGTCTGCCCCACGGACACACTTATCTAAGTTAAAGGTAAACAACCGAGGAGTTGTAGTAAATAACTTAATTAAAGTTAAAACTAATAATGCAATAGTGCAACAAAATAGGAGAATTAAAGGGGGTCTTTTGAATATCAGATCTCTGTCATCTAAAGCTGTTTTGGTAAATGAACTAATATCAGATCACCATGTTGATGTATTTTGTCTTACTGAAACGTGGTTGTTGAATGGGGAATATTTCTGTTTAAATGAAGCGACTCCTCCGAGTCATGTTAATACTCATATTCCCCGAGGCGGGGGAGTGGCAGCTATTTATGACTCCTGCCTTTTAATAAACTTTAAACCTAAGGTGGATTATAACTCATTTGAAAGCCTGGTTTTCAGTCTTTCGCAACCGACCTGGAAAATAATCCAGCCGGTTCTCTTTGTAATAGTGTACAGGGCCCCAGGTCCTTATTCAGAATTTCTTTCTGAATTTTCACAGTTCTTAACGAGTTTGGTCCTTAAAACGGACAAGGTAATTATTTTGGGTGACTTTAACATTCATGTGGATGTCGACGACGATAGCCTTAGTACTGCATTCCTTTCATTGTTAGATTCAATTGGTTTCTGTCACTGTGTAAATAAACCAACTCACTGTTTTAACCACACTCTCGACTTGGTTCTTGTGTATGGGATTGAGATTGAACATTTAACAATTTTTCCACAGAACCCTCTCCTGTCGGACCATTGTCTGATAACCTTTGAATTTCTACTATCAGAACCACCTCCTCCTGCCAAAGGTTTCTACAGTCAACGCTTATCGGATACCGCTGTAGCCTTATTTAAAGAAGCCATTCCTTCTGCTCTAAGTTCAGTGCCCTGCCTCAAGATACAAGAAGACTCCTGTGAGAACCTCAGTCCGTCTCAGATCAATAATTTTGTCGATACTGCTACAGGCTCTTTGAGAGTGGCGCTGGACGCTATTGCTCCTCTGGAAAGAAGAATAGCAACAAGAAGGAAGTCTGCACCGTGGTATAACCCTCAAACACGGAACCTAAAGCAAACTGTGCGGAAGCTTGAACGATTATGGCGTTCCACCAAATCAGAAGGATCTAGGCTAGTTTGGCAAGACAGCCTTAAAACGTATAAGAAGGCTCTCCGTAACGCAAGAGCATCTTATTACTCATCATTAATAGAGCAAAATAAAAACTCCAGGTTTCTCTTCAGCACTGTAGCCCGACTGACAGAGAGTCATAGCTCTGTCGAGCCGTGTATTCCTTTGGACCTCACTAGTAACGACTTCATGAACTTCTTCAATGATAAGATTCTGACTATCAAAGAGAAAATTGATGGTCTCCTGCCTTCAACCAGTGCCGACCTGTCCTCCGATGTAGGAACCTTGGATGCAGCAGTGGGCCCTGATGCCTGTTTGGATGCCTTCTCTTCCATCAACCTTGATCAACTGACTTCTTTATTTTCAAAGTCTAAATCTTCTACTTGTCTCTTGGATCCGATTCCGACCAAACTGCTTAAGGAAGTTTTTCCTTTAGTTAGCACATCCTTATTAGAGATTATGAATCTGTCTTTGTTGACAGGACATGTACCACAGTCCTTCAAGGTAGCTGTAATTAAACCTCTTCTTAAGAAACCTACTCTTGCTCCAGAGGTGTTGGCTAACTACAGACCTATCTCTAATCTTCCCTTCCTCTCTAAGATCCTTGAGAAATCCGTCACAAATCAATTATGTGACTTTCTACAAAACAATGCTTTGTTCGAGGATTTCCAGTCAGGATTCCGAGTGCATCACAGTACAGAAACAGCACTGGTGAAAATTACGAATGATCTTCTACTTGCATCGGACCAAGGACTCATCTCTTTTCTTGTCTTGCTGGACCTCAGTGCCGCATTTGATACCATAGACCATTGTATCCTGTTGCAGAGACTAGAACATTTAATTGGTATCAAAGGAACTGCACTCAGCTGGTTTAAATCCTACCTATCGGACCGATCCCAGTTTGTGCTTGTAAACGGTGAATCCTCAAAGACCACCAATGTTGGTCACGGAGTCCCACAAGGTTCTGTACTTGGACCGATTTTATTTACCCTCTATATGCTTCCTTTGGGCGATCTTATCAGGAAACACCGCATAAACTTCCATTGTTATGCAGACGATACTCAACTGTATCTGTCGATCAAGCCAGAAGAGACGGACCAGTTAGACAGACTCCAAGAATGTCTTGGAGACATCAAAACTTGGATGACCGGCAACTTCCTGATGCTAAACTCAGAAAAAACGGAAGTTATCCTGATAGGCCCAGAGCGCCTTCGAAGCCAGCTGTCGCGTGATACAGTTTTTATGGATGGAATTGCTCTGGTACCCAGCAGCACCGTCAGGAATCTGGGAGTTCTCTTCGACCAGGATATGACCTTCAACTCGCATATAAAGAAGACTTCAAGGACTGCCTATATCTACGTAACATATCAAAAATCAGGAACTTCCTGTCTCAAAGTGATGCAGAAAAATTAGTTCATGCGTTTGTCACTTCTAGACTGGACTACTGTAATTCTTTGTTATCAGGCTGCTCTTATAAATCTCTTAAGCCTCTCCAGCTGATTCAGAATGCTGCAGCACGTGTATTAACAAGAACTAAGAAAAGGGATCATATCACTCCTGTATTAACTTCTCTGCACTGGCTCCCTGTTAAATCAAGAATAGATTTTAAGGTACTTCTCCTCACCTACAAGGCACTTGCTGGTGAGGCACCGTTGTATCTTCAAGAGCTTGTAACACCGTATTGCCCTACAAGGCAACTGTGCTCCATAGATGCTGGGTTACTTGTTGTTCCTAGGGTTTTAAAAAGTAGGCTGGGGGCCAGAGCCTCCAGTTATCAAGCACCTCTTTTGTGGAACCAGGTTCCACTTTCAGTCCGGGGGGCAGATTCGGTCAGCTCTTTTAAAGTAAAACTTAAAACGTTCCTCTTTGATTCTGCCTATAGTTAGGGCTGGCTCAGGTTAGTCCGGACCAGCCCTTAGTTAAGCTGCTATAGGCTTAGAATGCCGGGGTAATTCTTAGGACACACCAAGCTCCTCTCTCACGCTCTCGTTCTACCATAATTCAAGTTTTATTAATGCACATGACTAATTCAGCTTCTTTCCGGGAGTTTTTTTTTGTGCTTTCGCCCCTATCAGGTCTCCGTAGATCGTGGTTCCTTCGGGACCCTGGTCCTGACACCTACCGTGGCCATGCTGACGCCTGCTGCTGCCATCATCATCATCATCATTATTTTAGATATTAATCATATTACTTTACTCATAAACCGACATTACCCTCTCCTAAAATCTCTGTGCTCTCCCTCCCCACAGGATTCTGTGGATGGTGGTTCTATCTGATGGTGGTTGCCCCTGCAGTGGTCCTGCTGTGCGCCTGGCTTACTACTCACAATTACTTGAATCATTTCTGTCATAGGAATTGCATGTATTATACATTGTTCATTCTGTACACATGGCATCCATTGTAGTCTGTCCATCCCGGGAGTGGGATCCCTCCTCTGACGTTCTCCCTAAGGTTTCTTCATTTTTTGGGGAGTTTTTCCTGTGCCGATGGTGGGTTTCGGGGCAGAGGATGTTGTATGTGTACAGACTGTAAAGCCCTCTGAGGCAAATTTGTAATTTGCGATTCTGGGCTATACAAAATAAAATGACTTGACTTGACTTGACTTAATATTGAACGAATTATTCCAGTAAAATTATAATAAATAAATGATATATTAACCCAACCCCCGAAAGTTCCCCGTCCGCCTGTCCGCCCTTCGTGCCATCCACCGGAGTTCCGCTGGCTGCCCAACCCTCGTCCCCTTGTCCTCTCCCTCCTACCCTGTGTTTTCTGCCCATCGTGACGCCCTTGTGTGTTTTAGGTCCGTCTGGGATCCATCCCTTGAGGAGGGGTGGGGGACTGTCATGGGTTGCGATTGTTTCCTGTTTTATTTTGTAGTTTTCGGCCTCTTGCGTGCCTGGTTTACCTCACTTCCTGCCTTGTCCTGTCATACACTGGCTGTTTCTCAATATGCGTTCTTGTGTGGACTTTTGTTCTCGTGGACTCGTGAAACGTCATCAGTCACAGCCCGAGTACTGTTCCAATTCTCAAGTCCGCATCTGGCCGAGAACGGTCATAATACCCGATTGTGACTCGCCCCGCCCATTTTACCGGGCATGCATCGAAGCAGGCTCGTCTGTTCTTGTGAGAGACATATATCCCAGAATGCATTTCACCTCAGCAAGCTGCGACGGCAGATGAGATACTTGCGTGCGTAAACAAAGACCGCCTACTGTGGTGACGTCATCAAGTCAGCTGCTGTTCCAATTGCGGAAATGTCCGTTCTCCGTTCTCCCGTACCCGTGAGTCAGGACTCCCGAGTCTGTCTCCCGAGTCTATTCTCGCGGGAACGCGAGTCCGTTCTCGCCGTCTTAGGTATTGAGAAACGGCCAGTGTGATTGTCTGCTGTGTCCCAGATTGGACACAGGTGGAAACAATCACCTGCACCTTCCCAGTGTATTTAAGCCCTGTGTGTCTTTTGTCACGTCATTGAATGTAGTTCGTGCTTGTGAATGCTCTACCCTGAATGTCTTGCCTATTCCTGGTCCGTGTCTGCGTTTATTCCCCCTTCTGGTGGGAATTCAGCTTCTTTCCGGGAGTTTTTTTTGTGCTTTCTCCCCTAGCAGGTCTCCGTAGATTGTAGTTCCTTCTGGCCCTGCTGACACCTGCTGCTACCATCATCATCATTATTATTTTAAATATTAATCATATTACTGTAATCATAAACCAACATTACTTCTCTCCTAAAGTCGCTGGGCTCTCCCTCCCCACAGGCTTCTGTGAATGGTGGTTCTATCTGATGGTGGTTGTCCCTGCAGAGGTTCCTGTGCGCCTGTGCTTACTACTCACAATTACTTGAATCATTTCTGTCATAGGAATTGCATGTATTATACATTGTTCATTCTGTACACATGGCATCCATTGTAGTCTGTCCATCCCGGGAGTGGGATCCCTCCTCTGACGTTCTCCCTAAGGTTTCTTCCTTCTTTTTTTTCTCCTGGAAGGTTTTTTTTGTTTTTTGGGGAGTTTTTCCTGTGCCGATGTGTGGGTTTCGCAACAGAGGATGTCGTATGTGAACAGACTGTAAAGCCATCTGAGGCAAATTAGCGATTTTGGGCTATACAAAACAAAATTAATTGAATTGGTGTTTTGGGACATTTAATAAAGTAGTTTTGGTTGTTAACCCTGCGTTTGAGTCCTGCCTCTCTGGACTCTGCCTACCCATTTCGTGACACCCAGAGCCTGTTGGACCCTGGACCTTGTCTAATAACTGATAGACAATTAAAAATTATTACATTTTAACCGATGTAGCTTTTGCAGGTTTTTATTGTCTCTGCAGTTTTGTTCAAGGAAACACATTTGTTTTCCCACAGGAAGGTGTGTCTCAAGAATCAGGAAACATTTATGGCCATAATATGTCAGAGATACAAGGAATTTGACTTGGCGGTTGGTCACTAACAATAATGGGCATATAATATAATACCGTGGCTTTTTTGGATGACACCTTTTAATTTAAATTTACATTACAGCTCAGGTAAATATACTTTTATTCAATGTCTTTATTTTACAATACACCTTTAAAAGCTTTTATGTATTTTAATCGTGGCCATGTATTATTCATCCACTTCAATTAGAAAACTGATTAGATATTGAGATTATTTTATATATATATATGTTTAACAGTCAGTTGTTGAGTACATAGAGATGTTGATACCACTTCCATATACTGTATATGGGACTAAATAATAGCGCAGGTTAGCAATTATAGTAATATTGCAGACATTCTCAACATGGAATTCTGTCTAACTGGACCTTTCAGGATACTAAATTGAATGCCCCCGTTGCAGACTATATCATCCTAGTTTTTATTTTTAACATGGACAGCTAAGCACCCTCAGTTGACTTGTACTGGAAAGCAACTTTTTGTTTTCAATTGTATTGCTATTTTTATTTGTGCCCCTTTTCAATCTAATCTGTTCGGCTCATTCCCTCCACATTGGCTGCATACTGTTTCTACCTTAGAATCACTCAGCTCAATCACGTCAACACTGATGGCAATCATTAGGGTGCTCATTTTAACAAGTGAAGAGCTACACAAGCTGCAAATGGCTTTGCGTGAGAAGCTGTATTAAAGGAACAGGCTTTAACCTATTCACATTCACAGAGGGGATCTCGGAACTTGTGTTTGCCTCCAGAGGTAAAAAGCTCTTCCTGTCATTCCCATTAATATGGAAATGTAAGCCTTTAAGTGAATACTCACATCATTAAAGAGTCATCAAGCTCCTTTTTACATTTTCTTAACGGAGCGTGACAATGATAAAAGAAAGGGAAACATTTAATCGTGAAAAAGTCCATGTGTCTTTACTGTTACTTATAGAGTCTAGAGCTATCCTATACTAAGAGGAAAGTCACCCACAGTGAACAGCTAGGTCAGAAAATATTATGAAGAGACTGGGTTAAAACAAGTTATCAAATTATTTACTAGCAGTTTAATCAAGATAGTGACTAAATTTGTTTCAGTGTAAAATGTAAGCTTTTACGCGTCTATAGTCATTGTGGGATTTAATGGGGGTTTTATTTTGTGTAGTTTTTTATCTTTCCTTCTTAGGGTTTTTGGTTACATACATTATTGATCTTGATCAGTATTAGTATAATTCAATAAACGCTGTTATACTTTAAGTTTTTACTATTTACTTGTGTATTTGTATGGTGGTAACAGCTAGAGATGTAGAATGCGTTGTTCCCGAGTGAATATCAATTATGAGACTTGATTTTCAGTTAGGTTATTAGCCCTTGTTAGCTAGTTACTTAGCTTACTTATTTAGAAAATAATCTGTGATTGTTAAAATTAAGTTAGTTAATTTAGTTTCACTATTTACGCCTCCCTTCCCAACATAAGTATTACCTGACAAACCAAAACTAATTTCAAACCACCCCTGATGAGGTTGTATTCAAACGGATGCAAAAATGTAGTTTTACACCTTGCAAACACATTTCCACCCCTCTGACTATCACTTTAAGCTTTCCCACTGTCCTTCTCAGGTCTCACTCCGACTCCCCCGTGGGCAAAATAAGATTAGATTATCTGTAGATTGCTCTATAATTACCTGTGGTTTTGGAGATTAGAAAGTTGCCATTTCTTGATAAGCAGACACTTTCTCAGAGGATTATCAAACAAAAGGATGCAATCAAACTAAAGTGAAAGACGAAAAGGAACATTTAATTTGGCTTCTCTTTTTCAGGGCAACCCTAACCAGTGACAAGAAAAAGAAAAAGGAGTAAAATATAACTTTGCTTTCCATTTAAGAAAAAATTGAAGGTATACAATTTAAAAGTAAATGAAATATATGAATCAAAATACAACATTAGAATACCCAATACTGTTTAACTGCAAAATTAAATTTTGACTTGATACCCTCTTCCCTTTTTCTAGGAAAGAGTACTAATTTATATCTGTTTAAAATTAATATTCAGTGTAGGGTTGTTACCAAATGTATAACTTCAATACAATACCTGCCAGAAATATCATGATACTCAATACTTATAATTATTTCAATACAATGCCACAAATACAATAAGATACTAGTATATTTATTTAACCTTAATTAAAGGACTTGTTTCTGTAAAAGGAACATTAGCAGCAAAACTTTATTACACACCAGGGGCGGGCTGGCCCAACAAGGCTGATCTTGATGTGGCGAAGTCTTCTGTTGTTAAGCATCAGAGTCAGAGGGATCCATTTGCAGTGTGATTTATTAATCAGAGTAGTCAAACAGGCAATGGTCAGGACCGGCAGATACAGTGGTGGAGACAAGGCTAACTCGTGGTAAAATACCAGGCAGACGATCAGGAAAGGCAGCAGACAGTAAGAAATCCAAAAAACGTCAGTCACAGGGATAAATGCTCAGAAATGTTCACAATAGCAAAACAAGACTTCGCTTAGTGTGTTGGGTGAGTGTGGCTTAAATCAGTGTTTGAGCTAGGGTTGCCACCCGTCCGTTAAAATACGTAATCTTCCCATATATGAGAATAAAATAATGCGCCTCGTTTTGAATCAATACGGGAAGTGATTTGTCCCGTATTTGTCGTTAATTAATCTGTCGTTAATGCAGCCTCCTATTCAGCCCCGTATTGGGTAATTCTCCCTGCCATCGTTGGTTTGATTGGCCGTGAACCTGAAATAAACCAATCAGAGTCAGAGGAGGGCGGGACTGTTGACGGAGTGTCGATTTGAAAGAATGGCGGAGGCAGCTCCCGAGCTACCTGTTGTCCGCTTCACTGCAGCACTACTCAGCATACCAATGACCCGGTGGAAAAAGACTAAATCAATGGGTTATCACTTTAGACTGTGTGTATTTTAGACACAAAACTACACACATTTGATCATCTCTAGGAAAAAGTCCACCATCATTTTACTGCTGTGTTTGAAATACCAACAATCTCCCGACATTTAGCAGGACGTTTTCCAGACCACTGACTCTTAGGGACACATTGGTGGTCCTCTCGAAGGTAGATGTTGAGATGCAAGTAGCCTAGCAGGTAGCTTAGCCTATGAGTCCTAAAGTGGTCCGTTTGCCACTCACTCCCTTCTGTTTGACACGTGGAGGAATTCCTCTGCACAGTTTTCCGCTGTATGTCGCGCCTCTGTTTGTTTTACTACAATGCAAAAAGCTGTCCACCTCCACGGCCTCTTCAATCTAACTTAATGAAACACTAGAAACAGAAACAACTAGAAACACAAAGCAATCACGTCTTTAATGTTAATTTTGAATTGAAGGATATCTCATGCTTATTCTTCCCCACTTATAGCCCACTCTCTGGATCTTGAGAGTGCTCCTCATAGATCAGAAGAACGCCGGGGTAGGGTTTATCTTTAAGTCCCCTGGAGGTTGCCCTGTTTCATTACTATCCCTATTCTTGCTTTTGATCCGTAATCACAAGTATTCATTTCAATTGCAGAAGAGACAGCTTCTTAATATGTGACCTTGTTTGCATCAAGGGTGTTTGGTCTTATCAGAGAGAAGTGAAAGAGACAGAGACAAAGAATTTCAGCAACGGCAACTAGATTTTAATTTGTCTAGAATGGTTATCAAATTTCTTCTTTCCAAACTCAATGTCAATTAAGAGACTGCTTTCACAGACCACTATTGAAAACCAATAAGAGTTAGTCATCCCCACTAAAGGACATGCACAAGAGATTAGAGAAGATACATTCATTCCATGGCTGACAACATTTCCTTGTAGAGTTAGGTCAGATCAAAGTGCGGCAGGAAAAGAAACCTATTGGAGACAATGGTTAATACACATAACACTTTTCTCCATGCTTGGTGTTGTGAATAATGACTTTTTTGATCGCTTTGTGTTAAGACGGGCTTCTGTGCAATGTCATGATAGAGACAAGCTTGCAACGAGGTGGTAGAAGGACGCACTTTTCACTATATTGTTTTGCAGAGCCAAGCACAAAAGCTCAGATTATTGGAGTTGTTGTGCAGTATATTGCACCAAATTAAGAAAATATGGATCCAACATGTTTTACATTCCAAAGGGATCATATATTTGGGTTAAAAACAGAGGGATATTATGTTTCCATGCGGTTTGGATATCTGATGGTCCTGAAGGCAACAATAGCCTGTGCAGCACCAACCTCGTGTCTGGAATCTGTATCTTTGCTAACATCAGCAAGGCAACATTGCCAACTGCATTGTTAAGCTAAATTGTGCTTTGTTTCATGACACCAATTCATGACTCAAATGAAGAACATTTTATGTTATGTCATTTTTAATGTATCATGTAAAAAGTATTTTATAGTTGAATATAGTTTTGACTGGGTTCTATTTTTCACATATATATTTTATATTATTTATATTATACTATATTATATTTTGTGTTTGCAGATTTTATATTTTCTGATTCAAATCTTTATTCTTATAAAATATTGTTTCACAATGCAATTAAATAGCATACACAGACATATTCTATGTTTTTCCTAATCTGTACAATCTTTTTTAGGCGGAGCGGGAGGAGATCCCCTGTCGGAGGTACGCCTTTTACGGCTACTTGTCCACCTTCCTGGCCCCACTCTACGGCCACCGCCCGGGTGAATACGCCACCACATGAAACGCTGACGGTACGCCAATGTTTGCCGTAGACCCCTGCGGCGGGCCGGAGACCCCTGGTCTCAAATAGACGTTGTTAGATATCTGCATGTTATGATGTAAAAACTATAAAACTACTAGAGACAAATATGATTTTTGCAACAAGAAATGGTGTTTCTTTTAACTATAAATTATCATTCGAAACAATGCATACTTTTAAGTTAAATTAACTAGGAAAGTAATTGAAAATGTACTTCTAAAATAAGAGCTGAAATAATTCAGGAAGGTGCAGGGAAGGCAGGACTCAAATGCAGAGATTCAAAACAAAAATACTTTAATGGTCAAAATTCCAAAAAGCAAAAAGGCCAAGGGACAAAAACGCAGACAGGAACCATGGACATGGACTTCCGGAACATTCGACAATGACGCGACAAGTGACAAGAGTCACACGTGGCTTAAATGCACTAGAGAGGTGCAGGTGATTGGAAACAGCTGGAAACCTTGACATGACATGACAGACACTCACAGGGGAAGACAGGACAAGGCAGGAAGTGAAGTTACCACGGAGACATGATGCAGAAAATTACAAAATAAAACAAGACGTGAACCCCAAACCGTGACAGAATCCCCCCCACAAGGGCCGAATTCCAGAAGGCCCTAAAACAGTACAGAAGAAACAAGGGGCGGGAGGGAGGGAGACGAGGACTGGTCCACCCGGGGAACCCCGGCAGGCGGCTTGGCGGGTGTCCCGGAGGTCGGGAAGTCGGCCAGGAAACCTCTGGGGGTCAGCCCGGAGGGCGGTCGGGAGTCCGGCTCCGGGGCGTCGACTGCCGGACACTGGAACGGGGAGCCGGAGTCGCCGCCGGCTGCATGGCGAGGGAAGCCTCAGTCGCCGACAGCTGCATGGCGAGGGAAGCCTCAGTCGCCGACAGCTGCATGGCGAGGGAAGCCTCAGTCGCCGACAGCTGCATGGCGAGGGAAGCCTCAGTCGCCGACAGCTGCATGGCGAGGGAAGCCTCAGTCGCCGACGGCTGCATGGCGAGGGAAGCCTCAGTCGCCGACGGCTGTATGGCAAGGGAAGCCGCTGCAGCCCATCGCGGACGGTGGTGCGCTGCGACCCAGCAGGGTCGGGATGTCGCTGCGGCCCAGCGCTGAAGCTTGTGCACTGCAAGCGCAGAGAGCGTGCGTGGCCTGGAGCTGGACCGCGAGGTCCATCACCCGCTCCCAGTGCGATTGGAACTGGTCCCAGGTCCTTAGATGGTCGTCTCATTCTGTCAGGAAGGTGCCGGGAAGGCAGGACTCAAATGCAGAGATTCAAAACAAAAAGACTTTAATGGTCAAAATTCCAAAAAGCAAAAAGGCCAAGGGGCAAAAACGCAGACAGGAACCATGGACATGGTCCGCAAGACGTGTTAATAGTTATTCCATCTGAATGTGTTCGGATTTATTTCCATTAACATGCATTACTTGTCACTATTGCTGTCACCAGTTTTGACTCTACTATTGCAGTTGTTTAGACGACTGGTCCCCAACCTTTTTTTGCCTCACGGTCTGTTTTCATGTCAGACAATATTTCCCGCACCGGTAAAGAAGATCTGGTGGATAATAAACCTGTCGAAATAAGGGGGGGCAGGTGTCCGCTGCTGGGCGAAACTGCGCAGTGAGGAGTGAACGTGTTTCTTCCTGCACCACAATGCCCATTTCTGAACCACGTTTGAGACGTGCTTTCAGGCATGAGAGGATGTTTGGGGACAGATCAGACCAGCGCAAAGCCATCTCATCATCCCACATATGCTCTGAATGGCACTGAACCTTTTTGTAAGCGGCATTTTTTATATGCCGAAATTGTAAATAAAGGCACTATTTGCCGTACTGTCAGAAGTGTGTGTTTGGGCCTGGCACACATCTTCATTACCTTGCCTGGCCACTGAAGAATCCATCTATCCATCTTCAGCCGCTTATCCGGAGTTGGGTCGCGGGGGCAGCCCCAGCAGGGGACCCCAAACTTCAGGAATCAGGAAACATTTATTAGCCAAAATATGTCAAACATACAAGGAATTTGTCTTGGCGGTTAGTGCGCGACAGTAGACAGACAAGACAGTGCACAAGTAATAAAATAAAGTGGAATGAAATGCTAATGCAATGGGTTAGTAGAATAAGGCTACGGCTATGGGTTAGTATAAAACAAGGGAATAAAGTTTAAAAAATTTAAATATTAAAAAGAAAAATATTAAGCATAAAGTGCACTAACGAACAAGTAACAGACAAGAGACAAAGTGACAAGTGACAAAGTGATGAATTGCAGTTAAAGTGGCATGTGCAGTATGAGGGGGAGTGACCGGTGGAGTGTTATAGTCAGTCAGTGGGGGAGCGGGCTCTGTTGATGAGCCCGACTGCCGACGGGAAGAAACTGTTCGTGTGGCGGGAGGTCGTAGTCCTGATGGACCTCAGCCTCCTGCCAGATGGAAGGGGCACAAACAGTTTTTGTCCGGGGTGGGAGGGGTCGGCCGCGATCTTTTTAGCTCGCTTCAGAGATCTGGAAGCGAACAGGTCCTGCAGGGACGGCAGATTGCAGCCGATCACCCTCTCTGCAGAGCGGATGACACGCTGCAGCCTGCCCTTGTCCTTGGCTGTGGCTGCAGCGTACCAGACGGTGATGGAGGAGCAGAGGATGGACTCGATGATGGCCGTGTAGAAGTGGACCATCATCGTCTTTGGCAGGTTGAGTTTCTTCAGCTGCCTCAGGAAGAACAACCTCTGCTGAGCCTTCTTGGTGATGGAGCTGATGTTCAGCTCCCACTTGAGGTCCTGGGTGATGATGGAGCCCAGGAAACGGAAGGAATCCACAATAGTGACGGGGGAGTCACACAGGGTGATGGGGGAGGATGGGGCTCTGTTCCGCCGGAAATCCACAACCATCTCCACTGTCTTTAGAGCGTTAAGCTCCAGGTTGTTCTGGCTGCACCACGACACCAGATGGTCAGACTCCCACCTGTAGGCGGACTCGTCCCCACCAGAGATTAGTCCAATGAGGGTGGTGTCATCCGCAAACTTCAGGAGCTTGATGGACTGATGACTGGAGGTGCAGCTGTTGGTGTACAGGGAGAAGAGCAGAGGGGAGAGAACGCAGCCTTGGGGGGAACCCCTTGGGGGGAATCCCTTTCCTGGGCCACATCTACCAGCTCTGACTGGGGGATCCCAAGGCGTTCCCAGGCCAGTGCAGAGATATAATCTCTCCACCTAGTCTTGGGTCTTCCCCGGGGCCTCTTCCCAGCTGGCCGTGCCTGGAACACCTCCCTAGGGAGGCGCCCAGGGAGCGTTCTCACCAGATGCCCAAAGGGGTGTATGGGTATGGGTATTTTTCCAAGTAGGCCACTGACTGGTCGAAATGTAAAATGAAAAGTCGCTAAAAAAAGGCTATGATTGTTTAACAATGCCTCAGATAAATTGCAGATAATTAGTCGATTGTACTGAAGAATAGCACAAAAAAACAGCACAGGACATGGTTGTATGATTTTCTCCACATTTAGATGTCCAGAAATTAAAAATATGACAATGTGGAAAAACACATAAATGGCACCCACTTTCTATTAATTAAATCTCCCTGGTTAAAGAATCCAAAGCCAACATTTCTAAATGTAATCCTAAAGCGATTAATCAGATTGAAGATCCGGCAAGGAAGAGTAATATTCCAGGAAATACCAGCACCACATACTGAAGGAAGCAGGGTTTGAGTATTCACATTGTGGCTCGGAGCAAAATCACAGCACAGGTGCCTTTAACAACTCCCAGCCAGCTCTCTAAATGCTATTACTTTGGACAGGACAAGTCACACTATAGCAGTGTTGTGCTGCAGCAATGGAATCAAACCACCTTGCATCAATGCAAATTCTCATTAGGTAATCTCTGATAGAAATAGGTAATTGGTGTAACAATAGGCAGTCTTTTAAACATCAAAGGCACTCTAGTTTTAAGTTCAAAATCGTTTATCAAAATATCCAATGTGTTCTACAGGGTATAAAGTGTAATTGGGAAATGTGTTCAATTTTAAAAATTAAATTGTGTGCTTGATTGCTAGACCCAGCTTTGAAGAGCTATCTATTTCAGCGGTAAAACAGTGTTTCACCAGTGCAACACCAGTTTCTCGACTCACAAATGCGCACAGAAACAATTCCCAAATATATTTGATTTAAAAGTGCACACAGAAGGATTTCCAAATACATTCCAATGCACACATAATAAGAAAAAATATGATTTATATTTGTTTGTGGATTGCATGGTATTTGTTTGCGGATTGCATGGTATTTGTTTGTGGATTGCTTTACATTTGTGTATAGGTTTTTTGAGACTCCCCATACATGACAACTGCATTTTTTTCAACATGGAACTATCAGATATTTCCCTCATTTTCAACCAATCACATGAGCGCAGCTTCCCCTTCCCCTCCCCATAAGGCTGCCAGCGTTAGAGCTACGCAGTTTGCGGAGGCAAAGCGACAGGTCAGAGGTCAGTAATAATAGCGTCTGGTCTGCAACAAACGAATCAAAATCAAAAAGGGACTGAAAATAAGGATAACGCATGATGCCCTGTCTATTCAGCTGGAGAAGCAGCATTGAGCTGCAATAAGGCCGCTGGAGGCTGTTGGAAGCTGCAGAGCCAGTACAAGCAGACTTGTAATAAGGTTGACCTTTACCTTGTGCTACAACACAAATGAACTACTCGTCTACAGTGACTTTCTTCTCCTGAAAACATCCCAGTAAGCTTTCAGACAGCAGTGTAATTTCAAGGCTCGACCAGTCTGGCAGCAACTTAGAGTACAGGCACTGAACGTTTTTCATGAAGGTGTTTTTCTGGTAGTGTTAATGAGCCTGGTGTGCCAAACTGTTTGGTTAGTGTATGGTGAGGTAAAATCCTTTTGAGGCATGGACACCCAGCACTGCTGAGCAGGTACTTGGCCGCTGTGCAGATCGAGCTCAGGCGTGCTCCCTTTTCTGTGGTTCAGAATTGCTCCATAGAAACACCCACTCCTACCTACTACCTACCCCCTCTTGTGCAACACTGACCATACTGAGTAATCAATAACAGTTTAGAGTCGGCATTTTAGCCCTGTCTGACTTTTATGAAAGTCCCTGGCCTTTGATTTCTATATGTACACCATCGCACAGAGATATTGATCACTGCTGTGGTCTCTCTCCAGACCTCAAAATTGCTTTTCTCTCTTTCTTTCTGTTCAACAACTCTCTTACAGTTCTGTGGAGATGCTGACGTGTGCCTCTCTGGCTTGCCAACAATTTGATTTGCTGTAAGCATGCCGGAAGATGAATAGATAATAGGATGCTTCTGACTGGCTCGTGCTGACACCGAGTCTAACTTAACATCAAATGGGAGAGAAGGGAGAATAGTCTGTGCGAGCTTGCAGTGCCACGCTCGCATGCCTGAGAGCGTGTGTGTGTAAGTGGTAAATCTTCCAATTTAGATGACAGTGAGGCAGGATTGCCTTGCTCTAAATGAGCTCCCACGAGTGAAGAGTCCTCCAGTTTTCATCCCTCCCTGTAGGTATGCACAGCTGAGGAGCTGCCAGACACACATGCACTACTGGTAACACATACACAACCACACAAACACGAATGAATACTTTAGATCCTATGCGATTGGTGTAACACAACAAACAGAAACATTTGTTGAATTTGCATCAAAATTATTGGAAACAGCAGAAACAAACATTTTGCCAGGCAGATAATAGGGCTGACATCTACCTCCTAAGGTCCCACCAGAGTACTACTCTCCGTCTTGCTGTGCTCTCTTAAAGTGCAGCTTGATCTGGCTCAACAACGTCGGCCCTCTTATAGTCCGACGGATCCACGCGCTTCAGTTTTAGATGAACTCAAGTGACTGCTGTTGATATTTGACAGTTGTTCAATGAGGTTTGTCTTACATTCAGTGACACATGTCACAGTGTGGGTTTGTCTTTGTCTCTTTTGTTTTATTTTGTAGTTGCTCGCCTCTTGTGTCCCTGGGTTGCCTTCACTTCCTGCCCTGTTGTGTTTCCCGTGTGATTGTCTGCAGTGTCCCTGATTGTTTCCCCCGATTACCTGCACTTTCCCAGTGTATTTAAACCCTCGTCTCTTTGTAGGTCCTTTGTCAATATTGGTGTCCAGTGTCAATGTGGAAAAGAGTTTTGGGTTTGATTGCTTTTTGGTCCCTGTTTGCCCCAAGGCATTTGAAAATTTACTTCAAATAAAAAATATTTTGTTGAATCGCAACCTGCATTTGAGGAAAATAAATCAAGCAAATCAAGAGACAGACAGCAAAACACACACATTCTTTTTTTTAAATACTTTATTTACATATTCAATCATCAATTTAAACATCAGTCCTAAATATACATAACTTATCTGATAAAAACTTGCAAACACTAACTCGTCCTTGACCAACAAACAAAAAAGGACTCATTCGTCAACCTCAAACATCACTTCAGCTGCGACAGCAACTCGGCTGTCCCATTCAGTCGGCTCCTCCGATCGCTGTCGAGGGACGCAGCCCTCCAGGGGTCCGTTTCAAGTAAGAGGTTTAACAAACTCAAACCCTAAACTCTGAATTGAATTACCCTGACAAACTCTTGAGTTTTGGCTTTCAGAACAGCGGTTTAGAGTTGATTCATTCAACAAACAGCTGACTCAGAGTTGAGCGCGTGCATCACCACAGTATGAATGGAGCCATGATACTACGAGTTACCATAGCAACAACCACAAGCAACACGTGATTAGAAAGAAGGGCAACACCGCTACTGCAGCAAAATGGCATAAGTTCCAATATAGTGTTGTCAGTTCATATTTAATGTACACACTAATCATAATCCATACGGTTTACTAATTGCCAGTGGGAAAATTACATTTTTTACACTGTTAGAATGCACTACACACAGGCTTGAAATACACACCCATGCTCATATTTTATCACAAGAAGAAGATCGCTGGTAAGAACTGGTACAATGGTATTGAACCTATAATGTATTTTATTCAGGTGCATCCTGTGGAACTCCCCTTTAATGGCTTCACTGGTTTGCGTCCAGGGAAGAAAAACATTTCAGAGCGATGCACACGTTTCTCACGGCTCTGCATACAGCAGCTTTACTAATATTCTAATGTTGTAAAGGAAACTGGCGTTTGCAGAATAACGTAATGCACAAAGGATGTGCTCGTATGTGAGGGCAGGTTGTGGCAACCCAGGGGGAGGGAGGCCAGCTCCCTGCATAAAATAAGCGGCTCGGAGGCAGGAAGTGCAAAAACAAAAAGGGTCCTTTTAATATTAAGGTCAAAAATACAGGCCAAACTCAAACAGAAGTAGCTCTCCGGGGCGGGAGTAGTGACTCCGGTCTATTCCGCGGCTCCGTCGTCCTGTGAGGGGTAGAGCAGAGAAGAGCAGTGAGTCCTGTCGTTACCTCGTCTCTGCTACTGGGTCTCTTCTGTCCTCCTCTCGAGTCGGTCTCCACCTCCAAGTGATTGCTCGCAGGTGTGACCAATGCCACATTCCCAGTGGCTGCAGCACCTGCACAGGATAATATATCCTCTTTATCCCCTCGGCCAATCGGAGCTTGGAGATCCGCCTCCTGTCCTACAGGTAAACAGTCTGTGGCTGGGGTGAGAGCTGCCCTTTTCGATGCTGCGTGCCCTTCGCAGACATCTTGTAATAGTTGTCCGCGTCGGAAGACAGTGACGTTACATGTTGGAGAACAGAATGTCTCGTGGAGGATGCTTGCTACTGCTATTATGTTAAATGCAACGTAGTAAATCTGTGAAGTTAGTTAACGTTAACCTCCACTTACCACTCTTCAAACACACAAGATTGTGGACATTTTTTTTTCATATCAACATATTAAAAACCTACTAAAGCCGACAACATGATAATTAAAGCTCTGTGTGTTTTTGTCTTTCTCTTTTAGTACTAAGCAGCGTGCAGAGTCCTTCAGAGGATCGTGCAGCCTCAGATGAAGGAGTCTGGATAGAGAACATCCTCAACATGCTTGTCACTTGCAAAGAGGTTGTTGCTATTTTAAGTTACTTTTAAAACTTTATTTTCACTTTCTCTTTACTTTAACACTTACATTTTGTATTACTATTCAATGTATTTATTATGATGATTACATTTGTATTAACCTGTTGCTCAAATACATTTAAAGTTCAAAATCCAACGTTATTGGATGGAAATAAACGCGTTTAGCCAAAAGGAATACTTGCCTCTTCCACGCTCCTACACTGTGGAAATAATTGTTAGATTAGTCGAAACAAAAATACTAGTTAGCTGCAGCCCTAATACATATTGCTAAACACAGCAAAAGATCAAATCGTGCCTTAATAACAACCTCCCCTCAACAATATGTTATTGTATTATAATATAATTTAACATTTATTATGATACATGTTAATTTATTATGTGATAATGATTACCTGGTTTTATTAATTGTTATTAATAACTATTGTCGACATGCATTATTAAGCGTGTTTATGCATGAATGTATGTATGATCTATGCATTGTCTGTATTGTACAAGACCAATTTCCCTGCGGCACAATAAAGTAAATCTTATCATGTCTCATCTTAATGGTTGTGGTAAATATTAAGTACACTCAGCAAATTACATCACTGCTTTAGTGTTATTTCTGAAACAGCTGAGACAATCACAATTCAGTATGTCAATATCAGGTCAACAATAAAAACGCTTCCTCAGGAAATGTTAGAATGTGATATTTTTGGGGTGCTACAGCAAATGGCTATAGCTAAACTGTGGTTTTATTCAGTTAAATTTATTCAGCATTCTTTCTTTATGATAATTTTTTTTAAAGAAATACCATAGATTTGGCTATAGTACACACATTTGTTTATGTCTATTGTTGGTTTGTTTATGAAATGCTTTTACACACTTGTCATCATTCACCCATCCACGACTATTCATATATGTATAAAAACTGCAAAGTCGTATGTGCTTTTTGCCCCTGAGTTTTACTTGACAAGGCTACTCGAGGTCATGGTCAATGTCTAGTGAGTTTCTCTGGTTAGTCTTCAGCTGATCTAGAGCGGAGAAGCCTCTCGCAGAGAGAGGTGGTGATGGATGGAAGAAGGGTTTTTACTGCTCTTGCTCATCACGTTGCGGCACCACAACTTGGCGGGAGATGTACTGTTTTTTTTTAACATCAGCATCCATTCAAAAGTCTTTTAAAAATAGTCATTTAATAAATCATTATTAGCGTAAATTCATAAACTAAATTTCATATTCAGTAAGCTATTCAATTTTATAATCCTTAAATTCCAGACTTCACTGAAATGTGTTGAATTGGCAACTGCACTAGAGAAGAATCTGGCGGTCTGTCTGCAGCTGTCATAGGTCAGAGCAACATGTCAAGAGGACAATAAGCACTTTAAATAAACACTATTACAATTTGGCATCGGTTTAAAAAAATGTTCTTTTAATAAATCACTGATTTAATTCACTACATGGCAAGCACTTTAAAGCAGAGGTCTTCAACAGGGGGTCCACGGGTGTGCCTCAGCATGGTATCGTTCAAACAACCGTTCAGGGGCTGGTGTGAGTTGGTGGACTGTAGCTGCTGTTGAGTTTACGCACACAGTGCATGTATCCTTGTATTGATTGTTGCACCTGCCATGCTGTCAATAGCGCTTTTTAGCTGTATTATGAAGTTTTAGTTTGTTCTTATTTCTGGTTTAATTCTACTAAGACTGTAGAGAGGAAGTTTGTTTTACGCTGGCTGCACTGCTGGCAAACCAAGGACTTGCATTGTTGAGTAGTGTTGGTGCAGTTTAGAAATGCAACACGGTCAATATGGGGCAAACTTGAATAAAGAAGCGGAAGCACTCTCTGCAGCAGTGAAGGCGGGGGCTTGCGACTGAATCAAGCCTTCAAAAGCTGCAGATGGATGCTGGATATTCTAGCAATAAAACCAGTTTGCTTCCCTCCCTTCTCGGCTTCTGGACAATGATACATTATACACATTATAATATAAACTTTTTGGCTTATGGGAAGGTTTCTGGACAGAGGATGTCGGATATGTAAATACTGTAAAGCCTTAAATTTGTAATTTAGGATTTTGGGCTGTACACAAATTAATTGAATAACACACTTTTGTTTTATAATTGATTGTTGATGGATCAACTCTAACCACAAATGGAATATTGTGCCAAAGTAGGCTTAATCAACCGTGTGCAAACTGCCCTCTATAATATTATGAATGAAGAATTGTGAAAAGTGCTACAATTCTAAAATATTTCATTTTTTAAATAATTTATTGTGGTTATAGTTCATGCAGATAATAAGTGGGTTTGAGATGTATTGACAATGTTGATACACGTATCCACTGTGTCTGCTGTATTCGAGATTCTGAATGAAGATGAAGCACAGGGACATTTAAAACAAATGCTCAAATGTAAATTAGTCACGGTGTATAATTGACCAAGTTAAATTAAAAATTATCTTTTCCCAGCAGTCACCTCCATTAACCAGATCAATCACAGTGGCACTACATTACTTGACCCCTTTAGCCCCATCCACCTGTTTTGCTGTCATTGACAAGGAGGAGTAGACTATAGGGATATTGTGTTTTATATTGTGTATTTGATGTTATTTATTAGGAAGTCCCTAGGCGTAGTAGACGGGACTGTGATGGCCGGCGAGCAGTGCCCCACATGCCCACGTGCAGCCAGGCGAGGGCCACCAAGAGGCATGATATTGGATGGGCGGTACTACCCCAGAGGATTCACATAGGGAACTCCTCCCCACCCAGGTGTCTCTGGTTGTCCCTCACAGGTGGCGTGAATCAAGCAGTCAATCAGGGAGCCTTTTTAAACATCAAACAAAAGACAAAGAAGTGAGCAGACGATCTTGAGCTAGAGAGAAGTGAGCACCAGCCGCTGTGCAAAGGGTCTGCAGGGTGAGAGGCCTGCGGCCTCCCTATGTATAACTGAAGAGGACTAATCGCTCGCTCTTTTGCCCCCAGGAAGAGTCCAGCGGGGCCCCCTGACGCCCACGGCCATCCTGGTGAACCTTTTGAGTCCGTTTTCACCCCCTCCCCTCTCCCCCTCCATTTATTACAAATAAACTTCTGTTATATCACTGCAACTCTGGGTTTTGATTGCTCTTTTTCCAGTGTGGACACCCACCATTCACCCTCCTAAGGCCGGGCGTCCACAGGACACAGTAGGTGATGTGTTGACACTGCTTCTTTTACAAAGCCTCATCGAGCGATGGAGCCATCACAGTGGGAGATGGGGCCGAAACGTCCATATTTAATTTTTACAGGGATCTATATCACAATGCTCTACTTCAAACACAGCAGGAACCAGATTGATGTGCAATGATCCTAAAGCACAGACAATGTCCCATAGTATATAACAATGGAAAATAGAGGTCTGCTTGTTCCGTTTGTCGAGCAGATATTCAAGCGTTAGTCTTACGCATGGGCTTGTTAGACACTGACACTTTTTAAAAGAACGTAAACAGACCCAGTATAATTAAACAGACTGCTCATTGTTGTGACATATGTAGGTATCATCTGTTTGCAAATAAATACAAAATGGGAGCATAATGTTTGGCCTATTTTTGGCCTAATAATCTTATTGCTGCCATTTGAGGACAAATGCACATACAGGAGGCCCAAATTAGTATATTTATTATTTTTAACAAAGGTTAAATGTTATTTCCCAAGTTTCAAAAAATGCCCCCAATTTATTATAAAATGCCCCTGGTTTTCAGTGGGGGCAAAAATTGCCCCTAAATAATGTGTAAATGTCCTACCCTGTTTGAATTGCTCATGTTGAGAATGAAAGGACCCTTTATATGAAAGCAGACGATTTACACAGTCCCAAGCTGTTGAGGCAAATACGTATTATTTAACTTTAATCTCCATTAAATCTCATTTAAGTCCCCTATTAATGCATGAAGGCAAAGAGAAAAGTAATTTTTACATATGTAGTCCGCTGATTGGCCAGATATAACTGCATATTCAGGCATCTGTTTCTGTCAGTTTATCTGCAGGGTAGAAACCAATAATGAGCTTATCTTACCCCAGGCAACCAAATGTGACACCTCATTTCAGGCCAAAGAGCTGGGCGTGACTGCGTGTGTGTATACGCGTTTAAGAGATAGGGATTGGTTAGAGAGTAACAGGGAGTCTGTATCTAAAGCTGACCTTGACTTTGTCCTCTACTCTATCCACTTTGCCCGCCTTCAAAAGAACCAGCTTCTTTCTCTATTTCACAGTATGCTAATATTCACAAATCCATTTTAGTAAGTAAAGAAAAGTGCCATCTTTTCTCCCCTGCCTGTATACTTGATCATTCTGGGATGGCTGCAAAGCATCAAGAGGCATATATTCATTATCTGTCATCATATTCATTTCTATGCTAATGAGATACCCGTTCCCAATGAAAATCTATTTTCAGTCCCTTAAACAGAAGTAAGTGGCAATCATAAATTGTTTGTTTTTGAGGTTTGTCTTTAAATGAGAGAAGACATTCCCAACGATGTGCCATGCTCAGGCTATATTCCATAAATCATGTTGTACCTGAAGCTCTACAATGCAAATACCTACCTGTTTCATCTGTAGCTCCCAGTGCATCTCGTGCTTCTCTGCCAAGTGTGGTTACATTGATTCAACCATATGTGAGCTGAGAGAGAGACGAAACGCTGTTTTGATAAATGTTGATTTATGGGGACAGCAAAAGCAATATTATTCTAAAAATGTTGACTCTTTATTGAGAGTTTTTGAAAATGAATAATGAGCCTGTTGGGGAGAAAAAGGCTCCGGCAGCCTGCCCGCTTGCCTACCCCCCTCTACTCCCCCAGTTTATTGGATGTGTTGTCTGCTGAGTGGAATCATTCATCGCTTGGAGCGCCATGTTTTGTTCATGGTGGACTGATTTGAATTTTGACAGCAGTAGCATGAGAAGAATTATCATATTGGGAAAACAAGTTTGGTGGAATCCTGCTAATCAGAGACTCAGAGACCCGAGGTCAGTCAACCAAGGAAATTATCCAATGAATTAAATACACTGATATTTACAGACAATTAAAATATATATATATATATATATATATATATATATATATATATATATATATATATGATAACCGCAAACAAAAATGAAGTTTATTTTGCATCTATCAACAATTAAAAAGCCATCTCAAACAGTTAAAGAAAGTTAATATCTGCTAATTGATAAATAATTTGCAATGTGAATGTACAGGCAGAAGGACCGCACTGGAACCCCCCAGCGAGCCGGATTCGGCCCGTGAACCTTGAGTTTGACACCTGTGCTCTAATGCCTCAGAACAGGAATGGTACGCAATGGTGGTTTGACCTTTTTGAGCTTTGTAAGTGACTCTTTCAAAATATATGTGCTGAAAAGACAACATACCTCAGGGCCATGTGGCTTTCATATTCTTAGAATAGAAATTCAGCTTTCAGTTAGCGATTAGCTGATGCCACTTTCACAGCTCTGCCAGAAGCTCACTGCTTTCTGGTAATTATTTTGATACCACTTGGCCCCAAATGTAAAGAATGAATATAGGCCTATATTTCCTCTGAATGCTGTCGTTTAAGAGGCTTTTATGAGAGTAATAAAGCAAGGGTCGCCACCCTCTGTCACTAGAGAAAATCATTTACCAGGGAAGGGAAAACATCTGTTCCCATTTGAGGCGCTTGCCTGATGATAAATAACGGCTTTTCACATGATAATCCCGAATATAAAGGTTGGAAAATGTGTCCGTAGTGTAGAGGAACAGGATCATGACGTTTCAGGCATGTAAAGGGAAAGGGGAAGTAAGGGCTCTGCATGAATTCAGTAGAACGCTCATTCTTCCCACTGTGCTATTGAGCTTCATTTGAGTCATCAGTCTGGACCAAATGTGTAGAACAGTTTTCCACAAATTACTTCTACAACTTGTGTGGCAATAATACTAATAGTTGATTATGTGCATAAAAAGACACCCATTCTAAGTTCAATTAATTTTATTTTGTATAGCCCAAAATCACAAATTACAAATTTGCCTTAGAGGGCTTTAGAGTCTGTACACATACGACATCCTCTGTCCCGAAACCCACCATCGGCACAGGAAAAACTCCCCAAAAAATGAAAAAACCCTTCCAAGAGGGAAAAAAGTGAAGAAACCTTAGGGAAAACGTCAGAGGAGGGATCCCACTCCCGGGATGGACAGACTACAATGGATCAAGTTGACATACTTGATATTGAAACGTCACGTGTAATTACCATTATAACTAATATTGTAAATACTGTTATTGTAATGTGCAGTGGCTGCTGGTAAAAAATGTTTTATGTACGGCAATCAAATCAATTGTAGCAAACGTATCCCGTGTTGATTTGACACAAATGGCGTCGAATGGCGATAAAATCCGTGCTCTTTAGCTCCTCCAGAATGTCATCCGACTGTTGATACCAACCTTGACGAGCCAGGTTAAGGGGAAACCAATTTAGTATTCATAGACGATAATTATACCACACATTTTTTTCTTGAATCAGCAATTGGTTAAAGCGCTTCTTCGACCCGCCTTCTCTGGGCAATATTGTACTTTCCTCTAGCGCAGCCAGAACGTGCATTTAAGACAGGACGTACGTATGACAGGCAAGGACGTGCAGGAAAAGCCTTTATTTTGCGCAGATAATATTTTCAAATATTATTGGGTACATTCGACAGCTGTCAGCGGGGTACGGATGGTTGGGCGGCGGAGGTGATTTCACTCTTGGATATGGGATGCGCGCATACAGTGCAACCCATAGGGGACTGAATAGCGCCTACTTTTAAAGAAACGCAATTAATGTCTTTCTGTAATTCTAGCAGGCCAGATCCAGCCCGCCGCCCCATGTTTTACAACCTTGATTTAGAGAATTCAAACAGCTCTTATCTTAGCGGCGACCAGAAATACCATTTTACTCAGTTAGGAACCTTCCAAAGAAAAAAGGACTAGTCGAACGCATCGATAGCTATATTCATTTTGTAGTTGTAGTTGTTCTGTTGGTTAATACATCCTTGTTGATTTTAAACTGAGCTAGCTGATTCTTTTGAACCTGCACCACTGGCGAAGGAAAAAATTGTCTCAGGCCACATGTTCTGATAAAGGTTTTGAACCAACATTGGGATATTTTAACAGAAAGCGGGAAACATTTTGACAAAGCTCTTTTCGGAGCTTTGTTAGAATATAATCTCTTGGATTTTATTCTGGTGAAACCATTGCACTAAAGTGTGATATACTTATTTATATTCTGTAAGAATCTTTTAACCAAATCAGTTTTACCTATGACAACGATTAACCTGTACAAGCAGGCCAGGATCAGGGTGAGTGCTGCATAATACTGTGAGCCTAAACAACCAGAAATAACAGAATACCAAAATATCCACAGCTGCCTTTGGAGATTGTAATACATGTATTTTGAAATGTACATAATGAATCAGATTTTTATGGCTAGCATCAGACAACGAAGCACAGACATTAAAAAGTTTGTTTCTGACTGCTAGTGTTGGCTAGCATGCTGGTAAATGCTAGTTGACTCCAGCAGCCTTTCTTATTTTAGCAAATGTAAAGGTTTGGTTCTGTCCGTTTTTTTTTGATGTTTTACAAAAGGGTATTCATTAAAAGCTTCTTCACAGGAAACCCGGTTAGGTTTAAGCCACAAAATATGTTTAGTAATAGATTTAATTTGGTTAAGGTAACAACAGTACCTTGTGAGGTGGATGAACTTGTACCTGAACAGACCAATGTAATGTTTTACCGATTGATTGGCATGTCCATAGCCCAGAACAGCGAACACATAAATATGTGGGACTGCAACTGCACTAAAGGTCATTTTCTAGAACATGATATGACAATTATCCTTTTAAGCAAGAACAATCTGGAACTATTGGCTGTGTGCATTGCACACCAATGCACAGACTTAATTTATACTGGTTTTGTTGTTCTTTGATCAATTTGCAGATTGAAGAACGTTGAAGACTCCTGCTTTAAACTAAGGTATCACTCCACTCCATCCTGAGACACTGTAATGACCGCCCCCATAAATGGACAGTAAATTTGAGGCAATATAGTACGACCTTATGAGAGAGAATCATTTGGAAGCAATCTCTGCCTCGGGGCCTCAACTTCCCTTTTCTGTTTTCTGTCTGTACCCCAGTAATTTCCCTTTCTATTTGTAATGTTTTCTCTTATTCTCTTGGTCCGTCTCACTTCCCCAATGCATGAGCCCTCACCTAAATTACCGCAGGCACTGCTGCAAAATCTGAACTACGCCTACAGGCTTGACTGGAAAGGTCAACAAGCTGCTTAAAATGAAGAATAGTGCAGGAACAGACTAATCTATTCTCCATCTTCTTCTTTGTTCCCCTCTTATCTCAAGTAGTTTATCCTCCTTCAATTTTTACTTCTTTGGAGTTTTTTCTGCAGAATGCGTGGTACATGTGTGTTTTCTGTTTGTATCTCTTTCTATACCCCCCTTCTATCTATGTGATGTGCCTGCCTTAGATAAACTGACTGTATGGACTCCATGAATCCCCCGCACAGTGGCCATTATTCTTCTGGCCTCTTTGCCTGCCCCCCCCCCCCCCCCCCCCCCTTAATGTATTTTTCTTCTCTCTCTCCCTCTGCTTGAGCTACTCCCTCCTGTGCTTCCACTCACATTCTAGATCCTACTAGATGTCGTTTTGAATATCAAACATTTCCTCAGCAATAGAAAAAGTTATAAAAACAAAACAATACAAATTACACAGATTTTTGTGGTGGTGAACACTGTCTCCACCCAGCGGCCTTCCTGGGTACTCTGGCGGTAGGTTAATTGGCCGTAGGGGTGTGAATGTGAGAGTGAATGGTTGTTTGTCTCTACGTCAGCCCTGGGATTGACTGGCGAATCAGTATTATACAGGAATTTACCTTATATGGTGATTGCAACATACATTTTCCTTTTTTCAGGCATTGCATTTTAACCAACCCTCGTAGTCCCGGTCCTGTCTTTGTTCGACGCTTCCTCACCCCATGTCCGTGGTCCAGGGTGTATTCTGTCCCCCGCTCGATGTTAGATGGGATTGACTCCAGCCTATTACATTATATATTCTGTGTGCAAGTTGTCTGACTGAACTGTAGTTAAGAATATGAACTATAATGGTGCAACATAAACTGATTAAATAAAGAGTTTAACATCTTGTCACTCCCCAGAATCAACAAAAGTTCCTTCAAACATACAAATTAGTGTGGAGAGAGAAGTATGCAATTACACCACCGCAGATGTGGTCAAAAGTTTACATACACTTGTAAAGAACATAATGTCATGGCTCTCTTGAATTTCTACAACTCTGATTTTTCTCTGATAGTGATTGGAACAGATACATCTTTGTCACAAAAAACATTCATGAAGTTTGGTTGTTTTGAATTTATTATGGGTTAACAGAAAAAGTGACTCAATCTGATACAATATATACACACAGCAACATGAATAAGAAAGTTGTGTCAATGAAATGAGCTTCATAGCATGGCCTCGTAACTTCTTGTGAGTGACTACAGCTGGTGACTTCTCTGAGGCCAGTTAAATAGGGCTCATTTGAACAAGTCAGGAAAGTCACTTGGAGCCATTTCAAAGCAGCTGCAGGTCCCAAGAGCAACAGTGCAAACAATTGTTTGTAAGTATAAAATGCATGGCACTGTTTTGTCACTGCCACCATCAGGAAGAAAATGCAAGCTATCACCTGCTGCTGAGAGAAAATTGGTCAGGGTGGTGAAGAGTCAACCGAGAACCACCAAAAAGCAGATATGCCAAGAACTAGAAGCTGCTGGAACACAGGTGTCAGTGTCCACAGTCAAGTGTGTTTTGCATCTCCATGGACTGAGAGGCTGCTGTGCAAGAAGGAAGCCCTCGATCCAAAAGCGGAACCTTAAGGTTCGACTGAAGTTTGCTGCTGATCACATGGACAAGACCTTCTGGAGGAAAGTTCTGTGGTCAGACGGAAAAGAAATCGAGCTGTTTGGCCACAATGCCCAGCAATATGTTTGGAGGAGAAAAGGTGAGGCCTTTAACCCCAAGAACACCACGCCTACCGTCAAGCACGGTGGTGGTAGTATTATGCTGTGGGGCTGTTTTGCTGCAAATGGAACTAGTGCTTTACACAGAGTAAATGGGATAATGAAGGAGGATTACATTCAAATTCTTCAAGATAACCTAAAATCATCAGCCTGAAGGTTGGCTCTCAGGCGCAGTTGGGTGTTCCAACAGGACAATGACCCCAAACTCACATCAAAAGTGGTAATAGAATGGCTAAATCAGGGTTTTACAAAGTCCTGACTTAAATACCATTGAGAACATGTGGACAATGCTGAAGAAACAAGTCCATGTCAAAAAGCCATCAAATTTAACTGAACTGCACCAATTCTGTCAAGAGGAGTGATCAAAAGATTACATAACATAACGAGAAGCTTGTGGAGGGCTACCAAAGGCGCCTAATTGAAGTGAAAATGGCCAAGGAACATGTAACCAAATATTAGCACTGCTGTATGCATATTTTTGACCTAGCAGATCATCACTTTTTCTGTTAACCCATAATATAAAGTCATAAAAGAACCAAACTTCATGAATGTTTTTTTTGTGACAAAGTATCTGTTCCAATCACTCTGAGAAAATCAGACTTGTAGAAATAACGGGAAACTCAAGAGACCCATGGCATTATGTTCTTTACAAATGTATGTGCCAGACTGCAATGACACAGGCAATTTAAAATAATAACTTTTCTACAGAGTTTGGGAACCACTTTTCTAAAATGTCATAGAACTGTCATTAAGATTTTCTCCCGTAAATAAGAGCTCAGCACCGTGCGTGTGTGTGTCTTTGTTGACAGGAAACATGAACTGCCCCAAATGCATTAAGACTTGTGTCAATAGTTTATCATTTATAGTCACGCAAGAGGCCAAGGTAACATGAAAATGATATTCAGAAATGTATTGCATTATACAAACTGATCATACCTACAAATAAGTCAAAAGTAGACTCAACTTATGTATCCTTTACCGTTAAGGCCCTGGCAATCACTTTCCGATGACAAAGAAACATGTTGCCCCCTAGTGTTACAAATATGTACTGGAGTGTCTTGGCATGAGCATGGACGCACAAAAAGAGATGTGCACAACATTTTGCACAGTTTTGAATGGTCAGTCACTTTGGGCTGTGACAATGGGGAGGAGAGAGTAATTCATAGAAATGACAGCCTTCACAAAAGCCTCAGGGAATAAGAAATACACTTTTCTAAGTATACAATTAAAACAATCCCCCCTCAGCAAATTCCTGAAATTGGATTTCCTTAATGTTTTATGAATCTTGTGTGCAGCAGCAGAGTTGTGACATTTGCATTCCTTAACTATCTGACATAGCTGTTGTAGAGTAACAAAATGTCTCAGCAGTCAAGATATATTTGGTTGATATAGGAACAGATGGCCAAGTCATTCGACCGTGCACACTCACTTCCAGCAGCGAGTGCGCTCTTCTGATATATTCCACAGATTGCAACGCAGACATCATTTCTCAATCTCTAAGTTTTGTTATTAAATTTAGCACCATCATGGCCGGTCCTGCAGTAGCAATTAGAGGTCTGCTTGTTCTGCTCAAATTATTATTATTATTATTTAATTATTTTTTTTGGAATATAGTTCTGATTCACTGATTCTAATTGGATAATTGGTGGTGGTGTAATTAGTAACGGAAACAATTGGGTAAAGAGCGCATCGTAGTTTTTTAACCGTTGAACCAACTTATTTTCATTCAACCGCTTTTACAAACACACTCACATGAGTTGTGTAATGTAATTTAAATATTTGTTGAAAATGACAGATTTGCAAAATTGAACTGATCCTGAAGATTTGATACTTTTGCAGAGAAAGAACAACCAAGCATAGTGTGTCAGTGTATGGGTTTAATAATACTGTTCGTTATGTTATACTAATGGATCAGTTGATTGCTGTTAATGATGTTTTGACCTACTAGTTTAGAGCGCAATAACAAATTGGAAAAGAAATGGCAGCATAGAGAAATAAAAAAACGAAATACTCAAAAGCCTCGTACAATATACAAAATGTCAGTATTATACAGGAATTGACCGTCTCGGTGATTGCAACATGCATTTTAACCTGTCTTTGTTGGACGCTTCCTCACCCCAAATTAAACTTTACTCTTCCATGAATAGAAATAATATTGAGGAACGGCGAAAATAAAGTTGCACAAATAAAATGTAAGGATATACAGTATGTATTGAAAAAAACTATTAGAATTATATACATAACAAAAGCACCAATGACCATTATTTCTCTACGCATATCATGATTTGTTAGTTGTAAGGAATACAAATACTGAAAATAAAAGAATAGCAACAAGAAGGAAGTTTGCTCCATGGTATAATCCTCAAACACGGAACCTAAAGCAAACTGCGGAAACTTGAACGATTATGGCGTTCCACCAAATCAGAAGGATCTAGGCTAGTTTGGCAAGACAGCCTTAAAACATATAAGAAGGCTCTCCGTAACGCAAGAGAATCTTATCACTCATTAATAGAGAAAAATCAAAACCACTCCAGCACTGAGCACTGTAGCCAGACTGACAGTTACAGCTCTGTCGAGCCGTGTATTCTTTTGGACCTCAGTAGAAACTACTTCATGAATTTGTTCAATGATAAGATTGACTATCAAAGAGAAAATTGATGGTCTCCTGCCTACAACCAGTGCCGACCTGTCCTCAGATGTAGGAACCTTGGATGCATCAGTGGGCCCTGATGCCTGCTTGGATGCCTTCTCTTCCATCAACCTTGATCAACTGACTTCTATAAATTTTGAAGTCTAAATCTACTTGTCTCTTGTCTAGCTGCTTAAGGAAGTTTTTCCTTTAGTTAGCACGTCTTTACTAGATATTATGAATCTGTCTTTGTTGACAGGACATGTACCACAGTCCTTCAGGGTAGCTGTAATTAAACCTCTTCTTAAGAAACCTACTCTTGCTACAGAGGTGTTGGCTAATGTGACGTAGCGCTTTTGAGGCTAACGCCTACACAGGATGGTGGCATCAAGGCCTCACTGAGGTTTGAGTTGGGATGAGGTGCAGGCAAGAAAGAAGCCGTGTTCTGGGATGCGATTAACCATTCTGTTTTATTACCTTTCGTTGGTCTTCAGCAAAACAGAAAAAACAAACACTTGGAATGGCTGAAAAGGAACAAAATGAACCAAATAACAACAACCTCTCTGCAGGTGACTTCACTCCAGACTCTCCCGGCGTCGTTGTTGTTCTTCTTTTAGTTCACTGGCAGATCGCAACCAACTTAAAGGTGCATATACCGCCACCTACTGCACTGGAGTGTGAGGCCGGTCACTGCCTCCCTTCTATATCGTTCCATAAAGCCCCGTGTTCCTGAGAAAAATAAATACTGCCTTCATTACTGCCTCCTTCCCTTTTCCACCCCCAAGCACCCCACCTAAGTCCCAGCCCCGCTTCGTCTTCCTGACACTACCATACAACACCACCCTCTCCTTATCATACCTCCCACAGACAAACAGTACATGCTCAACCGTTTCCACCACCTCACATTTATCAGATAAACTTGTGTCATGTTTTGCCACCACTCTCCGCGTGCCATTCAACCCTGTTTGCCCATACCTTAACCTACTCCACACTACCTCTTCCCTCCTACACCCCATCATTCCCACAACCTCCCTCACTGACCTATTTATACACCGGAAGGGCCTCCCTTTACCACCATCACCCCACTGTCTCTCCCACTCCGCAATCCCTGCTTCCCGTATCAACGACTTAACCTCCCTGCGCCCTAACGACACCCTTACATCCACCTCAGTCCTCCGTACAGCACTCTTTGCCACCATGTCAGCCACCTCATTACCCTCCACTCCAGCATGCGCAGGAACCCAGCAGAACCTCACCTCTACTCCCTGTCTCTCCAACCCCGGCAATATCCCCATCAATTCTCCCAATAGGTCTTCCCTGTCAGACCTACCATCCAGAACACTGCTCAACACTGCTGCTGAGTCTGCTGCTGAGTCTGAACATATCAGCACCCTACATAGTGTCGCATCATGTTACACCACAGTAAGCAGGGCTTATCACTCCGTCCCTCGTGCTGCACTGGGACACTCTGACCACGTCATGGTCCATCTGATTCCTGCATACAGGCAGAAACTAAAGCTCTGCAAACCTGTGGTGAGGGAATTCAAGAAGTGGCCCAGTGAGGCGCTGGAGGCGTGCTTTGACTGCACAGACTGGGATGTTTTCAGGACTGCTACTGACAGTCTGGGGGAGTTCACAGAGGCTGTAACTTCCTACATCGGCTTCTGTGAGGACAGCTGTATACCATCATGCACCAGGGTGAGTTACAACAACGACAAACCCTGGTTCACAGCGGAACTCTACGCCTGCAGAAGGATCAGGCACTTAGCAGTGGGGACAAAGACTTATATCACCTTCCCCTCCCCCACCAGCAACGACCCTCTCTATTCTGGAGAGAGACGTTAACCGGCTCTTTAAAAGACAAAATCCCCGTAGGGCAGCCGGTCCGGACTCCGTCTCCCCTGACACCCTGAAGCATTGTGCTGACCAGCTGTCTCCGGTGTTCACTGACATCTTCAACACCTCCCTGGAGACATGCCACGTACCAGCCTGCTTCAAGGCCTCCACCATCATCCCTGTTCCCAAGAAGCCTAGGATCACAGGACTCAATGACCACAGGCCTGTCGCCATGACCTCTGTAGTCATGAAATCTTTTGAACGGCTAGTCCTGACCCACCTGAAGTCCCTCACCGACCCCCTCCTGGAACCCCTGCAGTTCGCCTACAGAGCCAACAGGTCTGTGGACGATGCTGTCAACATGGCCCTCCACTACATCCTCCAGCATCTAAACTCCCCAGGAACCTGCGCCAGGATCCTGTTTGTGGACTTCAGCTCTGCCTTCAACACCATCATCCCATCTCTGCTGCAGGACAAACTCTCCCAGCTGCACGTGCCCGACTCCACCTGCAAGTGGATCACAGACTTCCTGTCTGACAGGAAGCAGCACGTGAAGCTGGGTGAAACATGTCTCAGCAGAGGTTGTTCTTCCTGAGGCAGCTGAAGAAATTCAACTTGCCAAACACGATGATGATCCACTTCTACACGGCCATCATCGAGTCCATCCTCTGCTCCTCCATCACCGTCTGGTACGCTGCAGCCACAGCCACGGACAAGGGCAGGCTACAGCGGGTCATCCGCTCTGCAGAGAGGGTGATCGGCTGCAATCTGCCGTCCCTGCAGGACTTGTTCGCTTCCAGGTCTCTGAAGCGAGCTAAAAAGATCGTGGCCGACCCCTCTCACCCCGGACAAAAACTGTTTGTGCCCCTTCCATCTGGCAGGAGGCTGAGGTCCATCAGGACTAAGACCTCCCGCCACATGAACAGTTTCTTCCCGTCGGCAGTCGGGCTCATCGACAGAGCCCGGTCCCCCACTGACTGACTATAACATTCCACCGGTCACTCCCTTTCACACTGCACATGTCACTTTAACTGTAATTCATCACTTTGTTACTTGTTAGTGCACTTTATGCTTAATATTTCTTTTTTAATATTTAAAATTTAACTTTATTCCCTTGTTTTATACTAACCCATAGCCTTATTCTACTAACCCATTGCATTAGCATTTCATTTTACTTTATTTTATTACTGGTGCACTGCTGTCTTGTCTATTGTCACATTGTCTACTGTCGCGCACCAACCGCCAAGACAAATTCCTTGTATGTTTGGCATATTTTGGTAATTCCGGATTCCTGATCCTCCACCCATCTCAACCCAATGATCATAGCCACCATCTCTGCTGTGTACACACACATTATCAGTGACTCTTTGACAGATACTCACACTGAACTCAGGAACATGCACTCCTGCACCCACTCTACCACCATTCACTACCTTAGATCCATCAGTATACACCCTTACAAAACCATAAAACAGTTTACAGACATACCTCTCCACACACACGCTCACGTCCCCCTTTCCCCACTCCCTCCTCTCCTCCATCATGCCTACATCCACTCTTGGCATCGGGAACATCCACGGAGGGATAGGCCCCAATGCAGTCGCCGGCCCTATCTCTATCCCCTCCAAGCCATATCCCCTATCACTTTCTTCCCAATTGTCGTGGATCTAACCAGTGCCTGATACATACGCAACAGTGTCCCCCTATCTGCCCCCCAGTCTACACCTGCCACAGCCCTCAGATTCAGCACCTTCCTGCACTTCTGTTCTATAAACTCCACATGTTTCCTCCATGTAAGCCTCTCATCAAACCATAACCCCAAATATTTAAACTCTAACACCCTTCCCAATTCCTGTCCATACATATGTAACCGAACCTCCCCCACCCTCCTCCTTGAGTACACCATGAAACATGATTTAGTCACAGACATCCTAAAACCCCATCTCTTGGACCATTCCTCCACCACATCCACCGCCTCTTGCATCTTCATTACAAACTTCTCATTCTTACCTCTCTTCCACAAAGCCCCATCATCTGCATATAGTGCCATACCCATACCTCTCCCTACATCCCTAAACACATCATCTATTATTATAAACAACACAGGGCTAATCACACTTCCCTGTGGGGTGCCATTAACAACCTCATACCTCTTTGACAATATCGTCCCAACCCTCACCTGTATGTACCTGTCAAACAAGAAATCCAATCATACATTCTGCCCTTAACTCCCAATGCACTTAACTTAATTAACACCCCCTCTCTCCACATAGTGTCATACGCCTTTTCTATATCAAAGTACACCACCACCATCTTCTCCTTCATAGAAAGTGCCTTGGCTATCTCTGTGCTAACCACCACCAGTGCATCCATAGTAGACTTTGAGGTCAAAGCTATTGGTCCATAGCTATCCACCTTCCCTGGATCTTTACCCGGTTTAGCAAACGGCAGTACTACCGCCTGCTTCCACCCGTCCGGCAGCACCCCAGTCCTCCACACCTTGTTAAACAGCCCTATAGCTTCCATTACATTATCAGGGGCCTTCTTCTCTCATAGCATACCCTATCCTCTCCCGGTGCCGAACGCCTACATCCCACCAGTGCCGTCGTCAGCTCAAACTTAGTGAATTCCACATCCATCACCTCCTCCGTCCCTGCCTTCTTATGCAACACATCTCCCTTTTTGTTTTAACATCTCACATCTCCTCCTCTTACTCTCCTCACATAGGTGCTCGCCACTGTGAACCTTCGCAAATGCTACCCCCAACGCATCAGCCTTTTCCTTACCCGTCATAGCAATTGCATTCCCCACCACCAACACTGGTATTTCCGCATTTCCTCCTTTACCCAACATTTTCCGGAACATTTTCCACACCCTGCCAATGTCCGTCCCCCTCCCAATGGTAGAGCAAAACTCACGCCATGATTCCCTTTTAGCTCGCTTCATGGTTCTCCTAGCCTCTGCCCTTTTACGTTGATACTCCAACACATTCGTATCTGTCATGCTTCTCCTCAGTGCCCTAAACGCTTTATTCCTCTCACGTACTCTTTTGGAACATTCATCAGTCCACCACAGTACCACCCTCCTCCTACCACCTCCCTTACTGACTGGAATAGCCACCTCTGCTGCACCTTCATTCCTGCACACCTCTATCCTGACACACTCTGCATCGTCTCTCCCGGCGTTTCCCTTTCCCCTAGCTTTTATACAGCCTTCCAGTCAATTGGGCTAATTGGGAGAAACCAACTGGGTGGGGTTCTGTCAGGTCTAATTGAACATGCGGTATCCTACACAGTTATGATAATTCACATACATTCTTATATAATGTCAACACTTGTCATTTGGATGTGAACAATGATATTATCAAGTGCTGACATTAATGTACACACTTAAGCGGTTACATATATACTCTGTGCCCTGTCCCAAACAAGGTATGAACTAGCCCACTTGTCAGTCAATTTGGGGAAAAGGCTCTTCCTTTTCACACTTCCCTCCACCTATGGAGACTAAGTTCTGTTTGCCGGCGCGGAATCGAACTTCAAATCTGTAGAGCTGCAAGGCTAAAAACCAACATGTTATATGTGCATTAGTATCCTTCATCTTGCCAAGCCATTTCAAGGCCCGGTGGTCCGTTTCAAGAAGTCTCTACCTAACAGGTAGTACCTGAAAGTGTCCAGTGCCCACTTCCCTGCTAGGCATTCCAGCTCCACTGCTGAATATCGGGTCTCCCGGGGAAACAGCTTACGGCTTATGAAAGCCACCGGTCGTTGGTGATTCCCCTCACCCTGGAGTAGTACTGCCCCCAGAACAATTCCAGAGGCATCGGCCTGGACAGTCCAGGGCTGGGTAAAGTCGGGGCTCTGCAGCACTGGGTCGTTGCACATTGCCTTCTTCAAGTCAGTGAAGGCCTTCTCATGCTGTCCTTCCCATCTGACTCTTACAGGACCGGCCTTCCTGGTCAGGTCCGTCAGGGCTGCTGCTCTGCTAGCAAAGTTAGGTACAAACCTCCGGTACCACCCCGCCAATCCCAAAAAGGACCGGACATCCTTCTTGGTCTGGGGCCGCGGGCAGTCGCGGATTGCCTCAATCTTGTCCCTTTGGGGTTTGATCAGCCCCCGACCCAGGATATGTCCCAAGTACCGCACCTTCTGCTGGGCCAAAGCACATTTCTTCAGTTGGGCAGTCAGTCCTGTCTGATGTATGCGCCGTAGCACCCCACCAAGATGCTTAAGGTGCTCGTCCCAGGTAGCACTGAAAACGACGATATTGTCCAAGTAGGCGCCGGAAAAGGCACCAGCCCCATCCAGCACATGGACCATCAATCGCTGGAACATGCTCCTAATACCTTTTAATACCTAACAACCTATACACTTGCTTCATTCTTTTTGAAAGAAATGCTGTTCCTTGATCCCTACCCTGGAAAATAACTGTATAAGAACCCTGGCAATGATTCTAGCTGTGACCTTACGTAAGGGAAAAGCTTCAGGGTAGCGTGTGGCGTAATCACAGATCACTTGTATGAATTGGTGACCTGCCTGTGTGCGCTCTAGGGGGCCTACAATGTCCATTCCTATCCTGGTGAATGGTACATCAATGACTGGAAGAGGCTGAAGTGGGAAAGGCTTGACCTTGTGCTTGCTTGAGAGCTGACATTGTCAGGATCTCCGATCCCCCCGAGTTGGTTGATGAGAAGAATCGCAGCACGTTGATCAATTAAAGTCAAAAGTTAACATTTATTTAGAAGAGAAAAAGATTACATGAGCAATTCTCCGCAGATATCTGGCTCTAACTATTGCTTGCAAGCAGGAGGTCCAACACACCAGCACGTATCTCAGCGCTCGGTGTAATGACGTCCCCGAGCAGTAAAAACGCTGAGTTTTTAAACACATGTGAAGGACATTCTCCATGCCAGTTACGAGAAGCTGCAAAGCAGGTTGATAAGAACCCAGGTGAAGCTGAGGGTAGCACACACACACAAGATCCTCCTCAGAGGCCGGTGCAAATCATAATTAATTGACATATGGTGAAAACGTGGATCCGGAACTTTCGTACCGAATAAGATATGAACCAAGGCCATGAACAGAAGTCCTTTGTTTTAAAGCTTCTATGAGATCGAGTCAACCGCTCTCCCTTCTCAGGACACAGCTGAAAAGCAACATTTTGTATCATGCTGCTCCTTGCACATCAGGGTCAAATACAGACACTTGAGACACAGCTTTAGCACAAAACAATGTTATAATATATTTTACCAGTACATGCATCTCACAACATGTTGGACATGTTTTGCAGTATTTGTACACATCTGTATATATTAGGGATGGGGGAAAAAATGGATTTCTCTCGATTCTCTCTTAAGTTTTCTGAATCGAGACCGAATCGTTCTAATCGGAATTTAAATTTTTTTTTGTCTATGAATAGTTTGCCTGCTGCAACATTCTGTTCGCTCGCTGCAGAACGCAACAGAAAACTTATGAGGGGCCGTGAGGGACATTATTCAGAATACCCTCTCACACACACTACTGAAAAGCTCTCACACACACATATGAAATGCTCTCCGCTCACACACACATATGAAAAGCTCTCACACACACTACTGGAATGCTATACGCGCACGCACACATATGAAAAGCTCTCACGCACACCTATGAAATGCTCTCACACACACTGCTGAAAAGCTCTCACACACACATATGAAAATCTCAGTTACAACAGAAGGTGTTTCAGATGGAAACGGAAGGTGTGTGGCAATAATGTCAGCTCAACCATGTGCTCAACAGCCTTCAAGCAACTTAGCCGAAGCAGCAGCGTTACTAAACAATATATTGGCCTCAGTGGAGACAATCAGAACATTGTCTAATGCCTCAAGTGTTCAGCAGCAGCCGGTCGTTTCCGCGGCTCCAGGTGTGGACACAGTCGACAGCCACCTAGCAGCTCTCTTTCCGTCCCGGCAGCGTAGCGGCGTGCCGCTGTCTGCTGTGGGTCCAATCGGGACACACTGTGCACCCCGCTATCAAGCGCAGCAGCAATTCAGCACGTGGACATCCAAAGGCATGAGGAGAAAAAGGTAATTATACGTATCAAAATGATCTTTTGTGTGCAGTTTGCTAGTTGGCTAGTTCACCTCTAGGACACTAGCCTAGCCTAGCTTACTGTATGAATGAACGAATGAACCAACCAACGAACAATATTTAACTCAAAAGGAGTAAGCGTGGTAATTGGGTTAAACTAAAACCAGGAATGTAGTGTATATGTGAAGGGAATGTATTGTAATGGACTGTTGTTAACATGTTCCGTGAGCAGGGTTGCACTTTACGGAGTTTGAAAGTTCAGTGAAGGGCCCACAATGGTTTATGTCGGTCATCCTAGTGCCACCTATGGGGATATGTTGTGGTGATGTTTGGGTACGGTGGCCGAGAAGGTTCAGACAAATACAAAAGCCACAACACAAACGCAAATGCCACAATACAACCCGAAAGCCACAACACAAAATACAAAAGCCACAACACAAACACAAATGCTACAACACAACCCAAAAGCCACAACATAAAATACAAAAGCCACAACACAAACGCAAAATGCCACAACACAACCCGAAAGCAACAACACAGCGTTGCGTTGTGGCTTTTGGGTTGTGTTGTGGCATTTTGCGTTTGTGTTGTGGCTTTTGTATTTGTCTGAACCTTCTCGGCCACCGTATTTGGGGGTGGGTTAAGTTTACATTTGCTTTTGTTTACATTTCCTTGCGGTCTTAAAGAAATCGCCACTGATTGGATACAACTGCAGACTGTCACCCATAATCAACCGCCTTCTGGCATGGACTGTGAACCGACTCCTGCTGCCTCACGTTAAATTTTCTTTCATTGTCTGCCAAAATATGAAAAAGCAACAGCGAAAAAAAGCAGTAGTTTTATAATTAAGTGCTCTTTAAAATCTTTGCGGTAAAACGAGAGGAAATATATAATTTTAGGCAGCTGGAGGGTTGGTTCACAGCCAGAGGAGGGTCTATAAGGGGTTATGGTTAGTTTTTTGCTCTTGTCAAACTGGACGTCATTAAAATATATATTGTCTATACAAGTTTGTACGTTGGTCTACGACTGTGATCTCTGAATTGTATTTATCTATGTTTTTATCTGCTGTTTTCATTTAGTCTTCACAATATTCTTCTTTCAGAGCTCGGTCACAGCAGCATGACCATTTCAACAAAGACGTAATATTACTTCCCAATCCATCATGGGGAATAGTGTGCAGACAAGGGCCAAAGTTACGGTTACACAAACATGGGCACATCCTCAGTGCCTTTGAATTCCAGAAGGCCTGGGACTGGTTTTGGTGAGCACATTCCAGAGGATGTCAGGTAAAGCCTTTTTTTTTCTTACTTTGTAATTAATTATATAATAATCTTTATTCCCAGAACACTTTAAAAAACAAACACAGGTTTCCAATCATCATTATTGCAAACCAAATACAGTAGCATTTGTTATACAATTTACATGACTGTCACATATCTAATAAGAACAAGAAACCAAGGAGAGACACACTCTCATGGCCTAAAAGCATTTTTTGTTGTTGTAATATCCCCATCTTCTTTGTAGCCTCCAGTTTCTAATGGCTTGTGGCAATAAGCTGGTGTCCCCTAAACTCCAGCAGGGCCAGGAGCTGAATGGCATGCTAATCCATAAGGTTTTTAAAACCAAAGCCCTGTATGTGAGACCATCAAGGACCCTTTAAGTAAGTTTGCGTTATTTTTTTAATTTGTTTTTAATACAATTCTATTTAGTGAAATGTGTTACTATTACTTTTAGCAGTACACAATATATATATTCAATACAATATATATTCAATTAAAGCAAAGGTTTCAGAGCAATCTAACCAGAGAACAGCGCAGACAAAGGTTTCTTGTTTTAATCGGTCAAATAATTACTGGTTTCCAATATGGTTATTTAATTTCAAAGTTGTAATTTTTGCTTTTGATATATTTATTTTTGGTCTTCTTTTCTGTTTAAGACTGACTCAGATGAAGAGAATGAATGTTCACACATCACTACCAGATCAACATTAAGCAGTTCTAAGGACAAGGATGATGACTGTTTGGAAGTTGATGGTCCACAAATCTACACTGGCAGACTCAGCACCACCAGGGTTGCTACAAGTGATGGAGCAATGAGAAGTAAGGATGACCCCTGTACTAGCAGTCATGATGGAGATGGCAACCCTGGCACTAGCAGTGGTGATGAACATGGCTATGGCATCAAACACTCCACCAGGAGTGTTGTTGAAAGAACTACAGCAATGCAAGGAAGTGGAACTAGAGGTCACGATGGAGGCTGCCTTGCAAGAAATGATGGCAACCCTGGCACGAGCAGTCATAATAAAGACTGCTCTTCATATTTAAGACTTCTTGCCAGTATGGAGAGTCCAACGTGAGTAGCACAAACCGAGAATGTGTTAACTATTGAGGATGATGTGATCAGGTAGTTGATATCAACTATTTCATCTTTAGATTATTATGTCATATCTAATCATTTATTTTTGATGTTGTCTTCATAGTGCAGAAAAAGTCACGGTTCAAGAGATACTGCTGGAACTCTCAAGCAAAATAAGCACAAACAGTGCAAATTTAATATAAATCGCTCTGCTGTCTGGGACGGAGCCGTGAGAGGATTCCAAAGGGTGTCCTATGACCCCAACTTGATGATCAGTGTAAAATTCTCAGATGACATGGGGAGAAATGAGGAAGGGATTGAAAATGCATAACAGAAGAAAACAAATCTATTCCATAGTTCCCATCGTTTTCAAGTGGATTCACTTGTTGAATACTGTTCATCGTAGTCTCATTAATGGTTACATCAATGTCGGGAATTCTAACATTATTATTAGTTTGAAGTTCCGGTAATGGCCCTTCTTCATCAATGCCATAGTAGTTATCGTCATCAAAAATGTCATTTATAAAGGGATCGATTCCTACATTGTTTATGACCCCTGTATGCCACAGCTGAAGAGGAGTCGCCCCCCCTTGTGTGGGCAGGCCGTGGTTGTTCACTGGTTGACAAATTCTGTTACTGCCCTTTCAATTCTTGGTAAATAAAAATAATGCAGACAAAATAGATGTAGTTCATTCAATGAATCCAGTATACCCTGTTCCTCCATGAAGTAAAAAATATTAATAAAGTGTCTAGATACAACTCTGTTCAATTCTGCCCATAGTCTTTCAATCCTTTGGTTGTGTACTGAAACCCCTGTAATAACACTGCGACTGTTCAGTCCTCTTCTTTCTAACATAAAATGGGCAACACGTATATTTTCCATTCCGTGATCACATCTGACACGTAAGGGCAAACCAAAGTTCTCTACTCCTCCCAAAAACAATGACAAGACACTTGAGGCTCTGTTATTAGATAAGCACCGTAAGTATATAATAGTCCGGCTGAAGCCATTGACACAGCCATGAAAGACCATCCGCCATCTTATCAGCTTGTGGTTGCTGTCAAAATGCCTGTTGGGAGATATAAAGTACATTCAATTTAAAATGATAGATGTAAAGCTTGCAAAGTATATCAAAGTGTTGATTATTTTTATTGATAATATAAAACAGTTACAAGTCAACTTACCATAATTCGTTGGGGGCCTGAACACTATAGACCCTTCGGCGTATAGCATGGCGGCGTCTAAATTACCGCCCGATGGGATCCACTTGATCGAGGCTCTGTCTGGCGCGCCAACGCTGAACCCTTAAGCCACGTGATCTCAGGCTTCCAAGAACGTATGCTTCACCTGCATTTGGAGTGTTTTGTAGTATATCAATCACAACGCTGTCCAGGTCTTGATTTGACAATATTGCAAATCTTAATGGCCCAACTCCCAGAGTTTGTCCGTGTCTGTCCTTCGACTGATTCCGAAGCAAAATGCAATTCTCTGCCATGTCATACCAATGGATACACAGTGAGCAATCTGTTCGGCGGCTATGCTGTATCGCGGCCGACCTGGATGGCCAGTCAAAATTGTTGGGGGTATCAAATTGTTGATCACATCACTGGATCCCTGTCTGGCCTCATGTTCATGTAGCAAGTTGCGAAAGCATCTAAACAATGATCCTAGTAGATTACTCACATCACCATCATCAGGATCATATCTGGACACAGCAAAAAATGCAGATAGTTTGTGTATGATCATCAAGCTCTCTATAAAGCCTCTCCTCACTGAAATTGTTGGACTCCTCACTTTGCAATGACTCAATGCATTGCAGAGCACTAGTAAAAAAACGTAAAATATCCTCTTCATTGCCTCTCACCTCAAAAAATAAAGTTTGGAAGTGAAAAACAAAGAGGATCAGGTGAACTCGCATTGTGGTTGAAGTACTAGCTCAAATCCAGTAAGAGCACATGCACTTCCTGGTGTTGAGTTCCTGACGGTGCTTTCAGGGTCCGATCGATGCTGCGAGGTGCGTCCGCTCGCGCCGCCCCCATCGCCATCCACACCTTAAATCTTCGGCTGCTCTCCAGCCACGCCGCCTGCAAAGGGCCCCTTTTAGAATAACTTATTTTCCCCGTTAAGATGGTTCAGCTACTGTAAAGAAAAGAGCACCGTCTCTCGCTCTTTAATCTCATTAAATGCCCAGCAAGAACGACAGCTTTGTTTTTCCGACGGGCCCTGAAACAAGCTCCATATCTCACGCGCTTGAGCACCCGCTCAGCATCTCGCCGTTGTAGACAGAGCTTTGGCATGTTTGGCAGAGCGCCTTGAGCGCCGTGTACAACCAGTATAGATCAACCGATTAACCAATTGATCCATATATATAAGGCGCTCCGGATTATAAGGCGTACTGTCGTTTGAGAAAATTAAAGGCTTTTAAGTCCGCCTTGGAGTGCAGAGAATGCGGTATATTTACTTTAATACTACAAGAGGGCGCCCCGTTTGACATTGTTTTATTTGGCGGCGCCTTTTGTTGAATAAGGACAGGCGGACAAGAGCAGCAGTTTCGAGCGAGAGCCTTATTGTTTGTGCTTCATCAATTAATGTTTCATGTAACTAATGTGCCGCATCATAAATATTTTGATATTAATTTCAAACTTTTCAAAATTGAAAATTAAAAACACGAATAAAACAATTTTATTTATTGTAAATGACCTCTCGCGGCCCACCTGCAGTACCGTCGCGGCCCACCAGTCCTCTGCTTCCTGCTATAAGGCCTTACCCTTTCCGTTAAGTTAATGTCGTTGTGTTTTCCTATTTGCTGTTATGCGTTCTTATTTGCCGTTGTGTTTTGATCTTCATGGCCACTGTACATAACCCATCAATGACGTGAGTTCTGGAGCTTAAAGGTCTGCAGGATGAAACTGTCCCTTAAACTGAGTCTGTAGGAGCGAATGCTGCTGGTGCAGTCTGACTACCGTTTGAGATTGGGATGGTTGGGGTGATAATCCGGTTATCACCCCAGCTCCACTTGTGGGAGACTCAAATTAAACAACTTTCTGTGTTGCCAAAGAATGACAAAACAGTGTCTCCACCGCCATGTTCTGCACATTTTACTCATTCACTAGGTGCACTGTGTCCAGTGACTAAGGTGTGGATAATGTACATTACTTATAGGGATTGTAAATATGTGTAAATTAATCGTGTATTGTATGTATTAGGTTTAGGAAAATTCCTAACTAACTAGATTAATATTTAGTGTGTGTGTGTCTATATATGCCTCTATATATGTCTGAGCTAATTAGAGTCAGGTGTTTATGTCAGGAGCTCAATTGTTTGTGTAAGAAAAGGAGAAAACTGGAGACTGAGGATAACTGCTTGGTGATGGTAAATGGTGTAATTTTCATTTTTTAAATAAATGAAGCTTCTGTTTAAAACCTTGTCTAGGCCTCATGATCTGTGTATTTGGCCGCTCGGGCATGCTAATAAACATAAGGACAGATGAACTCTTAAAATACTCAATACTCATAGACGGAGCCCCAAAGTTAAGCCCTCACCTTTACTAGTAAATATTCACACCATCTCTCCTCTGCCATTCCCTCTTCCTCTCTAGGTAAAGCAAAGACATGTGAGAAAAGGATAGGATTGGCGGTGTGCCACCTTTTCAATCAGCTGTGCAATCAGGTGGGTACTTAGATCCTGACAGTGACGAATATGGCTTTTAATGTCCTGCTGCTTCATGTTAATTGCATTTTTCCACTGTTTAGATGAGCGTCACACAGAGCAACCGTAGGAACAATAATTAACACCAACCCGCACATAGTGTGCAGCTTACATAGTTGGGTTCTCTGTACCAGAAGAATGGAGGCACATGAGGGTGAAAATTACCTGCTCAGTCACAGAGCTCAGGGAAAGCTCATTTTGCAGGCAAAATGAATCTACAAAGGCATGTATTACTGGAGTGTTAATACATAGCTTACATCATAAGTTTAATCCAAACTTTAGATTGCAATATCAAAACTGCAGACATGAGGTTGTTGCCAACTGCCTGCAGTAAAACTGGTATGATATAATAAATCGCATCAGGAGAAGTCACATGCCAGGGGCGTGGACAATGCCTTTCAGACCTTTACTGATCTGTATGAAAAAACCTGTAGGCACCCATTGTTCTAGGAATTTGTTAGTGGAAGCGAGGCACAGGAACTATGGGTGGTGAATGGGCTGCCCTGTGGCCTGATCATTGCAGAAACTAGCGGCTCACTTTACAGTCTGTACACATGCAACATCCTCTGTCCCGAAATCCTCACATCGGCAGAAGAAAAACCCTTCGAAAAAAGAAGAAACCTTAGAGAGAATGTCAGAGGAGAGATCCCTCTCCCGGGATAGGTCAGATAGATGAAGCAACATAAAGAATAACAAAACAATATTTAAGCATATACCAGAGGTCTTCAACAGGGGGTCCGCGACCCCCAAGGGGTCTGCGAAGGTACTGCAGGGGGGGTCGCAAAATTTTTGGTTGATAAGACAATTTTTTCCCCCACAAATGTAAATGTATTCAGAATCAGAATTGTATTTATGGTCTTTAATTAAATACACATTAACATGAATCCAACATATTGAAGCGAACGGATAAATTGATGGAGAAGACGTTATCTTCTCAGTCCGCAACACACACATTCAGCTTCCCTCAGCAGCTCTCAAGCTGGGCACCGGTTCACTCACAGCTCCTTTCATGTGAATACGACAGCGCAGGCACCAGCCAATCAGATCGCGTCAATGCTCACGTCTAAAGAGCGTGAAGCTCAAAAATAAAAGATGGCGGACCAAACTCCGTAGAATAGGGGGTCCCTGCTCCACCTCGCCATCAGTTTGGGGGACCTTAGCTTGAAAAACGTTGAAGACCTCTGGCATATACATTATACACAACCGAATAATACATGTTAAGTGCATAGAGGCCATACTGAAGTGAGTTCAAAATAGAATAGTAATAAGACTGATCAAAAACACGCATATGGTTGCACTGCTGAAGGCTGCAAATCAATCAATGTGCCCGAGTCTTTTATTCTACTCTGAAGTATCCACAATGACTACGGGGTGCTTTAATTGTTCTCCACATTAATTATTCTGTAAAGTCTGAATAAAGTTTGTTTTGTCTTAAGTAATTGTAATTGTGTTGGAAAAATATTGGAAATATGAAAATATCATCCCAGTAGTCTCATGTGGTGAATTCTGGATGCAGACTAAGGTGTTTTCTGTTATAAGATTTCTATATGATTCAGGTTCAAGTATTTACCATCAACTTCATACAGCCCCCACACACCCAACTGCCTGAGGCTTGCTCTTAGGCATTCATGCTGCTTGAACCCTGCTGTTCGCCAGTGGGATTGAGGTCTCTTAAATTGGGTCAGTGAATCCATCAATATTACACGACGTGGAGCCTATTAAAAAATGAATTCTTCATAACATAAAAAAGGAGTTTTACCTTTCCAACTGTTGTGGGGGATAAGGTTTTTCCCATTCGGACTGCAAAGCCAGCATGGAGCTTTTTTCCATGGACTACCAAATACAGAGACTTGAACAGCATTGTATGAGCCAAGCACTGAGTTTCACAATAGGATTTGACTGATAGAATTGTTAATATATTTGTTTCAGATTGACATTATAAGGTAGTAATTATTCATGGCATTTTATTGCCAACAGTGCCTGAGTAACATGATTATACTGTCACGATGTGGGTTTGTTGTTTTATTTTGTATTGTCCTGCCTCTCATGTTCCTTCACTTCAACCCTGTCTGCTGTTTCCCTATAATTTTCAGTGTCTTGTTTAGTGCACAATCACCTAACCTTAACCTAGCTATCACTGTCTCTTCTCTCCAGTTACTACTCCCTACCCTGGTCACTTTACCCTCTTTTATAGATAATAGATAGATGATCTCCTCTCTGTCCCACTTTTTTTGCCACATTTGGGAGACACATTTCTAGGTTTGCTTTCTTTAGTGGCCTCTTTGCCGATTCGTTTCCCTCTCCTCCCCACTATCCCCTATGTTCTGCAACCCACAGGAATGAACAATTCTTCTCATTTGCTAAGACATACTAAACCAAACTGGCATCCATTTGATTATCATGACATTCTTAGCACAGCAGTAATCTTCTCTTGCAAATAGTTTGACACTTGATAATTTCTTACACACATTTTTCACACCTTTTGTCAAAACAATTTCCACAGATCTTATTGAAAGAACCCAAACTATTGGATTCACTGTATTTAACAAAAAGAAAAAATATATTCACAGCTGATAGAAATTACTTGCTGTGGTGGCGGGGTGAGGTTAGCTCAGCTGCAGAGGGGAGAGCTGTCGAGTGGTTCAGGGAACAGTGCCGCCAGGTAGTTAACAAGCACAGCTGAACAACAACCTGACTGATTGTCTGCCCTGTAAAAGCAGTGAGCAGGACTTGGAGAAAGGAGAGACTGGAGCAGACGCTCAGCGGCAAGGCCGAGGAGAGGAGCAACAAAACCACAAACCTGCTCACTGCAAAATTAAAATAAAGTATATGGTTAAGTAGACCCGTGTGTCCGTGCGTCCTTCAACGAACCCGGCGGTAGTAGCTCCATCACGGCTACACTTGCATAACTATATATATGTTCAATCAGCAGGCAGTTCCATCCATTTATCAAAGATGCCACAGTCACTGTATTGTATACCACTGTGTATTCCAGATTTACTCCATCAACAAACTGTCTACAGTAATTAAGATGTTGTATCAATCTTATTTTATGTGACTGTCATACAGTAATGTCAATTTTGACATGCTTTACTTTATAGAATTTACACATTACCACACACAGTGTTGAACAGGAGCCTGCCATTGTATATATGTTTGTGGCAAACCATCCAGTCAGACTGGGTGAAATCCAGGCAGCAGTGAGACATCGTTAAGGAGGTAATATTCCAGAATGTGCAGGTACAGATCTTGTAATAACTTTTTTTACCATACAATTACATGCGACTGGAATATTTTGCAAATATCAGCATGTACTACTACTACCGCGTCAGATGGCGCCGTTGATGGCTGCCACGGTGCTTCGGTGCGCTTAGTTTTTTGTTGTTTTTGTTGTTATGTTTCCTGCTGCGATTCCCGGAGCTCTTTCACCAGAGATGAGCTCTTGAACATTCGTGGAACAACTCCAGCGGAGTTACTTCCAACTTTCCTGCTTTCTTCAGTGGAATTACTGGACATTCTAGTCAAAGGTGCACTCACCTTTCGTCACGCGGTGAGACGGCGTAGGAGAGGAAAACGGGCCGGCTCGCTGGTGAGACTCCGCAAGTGTGGTTCTCGCACTCCGCTGCCAGGCATCTTTCTCTCCAACGTGCGCTCACTGTGCAACAAATAGACGAAATTCAGCCGCTGGTGAGGAGAGACAGAGACATCCTCCGTTTTGTGCTTCACAGAGACGTGGCTCTGCGGATCGATACCGGACTCCGCGTTCCAGCTGGCGGGCTTCAGCTGCCCAGAGCGGACCGCGACACGGAGCTCTCCAGCAAGACAAAGGGTGGAGGAATCTGCTTCTACTTCAACAACAGCTGGTGCAACGACGTAATGGTGATCCTAAAACACTGTTCTCCTGATCTGGAAACTTTCTTCATCAACTGCTAACCCTTTTATTCCCCCCGTGAGTTCGCTTCATTCATCCTGGTCGGTGTTTACATGCCGCCGGCGGGCAACGTGCACGGGGCACAGCAGACACTCGCCGACCAGATACGGCGTGTGGAGCGGACCAACCCGAACTCTTTAGTTATTGTCCTCGGGGACTTTAACAAAGGTAATCTCACCCATGAACTTCCTAAATACAGACAGTTTATTACATGCCCCACCAGAGAGGAGAACACGCTGGATCACTGTTACACCACAGTAAGCAGGGCTTATCACGCCGCCCCTCGTGCTGCACTGGTACACTCTGACCACGTCATGGTCCATCTGATTCCTGCATATGGGCAGAAACTAAAGCTCTGCAAACCTGTGGTGAGGGAATTCAAGAAGTGGACCAGTGAGGCGCTGGAGGATCTTCGGGCGTGCTTTGACTGCACAGACTGGGATGTTTTCAGGACTGCTACTGACAAGTCTGGATGAGTTCACAGAGGCTGTAACTTCCTACATCGGCTTCTGTGAGGACAGCTGTGTACCACCATGCACCAGGGTGAGTTATAACAATGACAAATCCTGGTTCACAGCAGAACTCAGAACACTACGCCTGCAGAAGGATCAGGCATTTAGGAGTGGGGACAAAGACTTGTACACAGAGTCAAAATACAAGTTTAGCAAGGCGGTGAGAGATGCTAAACGACTGTACTCCAACAGCTCCAAACTCCAACAACAGTTCTCAGCAAGTGACTCTGCTTCGGTTTGGAGAGGCCTCAAACAACTCAAACTACAAGCCAAAAAAACCCCACTCCATGAATGACCTCCGCCTGGCAGACGAGCTGAATGAGTTCTACTGCAGATTCGAAAGACAATGTCCTGATCCCATCCCCCACAGCTCCACCAACCTGCTGCAGTCCCCCACCCCTCCCTCCCCCAGCCCATCAGGTGCTCACGCCTCTTCATCTATATCACCTTCCCCTCCCCCACCAGCAACAACCCTCTCTATTCTGGAGAGAGACGTTAACCGGCTCCTTAAAAGACAAAATCCCTGTAAGCCAGCCGGTCCGGACTCCGTCTCCCCTCACACCCTGAAGCATTGTGCTGACCAGCTGTCTCCGGTGTACACTGACATCTTCAACACCTCCCTGGAGACATGCCACGTACCAGCCTGCTTCAAGGTCTCCACCATCATCCCTGTTCCCAAGAAGCCCAGGATCACAGGACTCAATGACCACAGGCCTGTCGCCATGACCTCTGTAGTCATGAAATCTTTTGAACGGCTAGTCCTGACCCACCTGAAGTCCCTCGACGATCCCCTCCTTGACCCCCTGCAGTTCGCTTACAGAGCCAACAGGTCTGTGGACGATGCTGTCAACATGGCCCTCCAGCATCTGGACTCCCCAGGAACCAACGCCAGGATCCGGTTTGTGGACTTTAGCTCTGCCTTAAACACCATCATCCCGTCTCTGCTGCAGGACAAACTCTCCCAGCTGCACGTGCCCGACTCCACCTGCAAGTGGATCACAGACCTCCTGTCTGACAGGAACCAGCACGTGAAGCTGGGGAAACATGTCTCAGCCTCTCGGACCATCAGCACCGGTTCCCCTCAAGGCTGCGTTCTCTCCCCTCTGCTCTTTTCCCTGTACACCAACAGCTGCACCTCCAGTCACCAGTCCGTCAAGCTCCTGAAGTTTGCGAATGACCCCACCCTCATTGGACTGATCTCTGGTGGGGATGAGTCCGCCTACAGGTGGGAGTCTGACCATCTGGTGTCATGGTGCAGCCAGAACAACCTGGAGCTCAACACTCTAAAGACAGTGGAGATGGTTGTGGATTTCCGGCGGAACAGAGCCCCACCTTCCCCCATTACCCTGTGTGACTCCCCCGTCACTATTTTGGACTCCTTCCGTTTCCTGGGCTCCATCATCACCCAGGACCTCAAGTGGTTGCTGAACATCAGCTCCATCACAAAGAAGGCTCAGCAGAGTTTGTTCTTCCTGAGGCAGCTGAAGAAATTCAACCTGCCAAAGGCGATGATGGTCCACTTCTACACGGCCATCATCAAGTCCATCCTCTGCTCCTCCATCACCATCTGGTAGCTGCAGCCACAGCCAAGGACAAGGGCAGGCTGCAGCGTGTCATCCGCTCTGAAGAGAGGGTGATCGGCTGCAATCTGCCGTCCCTGCAGGACTTGTTTGCTTCCAGGTCTCTGAAGCGATCTAAAAAGATCGTGGCCGACCCCTCTCACCCCGGACAAAGACAGTTTGTGCCCCTTCCATCTGGCAGGAGGCTGAGGTCCATCAGGACTAAGACCTCCCGCCACATGAACAGTTCCCGTCGGCAGTCGGGCTCATGAACAGAGCCTGGTCCCCCACTGACCGACTATAACATTCCACCGGTCACTCCCCTTCATACTGCACATGTCACTTTAACTGCAATTTTTCACTTTGTCGTCACTCGTCACTTTACTTGTTCGCTAGTGCACTTTATGCTTAATATTTTTTAACTTTTTTAATATTTAATATTTTGAACTAACTTTATTCTCTTGTTTTATACTAACCCATAGCCTTATTCTACTAACCCATTGCATTACCATTTACTTTTACTTTATTTTATTACTTGTGCACTGCTGTCTTGTCGTCTACTGTTACACTGTCTACTGTCACGCACCAACTACCAAGACAAATTCCTTGTATGGTTGACATATTTTGGCAATAAATGTTTCCTGATTCCTGGATGTGCTGCCATCTCCAATGACGGGACCTGTTGCCAAATACCAACTATGTTTTAGTCTTGAACATATACAGTGGTATGAAAAAGTTAAGGCACCCTTGATCATTGTCAAGATTTTCCTTTTGTATCATTGGTTGTTCGGAACAGCAATTTGAATTAAATATAACATATACCAGACAAACACAGTGACATTTAAGAAGTGAAACTAAGTTTATAGGCTTTACAGAAAGTGTGCATTAATTAATTACTGGCAACTTGTTGTTCCTAGGGTTTTAAAAAGTAGGCTGGGGGCCAGAGCCTTCAGTTATCAAGCTCCTCTTTTGTGGAACCAGGTTCCACTTTCAGTCCGGGGGGCAGATTCGGTCAGCTCTTTTAAAGTAAAACTTAAGACGTTCCTCTTTGATTCTGCCTATAGTTAGGGCTGGCTCAGGTTAGTCCGGACCAGCCCTTAGTTAAGCTGCTATAGGCTTAGAATGCCGGGGGAATTCTTAGGACACACCGAGCTCCTCTCTCACGCTCTCGTTCTACCATAATTCAAGTTTTATTAATGCACATGACTAATTCAGCTTCTTTCGGGGAGTTTTTTTGTGTGCTTTCTCCCCTATCAGGTCTCCGTAGATCGTGGTTCCTTCGGGACCCTGGTCCTGACACCTACCGTGGCCATGCTGACGCCTGCTGCTGCCATCATCATCATTATTTTAGATATTAATCATATTACTTTACTCATAAACCGACATTACCCTCTCCTAAAATCTCTCCCTCCCCACAGGATTCTGTGGATGGTGGTTCTATCTGATGGTGGTTGCCCCTGCAGTGGTCCTGCTGTGCGCCTGGCTTACTATTCACAATTACTTTAATCATTTCTGTCATAGGAATTGCATGATTATACATTGTTCATTCTGTACACATGGCATCCATTGTAGTCTGTCCATCCCGGGAGTGGGATCCCTCCTCTGACGTTCTCCCTAAGGTTTCTTCCCTTTTTTCCCTCTTGTAAGGGTTTTTTTCATTTTTTGGGGAGTTTTTCCTGTGCCGATGGTGGGTTTCGGGGCAGAGGATGTTGTATGTGTACAGACTGTAAAGCCCTCTGAGGCAAATTTGTAATTTGCGATTTTGGGCTATACAAAATAAAATGACTTGACTTGACCAAAAGTAGGTACCCTTGTTGTTTTATTGATTTGAATACCTTTAGTACTAATTATTGGAACACAAAATTTGTTTGGTAAGCTCATTGACGCTTGACCTACATACACAGGTGAAGCCGGCTGAGGAGCCGCTGGTCTCAGCAATCAACAGGCCCCAGGTCAGTCCTTTTGACCATCCCTAGTGCCCATTTGTTGTCTCCACCAGCAAACTCGAGAACAATTGTTCCTACAGGTATTAATGCCAATGCTCAATGGTGTGAAAGTTAGTGTCCACGCCTCTGGGATCCTACAATGGTGAGAACAGTCAAACTCAACCCACAGACCAGCTCCAAAGACCTACAACATGATCTTGCTGCAGATGGTGTCACTGTGCATCGTTCAACTCTTCAGCGCACTTTGCACAAGGAGATGCTGTATGGGAGAGTAATGCGGCAGAATCCTTTTCTGTGCCCATGCCACAAAAAGAGTCGCTTGAGGTATGCTAAAGCACATTTGGACAAGCCAGCTTCATTTTGGAATACAGTGCTGTGGACTGATGAAACTAAAATTGAGTTATTTGGACATAACATGGGCGGTATGCATGGCGGAAGAAGAACACAGCATTCCAAGAAAAACACTTGCCACCCACAGTAAAATTTGGTGGTGGTTCCATCATGCTGTGGGGCTGTGTGGCCAGTGCAGGTACTGGCAATCTTGTTAAAAGTTCAAGGTCGCATGGATTCCAGTCAGTATCAGCAGATTCTTGCGAACAATGTTCAAGAATCAGTGAAAAGTTGAAGTTGCGCCAGGGCTGGATACTTCAACAAGACAACGACCCTAAACACCGCTCAAATTCTACCAAAGCATTCATGCAAAGGAACAAGTACAACGTTCTGGTATGGCCATCTCAGTCCCCAGACCTGAATATCATTTAAAATCTGTGGTCTGTTTTAAAGCGGGCTGTCCATGGTCGGAAACCATCAAACCTGACTGAACTGGAGATGTTTTGTAAAGAACAATGGTCAAAAATACCATCCACCAGAATCCACACCCTCATTGGAAGCTATAGGAAGCGTTTAGAGTCTGTTATTTCTGCAAAAGGAGGATCTACTAAATATTGACGTAATTTTTCTGTTGGGGTGCCCAAATTTATGCACCTGCCTACTTTTGTTTAAGTAATTATTGCACACTTTCTGTAAATCCTATAAACGTCATTTCACTTCTTAAATTTTACTGTTTGTCTGCTATATGATATATTTAATTGAAATTGCTGTTCCATTGCTGATCCATAAAGGAAAATCTTGAAAATGATCAGGGGTGCCCAAACTTTTTCATACCACTGTATGAGCATTAGAGCAACCTTTTTTGCCTCGCGGACCGGTTTCATGTTAGACAATATTTGGCGTACCAGTCTTCAACCACAGTCTGGCCCCCAATTTGTAAACCTAGGGGGAAACAAAATAGAAAGATACGATTGGGATGAAAACATACATACACATAACTCAGAGCGGGCCTGGCACACGAGAATTACCTGATGCAATAAACTCATATTTTAAGGATGACTCCTGATACTGCCAGTTAAATTAATCTTTTTTTGCAGTTGTATGTTCTTTGCTGTCTCCTCAGGGGGGCTTTTCCCCTTTCCAAAGAAGCTCTCCAAAGATGCTTAAGTTTGTAATTATCACGTGTCCGAGACAAGCTTCCTGAAATGTGACAAGAGGGTCATGTAATTGGGAGGGAGTTAGGTCATTTTTGTAAATTAAGCTTTTTTGGGGAAAAATAAATATGGTTATTCATTCTTTCTGTGTGGCACAGTGCCATTGCATTGAGGTCATGTGCTTTGATTGTGTGGATTAAACATTCTCAAAGTGCATCACTTCAGGCACATCTGTTTGAAAGGTTGTGTTTCACCAAGGTTAGAAATATGAAAAGGTTCATATTTATCAAAGGTGCAGGTTCTACTAGGAAAGTGAATATGGGGTATTGAAAGTGTTCATTCATATATATTCAAAGCGCCTTCGTTTCCTAACGACAACACGGATGTGGAAGGTTTTCAGACTTCTTTGTTAAGCTGTCACTCATGATTACACAGCCCTTTCAATCGATGTCCAGCCCATTAAACTTGTGATTACACGCCCCTTTTAGGTGATGTCACGCCATCTAAACCAGATCAGGGTCTGAAAGTGAAAATATACGATCTGAAAAAAAAGATTTGAAACTTTAAAAATTTGATATTAATCGGAAACGGAAGAATGAAAATAAATATTTTACTCAAAACCATTCAAGAAATGAATCAAAATGATTTGACCATTTTTGTATTTTTTGTCAAAGCAAATTAAAGGAGCAGCTCAGGCCCAGCGGTGCCTCCCCGTCTTACTCATCTGGGAGGCAATGACAGTAATGCTTACTGACCGGCCCATCGTAAAGGAATTGGTGCTGATGAGGTGTTTGTGTCAGCAGCTGCTGTGAGGGTGGGTTCCCTAAGGAGTCTATGGCTTACACATTCCATTCCCTTGCTTTGGAAAAAAAACTTTGGTGGAAATCTATAAAAGATAGCACCTATGGTCGAATCATGAGATCAATGCAAACAAATAAAGAAGGATCTTAACCTTGAAAATGAAAACTAATAACATTATCTTGTTCTTCAAGCCAAATGATGAATAAATTATGATTGGTCCTTTAGTCAAGTTTTTAAACTGAACTCTTATTTGCTTTCATCATTCAATACACATTTACACAAAAACAGGATTTGTATTACATTTTCTTTAGAATTCAATACTCAATAATTTAATTAAAGAAATTCTCAAAAAGAGGGTTTGCATAATACAGTTTTAAGCTGCTTCAGTGCTGAACATATATTTATTAAAAATCTTTAAATAAAAATGCTAGTTTCTTAGTTACTCTGGATACATGTGTGGGTATCTATGTATGTGTATGAGTCTGCACTTATTTTGCCAAAAAATGTTTTGCCCGGCAGTAATGCATCTTTCCAACGATTAGAGCAGACACGAGAGAAACAAGGCAGGAGGAAGAAAGCTCTGGTGTTAGACAGTGACAGCAAGCTGTCATTGTTGTATTGTTCCTACTGCATCTGGCTGCTGCAATGTTCCTCCAAATGGAATAAATATGTGGAATGACTGACTCCCCCAGGCCATTGCACCAGCTAAGGTCAAGCATAGTCTCCTTCCAACTCCTCTTTCACTGTACAGAGCGCTTCAGGTTGTGTATATAATATATCATCTCTGTTCCCACTATTTTGCTGTGCTGACAGTTTTAAAATCTGTTCACAGCCATATCTTCATACTTTCTCTATATCCAAAACATATGCTTGGGTTCCTTCCTGTGCACTTCACAGGAATTAATACAATTCTGACAATACCACATCTACTCTTTCCCTGTTGCTTCTTTTTCCAGCAGATTAATCAAACGCCTCATTACACAGATAATTATATAGTTTTAATTAATTTAAATTTACATTGAATGAGCCTGGAATGAAAATTTCTATTTTTAATCCAAGGAAATCTAGAGAGCGGTGCTGATTGAATTAATCATTCACGCTTCCCATACTCTGGCTATGTAAACCTCCGGGGTATGAGTGGGCTCAGATCTTAATAATTGCGAATGCAATTGCAAAAGTGACAGCTCTTTGAACTTCTTATTGAGAGTTGACCGCAACAGATTCCAAACACAACTACCACACCTAAAATTAGCTCTAGACCTTTTATCTACTCCTTGTAAATTAAATAACGAGGGAATTACACACACTGACCTTGGAACAACTGAGCAGCCAATTGTCTAATTACTTCTGGTCCCTTAAAAAGAGGGTGGCCACATTTGAATTTGTTGTAATTCCTACACCGTTCACCTGATTTGGATGTAAATACCCTCAAACTAAAGCTGAATGTCTGCTGTTACGGGCGGACGGACACCACCCTTAACATAAAGGCGAGACGCACACAAACCGGCTCGTATCAAAAATAATAGAGGGGTATTTTATTTAACAGAATGGATATTAAAAGGTAGTTTAATAATAAACTAAAACAAAATACAAATGCGGAACGTTTTCCACTGCAGGGTGGACGGCTGAACGGCAATCTTGAAAGCCATAACTTTATAATGCATGAATGCCTCTGGGGTTACAAAAGCAGATATTTGTTTTGCTCTAGGTGTAAGGGGAACTTGCCAGTAACCTTTTAGGAGGTCAATTTTAGTGACAAACGTGGCCGAGCCGACACAGTCCACACAGTCATCCATCCGCGGTAACGGATAACAGTCTGGCGAGTGATGGCATTCATACGCCTGTAGTCCGTACAAAACCTGTGAGTGCCGTCAGGTTTGCCAACTAAAAGGCACGGAGAGCTCCAATGGCTCAAGCTAGACTCAGCAATATTATTCTTTAACATGTACTCAACCTCCCGTTGGAGGATAGCTCGCTTCTCTGGATTTACCCTATATGGGTATATGGGTTTAGTCGGGCCCTTATCACCTACGTCTATGTCATGTTCCAGGACTAACAGGAAATCATCTATCCCAGACAATATATCAGCTGTGGCAAATGCTGTTGCTTCACCGAATAGGATATATATATATATATATATATATATATATATATATATATATATAGTTATACTTCTGGACCTTTTCTTTGGCCTTCTGCTTCTCCTCGTGATACTTGGCCTCCACCATAGATTTCAAGGTCTGCCTTGAAGGAAGGACATAGGTGGGGTCCAAAAGTGACACCAAGGCCCTAAAGCCTTGATTATCCACAACCTAAACAGCAAAAGAAATGTTACTATGTGTTTTACACAAATACCTCAATCTATGTGGCAAATAAATATCATACCTTGAAGGGCTGCGAATCCTTGACAATCATGTTCACCAGTGCCTCGTCAATCTTGGCCTTCCTATCACCTACAATACAACAGGCCATGGATACATAATATTATTATACTATAATACTTTTTAATGAGTAAATGCTGGAATAAAATGAATGTATAAACATATATTATATATTTATAACATTAAGATTACATGTAGAAGGGACCTACTGAATTAGAGGAATTGTACCCATCATGGATGCTTGCTGCAGCTTGACCAGCCTCATGCTTGGCACAAAAGTGCCTCAGCATGGATGAGGTGTTATTGTTATAGGCCAATTGCTGATGGCAAAAAACACATTGGACCTGAACAGAATTTACAAAAACACATTTTTCACAAATAAAATAAAGGCACATGTATAGTTTAACTACAAATAAAAATAAACATCCATAATTACACAATACAAATTACAGACTTGGCCTGCCTATTACAAACCTTGTTAGAGGAAATGAAATTGAAGTGCTCCCACATCTCGGAGCGACCCCTCTTTGCCACAGGTTCCTATGTAAATTTGGCCTTTGCTGGGACTGCTACTACTACTGCAACAACAACACTGACTTTGACTGTATCAAACAGACAAGCCCGAACCCTGTTTCGCGCCCATTTGAATCAAATCGAAACGGTCACGTAACTGTGCGCCGGAACGAAGCTCCGGACGTCACTGATCACGTGATCAGCAGCGAACTAACCAAGCACGATACATTTGCTTCGCCTTGCACTCAGTGCTGTAGTGGTAAAATTAGAGGTGGGTAAACTCTGAATTTTGTGATCATACAGACCTCGACGCGATGCGAAGCAACGCAACACAAAGCGTCGCGACTCTGTAAGGCTGTCCTGGCTATATTGCATTATGTTATCAGTAAAAGTCATATACTGTCAGGTCGCCACCCTCAGGAGGCGTCGGTGTGTTGGCACCAACCAGCACTCGAGGGGGCCGGACGTCAGCACGGAGGTGAGAGCAGGGCCCAGCTGCGTCTCATCCACAATCACCCACCTGTTGCTGCCTTCCAATCAGGGGAGGTATTTAGGAGCGGCCCCGAAGCCTCTTCCCCGCCGGATTGTTAGTCTTGTTTGTGAGTCAGACCGATAACTCAGGTCGAAGAACAGCAAGAAGTCAGAGGCCGCTGTTCTAAAACTAACCAGTGTCCTGTCTTCCTCTTTTCACCCAGGCACCTGAACGGGCCGCATGGCCCACGCACCTCCCCGGGAATCCCGCTCACTGTTTTTCCCCCACCTCTGGAATCCGGGACCGCCGTCACCACCCCGTCACCTCCTAGTCCGGTGCCTCCTTTTCACGAATAAAATACATGGTGACTAACAAATCTGCGTTTGGGTCTTTTCCAGTGGAGGCAATACGTGACAGAACAATCCGGCCCAAAGACATGGACCCAGCAGATCTACAATCTGTCCGCGGGGCCGTCACCAATCAAGGAGCCCTGCTAGATCAACACAGCCTAGCACTTCAGGAGATCATGAAGGGACTACAGGAGCTCTCAACCAGTGTCGCCGGGATACAACACCGACTCAGCGCCCCGGTTGGTCCTCCGGCTCCGGCTCCAGATCCTGCTCAAACACCGCCAGTGCCAGTCCCTCCCTACCATCGGGAGCCACAGGTTCCTACCCCGGAGAGGTACGATGGCGACCTCGGCAGCTGTCGAGCCTTCCTACTACAATGTGGGTTGGTCTTCGACCAACAACCAACTTCATTCGCCACGGACGGGTCAAAGATTGCTTTTGTGATTGGACTGCTACGTGGAAAAGCCTTAGAGTGGGCCTCAGCGGTATGGGAGACACAGAGTAATGTGGCAAGTACCTACCCAATGTTCACCTCAGAGATGCGTAAATTATTTGACCACCCAGTGCGTGGTAGAGACGCATCCAAGAGACTACACGCGCTGCGGCAAGGTACCCGAGGCGTCGCAGACTACGCCATTGAGTTCCGGACGCTAGCCGTTGAAAGCGGATGGAACGATGAGGCCTTAGAATCTGTTTTTTATAACGGATTAAGTAGCCAGATCAAGGACGAATTGGTTTCATACCCTGAACCAGAGACTTTAGAGGATCTGGTTCAATTGGCGATTCGGGTAGATAACCGATGCCGGGAGCGACAGAGAGAAAGGAGGCGCAGCGAGTCACCCCTCCCCCGAAGGGTAGCAACCTCATATTCTGTTGGAGGGGGACCTCCCAGGTACAACGCCAGATCACCAGCGGGGACCAACAATGAAGAGAGGCCCGAGCATGAGCCCATGCAACTAGGCCGATATCACCTTGACGAAGAGGAGCGGCGGCGCCGGTTTGACAACAACAGCTGTCTTTTCTGCGGGCTACAAGGACACTACCGTTCCTCCTGTCCTCGGCGCTCATCAAACAGGAGGGCTCGCTAGATGTGGAGAGAATACTAGCGAGCCAAGTACCCATATCTCCCAACCCCCGGCCCAGAGCACCACTGCACGCCACGCTCTCAACAAAAGGTCAGTCTTTTCGATTTCAAGTTTTAATCGATTCTGGGGCAGACGACAGTTTTATTGATGCTGATGTGGTGAGACAACTGGGCCTCAACACCACTCCTCTGGAGGGGGCTGTTGAGGCTGCTACTCTTGACGGCAGGCTGCTGGCCAGGATCACCAGCCGAACCGAGCCCGTTAAGCTATTTATTTCAGGTAACCACCAGGAAGAGATCAGCCTGTTAATTATTTCCTCCCCTAAGATTCCGATCGTTCTAGGACTTACGTGGTTGGTTAAACACAATCCGGTAATCGACTGGCCAGAGGCTAGGATAACCAACTGGAGTAAGTTTTGTCATGCTCATTGCCTGCGGTCTGCAAGTCCGAGACTAGAGAACAGCCAGGGATCCACCCAATGCGCGGCTGACCTATCCCTCGTCCCCACTGACTACCATGACCTGGGGGAGGTTTTCAGTAAGAATCGGGCCTCATCACTTCCACCTCACCGCCCGTACGACTGCGCGATTGAATTAAAGTCTGGTTCCACGTTCCCCAGTAGTCGTCTGTACAGCATCTCTAAACCGGAACGGGTAGCCATGGAGAAATACATTAAGGAGTCGCTCGCCGCCGAGCTCATCCGTCCCTCTTCGTCTCCATTGGGAGCAGGTTTTTTTTTTGTCACCAAGAAGGACGGTTCCCTCCGGCCATGTATTGACTATCGCGGTTTAAACGAGATAACCATCAAGAATAAGTATCCGTTACCACTCATGAACGAGGCCTTTGATGCACTTCAAGGGTCCACAATCTTCACTAAGTTAGACTTGCGTAATGCATACCACTTGGTGAGAATTCGTAAGGGAGACGAGTGGTTGACAGGATTTAACACACCGTTGGGGCATTTTGAATATCAAGTCATGCCGTTTGGATTGACTAATGCCCCAGCGGTATTTCAGGGGCTGGTTAACGACGTGCTCAGAGACATGTTGGGACGTTTCGTATTTGTGTATCTTGATGACATCCTCATATTTTCTAGAGACCCCACCGAACACATTCAACATGTCCGCCTGGTGCTACAACGTCTCCTGGAGAACAAATTATATGCCAAAGCGGAGAAATGTGAATTTCATGCCGACACTGTTTCATTCCTGGGCTACGTCATTTCTGAGGGACAGGTGAGGATGGATCCAGCTAAGGTGGAGGCAGTACTTGGATGGCCTAGGCCCGACACGAGAAAGCAACTTCAGAGGTTCTTAGGGTTTGCTAACTTTTACCGACGGTTTATTCGGGATTACAGTAGTGTCGCCGCTCCCCTTACTGCACTTACCTCCTGTAGCAAACCCTACGTGTGGACCCCAGAAGCAGAGGGGGCGTTTGGGGAACTCAAGAGGCGGTTCACGTCTGCTCCCATCCTTGCCCAACCTGATCCGTGCCGGCAGTTTGTTGTCGAGGTGGATGCCTCTGACGTGGGGCTGGGAGCGGTGTTATCCCAACGCACCGCGACGGACGGTAAGCTCCACCCCTGTGCTTACTTGTCGCGTCGGTTGTCCCCGGCCGAGCGCAATTACGATGTGGGCAACCGTGAGCTACTGGCCGTCAAGGTCGCCCTAGAGGAATGGCGTCATTGGTTGGAGGGTGCGGAACTACCGTTTGTGGTTTGGACAGACCATAAGAATCTCGAGTACATCCGGTCAGCAAAACGCCTCAACTCACGTCAAGCCAGGTGGGCCCTGTTTTTTGGACGTTTTTCCTTCTCCCTGACTTACAGACCTGGATCACGTAACACCAAACCAGACGCCCTATCTAGAGTGTTTTCCAGAGAGGAGGAGGGGCGAGAGCCGGACACCATCGTCCCCAAACACTGCTTGGTCGGGGCAGCCCTGTGGAGAATAGAAGACGAGGTAACCTCTGCCCTCAGAGTCAACCCGGGGCCAGGTAATGGGCCTCCGGGCCGGCTATTTGTGCCAGATAATGTGAGAACTAATGTCCTGCAGTGGGCTCATGGCTCAAGGCTGACGTGCCATCCCGGAGTGGCTCGGACCATGGCATTTCTAAGGAGACGGTTCTGGTGGCCAACCATGGCTGACGACACAAAGGGATACGTCGCAGCTTGCCAAGTGTGCGCACAAAATAAGGTATCTAATAGACCTAGCGTCGGATTTTTACGCCCCCTGCCCATACCACGACGCCCATGGTCTCATGTGGCACTGGACTTCGTGACCGGACTACCCCCGTCAGAAGGTAACACAGTTGTACTCACCGTGGTTGATCGTTTCAGCAAGTATGCCCATTTCGTTCCACTCCCCAAGCTCCCGTCAGCAAAGGAGACGGCCTCTATCCTTGTCAAGGAGGTGTTTCGCATACATGGGTTGCCTTGTGACCTGGTCTCGGACCGGGGGCCCCAATTTTGGAGAGCCTTCTGTAGGGCCATTGGGGCCACAGTCAGTCTGTGCTCGGGATACCATCCACAGACCAATGGTCAGGCAGAGAGAGCTAACCAGAAACTGGAGATATCTCTTCGATGTCTAGTGTCTGCTAATCCCGGGTCCTGGGCCTCCCAAATCTACTGGGCAGAATATGCCCACAACACCTTGCCCTCTTCCGCAACAGGTATGTCCCCTTTTCAATGTTTGTACGGCTATCAACCTCCCCTTTTCCCATCCCAGGAGAGAGACATCGCCGTGCCCTCCGTACACAGTCACATCCGTCGCTGTCACCGAACCTGGCATCGAGTCCGCGCGGCCTTGCTCCGCTCCTCTGAGCACTACCAACGGCATGCCAACCGCCACCGGACGGCCGCCCCGACCTACAAAGTAGGTGACAAGGTCTGGCTGTCCACTAAAGACCTTCCACTGAGGACGGAGTCTAGAAAACTGTCTCAGAGATTCATTGGCCCGTTCGTAATTGAAGGGGTCATCAACCCGGTTGCGGTCCGATTGAAGTTACCTAGGTCCCTTCGTGTTCACCCCACTTTCCACGTGTCCCGTCTTAAACCGGTCCTCCTCAGCCCCCTCCTGCCCCCTCCCCCGCGACCCCCCCCACCACGGATCATTGACGGTGCTCCGGCTTACACAGTGCGTAGGATTCTGGACTCCAGACGCCGGGGCCGGGGAACCCAATACCTAGTGGATTGGGAGGGTTTTGGTCCAGAGGAGCGGTGCTGGATTCCCCGCCGCCAGATCCTGGACGCCGTCATGGTGAGGGACTACCATCGCCGTCGGCCAGACAGGCCTGGTGGGGTGTCTGGAGACACCCGTCGGAGAGGGGGTACTGTCAGGTCGCCACCCTCAGGAGGCGTCGGTGTGTTGGCACCAACCAGCACTCGAGGGGGCCGGACGTCAGCACGGAGGTGAGAGCAGGGCCCAGCTGCGTCTCATCCACAATCACCCACCTGTTGCTGCCTTCCAATCAGGGGAGGTATTTAGGAGCGGCCCCGAAGCCTCTTCCCCGCCGGATTGTTAGTCTTGTTTGTGAGTCAGACCGATAACTCAGGTCGAAGAACAGCAAGAAGTCAGAGGCCGCTGTTCTAAAACTAACCAGTGTCCTGTCTTCCTCTTTTCACCCAGGCACCTGAACGGGCCGCATGGCCCACGCACCTCCCCGGGAATCCCGCTCACTGTTTTTCCCCCACCTCTGGAATCCGGGACCGCCGTCACCACCCCGTCACCTCCTAGTCCGGTGCCTCCTTTTCACGAATAAAATACATGGTGACTAACAAATCTGCGTTTGGGTCTTTTCCAGTGGAGGCAATACGTGACAATATACAATCAATGAAAATGAATAAATGTGTTAGTAGTTTATTAAATTTAAGAAAACAGTAAAGAAAAGTATGTCAACACAACAACACAATTGCAGATTAAGAACTATGTACATACGGAGTCTCCTTTTTACAGTAGTGCCCAGAGGGCCTCCTTGTCCTCCACGTCAGGTCCTGCCTTGCACAGAGTGTGTTTTGGGGTTCATGGCTCCTCTGTGCTTCTCCTCTCTCTATTGGACCTGGTGTTTCTCCTCTCCCTGTGCTCTCTGCATCATTGCCTGTCCTATCACTGCATGAAAAAATATGTTGAATTTAAGAGTTAACCAGTTAAGCAGCCTGTCAATTACACTGACAACATAAGTTAAAGGAACACTCATGTACTACCTATGTCATCATAAATAGCCTACAGCATGTTTTGTTTTCACATTGAGAACTGACTTGTTTTCTAACGCTTACAGGCTACTCTACACCTTTCATGACTTACAATAATTGATTAAGCATATAGGCCTATTCAGTGAAGCAACAGCTTTGCTCCCCGCTCATGATGACAGGGGAGGCAGAGCCTTTGAACATTGACTGGATTTTCTCCTAATTATGTGCGCACGTCACCAGGCGTTTTTCTTGTCCTTTTACCGTGCACGACCAGCAAACACAGAGCGCGCGACTACTACCCCATCCCCCCGTCGGTCGTTCCGCCCGCAACGACTACTACAGGGTGTCTGTTCCCTGCAAGCCCCAAACTTCTATTGGCTTTCCATAAAAATGTCTGTCCGGGTGGGGATGAAGCCAGGAAACTTGTGCAAGAACATGTTTAAATGCCGTACCCTTTGACACAACATTAACAACTATAAACTGCTTTATAATGGCTGGTCGTAGTTCTGCTAGAGGGTCAAGGACGGGTTCCTCAAAACTGTTAGTGTTTCCACACCACTTAGCATAAACATGCTGACCTTAATGCTCTGCATCTATCGATTGAATAAGTTACATTCATATATGTTACCCGTTTACATGTCATGGGAAACATTCAACCTCAGTGACACAAGGGTACATCTGATGATACATTGTCAACATTGCATGTATGTCAGACTCATCCAAGATTGTCTGGTGGAATGGAGAAAGAGGCACCACTGTACAGATTTCTAGGAAAAGTCGTTCTGCTGACACCAAAACACTGCTTTACATAAAGCATATCAGCTGTTTCAAAGTCCCAACCATTTGTCTTCCTAAAATACTGGTCCTTCCGTATAACAATAACCTCGTATGTGATTGGAGGACCCTTAGACTCCTCGTCCAATCACGTGTGAGGTCATAGGCATGACTCAGACAGCAGTACTTGCAAGACGAGCATACAAACACGTGTGTGTTACTATATTCAGAAGAACTGTATCTCCAGTTCCTTTGTTTGGTTTTTGCTGGTTCGTGAATAACGGCTGGAGGACGGCTCGCGTTCAACTCGCCTTCAACTCCTCTCCGGGGTCACCAACTTTCGGCCAGTCCGCAGACAGACGAGAAACTGCTGAATGCTCTCAGTGGATCGTCTCGTCAACTCCAACAACAAACTGCCGATATCAACGAGCGGTTCGCTCCACTGGAGCGTTCGGGACTCTCCAGGTTGTTGTCAATGGAGGAGAGGATGGCGGCTCTGGAGGAACTGAGTCAAAGAAGAGGAGACGGGCGCACAATCCCAAGATAGCGGTAAGAATACGTTCGATGACTGCAAGCTAAGCTAAAAGTAGCGTAGCCTAAAACGAAAGCTAAGAGTAGCCTAGTTGCCTTACAAGTGAGCAGAAACAGCTTTATTAAAGTGTGTTTTCTTTGCCGTGTCGTTTACAGGAAGCGGTGTGCCGTCTTCACAACTCCGAGACGAATTACAGGCGCTACGAACCGGAGCAAGGGTAAGATTTACTGCATATGCTTTCATTCTGCGGTATAAGGGAATATATACGTATGGATACCATAGGATGGATACCGATCATAACTGTACATTTTGTTTTCACAGACTAATCTCGCCTCATAATGAGGCGGTGACCTCGTATTTGCTCCGGGAAAAGTCCAGATTTAGACGACATCATTGTGTGTAAGTGACACTGTTTACTGTTTCTCCTTCCTCGTTAAATGTTACTGTGACTTGCGTTTGATTTTTTTTGTATTCATACCACACTCATTTAATTGTTTTCCAGCCGCCTGTAAGACGTATTTTGAGACGGGACGCAGGACCTTCAGGTTTTCCAGCCGGAACACTCATTGCTGGCGGAAGCTGCGAAGGATTCAGCGCGGAGTCGAGCGAGAAGAAAGAGGGTCAGAGTTTATTTGCTGACTTTTTCAGGTGCATTGATAGATGTGTTGTGTCCATACGCATCGCATCGCACAGCACTGATTCATTGTTGTTTTTACAGCTGCTGGAATTGAGACAAAGTGTGCTGGCTGATGACGAGGTGGAACTCTGGAAATCCGCCACCGTAGAGCTCACGTCGGACGGAGAGGATGGCGTTGTTGGCGGGGTCTCGGGGTGGATTGTACAGTCGCCACACGCACACGAGGCGCCTGCACAACAGACCTGCCTCGGAAAACACGCCGCCAGTGACGGTCTACAACCCCGAGGAGGCAAACTGACAGTTTACTGAGCTGTAGTTTTTAAACCGCCGTTACCCAAGTGTGGGCAGATCCTCACTTTGTATGTAGTTGTTGTTTGTGTGTTGTTAATAAAGCTCTTTCTTTGCATAAACATGTGGCAAATGTTCATTTTCTCTATAAATTCATTGATGTCCTGGTTGGTATCCTAATAATAGTGTAGTAGCCTACATAGGATAACCATGAAATGAATATACAGCATAATATGAATATATAAATATATATAAATAAAATGAGGCGGGTGACCAATAGCGACAGATCTGCCAACCAATCACGAGTGATTGAAAGTTGTGGTTTCATCCAATCATGAATAAGGAAACTCAAGCCTGGTCTGCCCAAGTGTGGTTTTGCTGCCAATCACGAGTGATTTTATTTGTTCGTAAGTTGTGGTTTCATCCAATAAGGAGTAAGGATATTCAAGCCCGCTCGGCTCGGCCACCCGCGGTTTCGCTGCATTCATATGCTAATTCGGGCCATTCGCACCTCCGCCAGCTCTCCACCTACGTCATGGTTCGTTTCCGACAATTTGTGGCACAGACAAACGCGACGTGCGCGGGTTGCAAATTGTCGGAAATTGTCGGAAATTAGGGAGATTTCCGGGCGTTTACGGGAACGAAAATCTCACTTTTGATGCAGTGTCTATTACCGCTGGGCCGCAGTGACCACCCGTTCCCGCTGGGCCACAGCGACCTCCCGTTCCGTATAAAAAATAATATAGGGGTATTTTATTTAACAGAATATTATTAAACTTTAATATCCAAACTAAAACAAAATACGGAACGTTTTCCACTGCTGGGTGGACGGCTAAACCGCAATCTTGACAGCAGCAAGCGCCGTTGTGCAGACTCTCAAGGATCTGTGTGCGCCTCCAAAAATGGTCCAGGAAGCCTTTTGTAGCGCAAACACAGGCTCCGCTCAGGTGTGGCTCATCTGTAATCAAGAGACACACATTGTATGCACTCAAACTCATGTAGCAACAAACACCAGAGCTGGGCGACGTAACATCTGCCATTAATGCATTTTTTCATTTCAACTCCATTGTTGTGTACAAAATAATGAAAAATGTGTCTATGTCCAAATATTTATGGACCTAACTAAGTATTTTGTGCTCTCCAGAATTGTTGGTTACCACATGAAACTCAAACCTTTTGTGTCCGTTATTGTGTACACCTCCATCATACAATACAACATCACATCAGTAAGAAGACACCTCACAGTGGTTACACATAGTGTAACTTTAATTGTTGATCAGTATACAGACTTCAAGGGGTTTGGTGTCTTACCTTTCACCTGCAAGGGACATGATGCACATCCTGTTATCCATGCTCCTAGACCTGTTCCAGCACGATTGCGGGAGCTGAAAGAAGAACTTAACCCTAGGACATAACTAGGAGTTATAAAGAACGTCGAGGAGCCCACAGAATGGGTTCATTTGATGGTGTGTATCAGAATGCCAAATGGAGACTTGCGCATGTGCATAGATCCTAAAGATCTGAACAACAACAAAATAAGGGAGTATTATCAGATCCCAACTAGAGACGAGATCACAAGCGAGATGGCCGGTTCAAAATATTTTAGCAAACTGGATGCCCCTCAGGGTTTTTGGCAGTTGGAACTGCATGAAGAAAGTATTGCATGTTCAAGAAAACATATGGCCTTTACTGCTTCCAAAGGTTGCCTTTTGGAATATGCTCTGCCCCAAAAGTGTACCACCGGGCCATGGGGCACATAATTGAAGGAATTGAAGGCGTGCATGTGTAGCGGTTGTACTCTCTCTCTCTCTTGTGTTGCGTTTTTAACATCACCACCAGGACACGGACCACATTCGGCTCCAATCAACCGTTTATTTCGCGACGTTAGACACCCTGGCGAACAAACAGAAGTTAACGTCTTCAGAATGTACCTCGTGGCATCATAACAGTTGCACACCCTGCAGCAGACTAACTTTAGCTACGAACATGACATACCTGGCGAACATACAGAGGTTAACGTCTTCAGAAAGTACCTCGTGGCATCATAACTGTTAAACAAAATAAAACACATGAGCTAGTTGAATCTAGCATTGGCATTGACAAGGGGACTTTCTACAGCCAACTTACCAGTTGCACACCCTGCAGCAGACTAACTTTTTAGCTAAAGGGTGTCGCACCCCCGTCCGCAGGGACCCAATAGAGGGCACCCACGGGACACCCTGTCATGACTTGTAGCGATGGCAAGTGGATTCAAACACCCGTTACACATGTGTATGTGGATCATATAATTTTGTGGAGTGCCTCACTGGAACATCACAACAGAAGGTCAAAGTGCTTTAGATAATACAGCAGTATGGATTGAAGTTGAACAGAGCAAAGTGTCAGTTTGACTTAGAGACAAGATGTCCAAACCAGATGTTGAACCAGACAAGAGCATGGTGAAAGCAATACTGCAAATGCCCAAACCTGAAGATAAGAAATCCCTGTGAGCTCTAGAGACGGGGAATTATTTTCATATCTCCGTTGATAGCGGCAATGGTATGGGGCATCGATGGCTTGGTAGTGGAAAGCCTTCAGAAAGGTAGGAAAGTCAGTAATGTGGGTTTAGGATGACAGTGATAGTATTGTGATTAATAATGACTCAGTTTAGGCAGTTTATATAAGGCCATATATAAGACGACGATTAACCAGTTAGTCCCTATCGTTGCAGGAATGAGGAAATGTGGACATGAAATATATCTAACAGTTGTCCAGAGAACAAATCATATGTGTAGGTGAATTTTGAAACGTGTTAGTGTCATTTACCATACTATGTTACCAAAGATACTGCTACTACTTTTAGGCCACCTGGATTGTATATTTAGAACGGAAATCTATTACTTAATTCTGAGTATGACACACATTATATGAATACGTCCACAGTAATAGTAATTTAGGTTTTAGAATATAGTGGGGGTACACTCACCTAAAGGATTATTAGGAACACCTGTTCAATTTCTCATTAATGCAATTATCTAATCAACCAATCACATGGCAGTTGCTTCAATGCATTTAAGTTGAAGACTGGAAAAATGTGGCCCAGTCTGATGAGTCTCGATTTCTGTTGAGACATTCAGATGTTAGAGTCAGAATTTGGCGTAAACAGAATGAGAACATGGATCCATCATGCCTTGTTACCACTGTGCAGGCTGGTGGTAGTGTACTGGTGTGGGGGATGTTTTCTTGGCACACTGTAGGCCCCTTAGTGCCAATTGGGCATCGTTTAAATGCCACGGCCTACCTGAGCATTGTTTCTGACCATGTCCATCCCTTTATGGCCACCATGTACCCATGTACCCATCCTGCTGGCTACTTCCAGCAGGATAATGCACCATGTCACAAAGCTCGAATCATTTCAAATTGGTTTCTTGAACATGACAATGAGTTCACTGTACTAAAATGGTCCCCACAGTCACCAGATCTCAACCCAATAGAGCATCTTTGGGATGTGGTGGAACGGGAGCTTGCCCTAGATGTGCATCCCACAAATCTCCATCAACTGCAATCAGGAAACATTTATTGCCAAAATATGTCAGACATACAAGGAATTTGTCTTGGCGGTTGGTGCATGACAGTAGACAGTGTAACAATAGACAACAAGACAGCAGTGCACAAGTAATAAAATAAAGTAAAATGAAATGCTAATGCAATGGGTTAGTAGAATAAGGCTATGGGTTAGTATAAAAAAAGAAAATTAAGTAAAAAATTAAAAATATTAAAGTTAAATATTTAGCATAAAGTGCACTAGCAAACAAGTAACAAAGTGACAAGTGACGACAAAGTGAAAAATTACAGTTAAAGTGACATGTGCAGTATGAAGGGGAGTGATCGGTGGAATGTCATAGTCAGACAGTGGGGGACCGGGCTCTGTTGATGAGCCCGACTGCTGACGGAAAGAAACTGTTCGTGTGGCGGGAGGTCTTAGTCCTGATGGACCTCAGCCTCCTGCCAGATGGATGGGGCTCAAACTGTTTTTGTCCGGGGTGAGAGGGGTCGGCTACGATCTTTTTAGCTCGCTTCAGTGACCTGGAAGCGAACAGGTCCTGCAGGGACGGCAGATTGCAGCCAATCACCCTCTCTGCAGAGCGGAGGACACGCTGCAGTCTGCCCTTGTCCTTGGCTGTGGCTGCAGCGTACCAGACGGTGATGGAGGAGCAGAGGATGGACTCGATGATGGCCGTGTAGAAGTGGACCATCATCGTCTTTGGCAGGTTGAATTTCTTCAGCTGCCTGAGGAAGAACAACCTCTGCTGAGCTATCTTTGTGATGGAGCTGGTGTTCAGCTCCCACTTGAGGTCCTGGGTGATGATGGAGCCCAGGAAACTGAAGGAGTCCACAATAGTGACAGGGGGAGTCACACAGGGTAATGGGGGAAGGTGGGGCTCTGTTCCGCCGGAAATCCACAACCATCTCCACTGTCTTTAGAGCGTTGAGCTCCAGGTTGTTCTGGCTGCACCACGACACCAGATGGTCAGACTCCCACCTGTAGGCGGACTCATCCCCACCAGAGATCAGTCCAATGAGGGTGGTGTCATCCGCAAACTTCAGGAGCTTGACGGACTGGTGACTGGAGGTGCAGCTGTTGGTGTACAGGGAGAGGAGCAGAGGGGAAATAATGCAGCCTTGGGGGGAACCGGTGCTGATGGTAAGATGATATCCTATCAATATGGGCCAACATTTCTAAAGAATGCTTTCAGCACCTTGTTGAATCAATGCCACGTAGACTTAAGGCAGTTCTGAAGGCGAAAGGGGGTCAAACACAGTATTAGTATGCTGTTCCCAAAAATCCTTTAGGTGAGTGTACATCATGCAGTACTGCTTACACTGATTATACATGTATTATATGCATAGTGTAATTTGATTTACTTTCATTAACCTTTTTAGGTTGGAGTCAGTTATTCCTATAAACTGTCTCCAATAAAAAAAAAATCATTGCAGCAGAGATGGGACATGCCGCCAATAGACATGCAATATTTTGTTTTCCGAATTAGCAAAGCTTCAAAACATTTCCGTGATATCAGAAAGGTTTAAAAGAAAATAAATTATGCAATTTTAAATTAATGCCGACATTGCTACCGCCAGCATTGACTATGTTACTCCATGCACACGTTCCTATGCCCTCTCTTACATCTGCACCATCCCTTACCCCTGTTTACCTTACCTTCCATCAGTAATCCTCATCCATACTATCTCACCACCTAGGAAAGTGTACGCACATCAAAGAGCTTCACCGTCATCAGTACAGGGACAATCAGCAAACATTGGATAATTGGTTGTTTGTGGAGGCTCCCCTCAATCCCGCAGTATCTCTCGGACAGGAGAGGTGCGTCGATGCAAGAAGTGAAGAGTGACAGGCTCATAGCCTGAAGCAGAGGAAGGAAATGAAAGCAAGGAATAGTGAGTGATGACAATGTGGCCCCTGCAAGCTAAACAATGACTCTTAACTACCAGGCAAAGATTTTAATTCAGTTGACCGTACAGTAAGTATTGCCCCTGACCGGGATGATTGAGCCAAAGTTATGATCTTGTGCTCGTCTAAAAGATTAACTTTGCAAGCTTGTGTTGTATGACTGATATAACTATTTAATGTTCTATTCGGAGGAAAAAGCCACAGACTAACAGAGTTTAAATAACGGACCTCAGAAAGAGAAGTGACAATTTGCCACCATAGTCTGCCGTCTGCTCCAGAACTTGACTTTTAGTTTATTTCCGGTTTCTTTCCACAATTGTGTTTTGAGAATTCAAAGTGGATCTTTCCAAAATAATGAATGGCAATCAAGACATAAACACGCAAATTAAATGATCAAAGTTTTATAAAGATCACAAAGTTATATCTTACATCCCCAAAAACCTGTTTTTTTCACAGTTGCATACTAACACCTTTTAATTTAGTTTCATTAGTTGTCTGATTTTGGTGTTTTATTATTTGAACCAAAGCGATACTGACATAAAACAATACAAAGTAAATATGACGGTTCCACAAAATTCTCTTTTAGAAAATAAATTCTATATATATATTATAGAATTTTATATATATATATATATATATATATATATATATATATATACATAGAAAACTGCTGTATTGATTAATCTTGATTGAAGTAAATCAAGATTAACAAGTGAATGATTCGGCTTTAATAGCTTTATTCTTTCATGCATGAAATTATTTGCATGTATATTTTCTCAACAATACATAATCAGCATCATTATTTATAACTTCATCGTTTTTATTGTCATCGGCATTATTTAATCCTTTTTTTCATCTATTTATGCCATACATCAATTTATTTATGCATTAATCCAGCATTAATTGTATAATTTAAAAATATATTCAGTCCTTCTGTCACTATTTCTCATTCTAACTTCATTTTTTCTAATTAGCTTTGTCTTTCTTATGAACTACAGGTTTGTAACATTTCACAAAGTAAATCCAGTCTTGATCATTAGAAAGGCATTCATTTAACCAGCTGCTAATGTGAGGCTCAATGGGAGTCATGTTAGCACTCCTGCGTGGGAGGTTGATTAGGGCTGAAGTGAGCAACGTCACAGTAAATCAGTTCTCAGTGTTAGCTGTGCCTTACCTGCATTCACCTCCACTGTTTACACATCCAACCAGAAAAACACTAAATGCCTCAAACAAGGTTACGGTACAAAAGAGGGTAATTTTCATGCTTCCTCTGATACCTGATGTCTGCGTGTGTCTGCTTTCAGGAGGTTCACTGTATTTGGGGGCTGGGCAACCATTGTTTTATGGCAGTGGTCCCTTACCACGGGCCGCAGAGAAAGAAAAATAGCTGACATTTTTCTGAAAACTTTTATTTTGAAAAATGAACGGATTATCTCCCAATTACATGCACCTGTCCCTCTTGACACATTACAAAACCGTCAGCAAAGCGTTTTGCAGTGCACGTTGACCGGTTCATGACCAGTCTGCAAAATATTGTCTAACATGAAACTGTGAGGCAAAAAAGTTTGGAAGCTGCTGCTTTATCGTACATATAACATTGCAGGGTAATCCCATGGAGGCGGATTAGAGGGTCCTTGCATTCAATTTTTTTCGCAGACTGCCTTTGTTCACTCAGTCCTCGCTTCACTTCACCCTCAGTTCACTAAAATGGGGCTTTTATCAATTTGTGCTGTCTGATTTCACTGCAGTTTTAAAAAATACAATGCCAAACAAATACAGCTCTGCATGGGGGCAAGAGTCTGTTATATTGTAATAAATTACTTCTAGTTTTATGTTTATCTAATAATGCATGAAGTTGTGCAGCTTCCAAATCATCCTCTGTTATCGGAATCCCTCTTTTCTGTGTGTCAACCTTAATTTAAATGTACAATCGCTAATGTCCCCAATTGTCATGGTTTGGGTTTGTTTCATGTCTTATTTTGTAGTTTTCTGCCTCTTGTGTCCCTGGGTAACTTCACTTCCTGCCTTGTCCTGTCATCCCCTGTGATTGTTTGATTGTTTCCACCTGTGTCCAATCACCTGCACCTCCCTAGTGTATTTAAGCCCTGTGTGTCTCTTGTCGCGTCATTGTCGAATGTTGTCTGGATGTTCCTGGTTCCCGTCTGCATTTTTTTCCCCTTTGCCCTTTTTGGATTGGACAATTAAAGTCTTTTTTGTTTTTGAAGTCTTACCTTCCCCGCATCCCTGACATATATTTGAATATCTGGTTGCTCATTAGGCACGTCAATAACACAAGGTTCCCAACTTTTCAAGAAACCTTGGAGTGGTATTTATTTTGTCTGGGGTGTACGCTACAGCCGACGGGGGGAGTAACCAGCGCGGCTTGGTCTGATTTTTTTTTTTCAAATTGGGTGTGTGGCGAGAGTGCGTGACTAGAAAAGAGTAATTTATTTAAGTTCAAACGTATTTAACAACATATTACCACACAAATAAGTAAATTAACTAATGGCCAAGATCTCGCTCTCTCCCACACCATCACGCTCTCTGCGCATAGTGGGGTAATTACAATAAACAAATGCTGAGTGCTGATCAAGAGTTTTGTGCAAGCAATTTAATGTCGGGATTCTTGTCCCTAATATGGCAGGCTTCAATAAGTGATTGGAACAATCATTATTAACATTAATTGTTAAAGGTTTTACCGTACCGACATTGAACGCTGTGCTGGTGAACATGGAACTTTTCCTGGCGCATGAAACGGCAAATAATCAAACTAGTGCATGAAGCTGTTGTAGCCTATTTTATTCATGTAATATATAGTCAGTACAGTCAGGCGCGCCGCGCACACCCGCAAAAGCAGACAGTCGCGCAACTGCTGCGCTATTGATTTTTTTTTTTTTTTTTTTTTTTTTTTTACATTTGAATATTTATTTTGAAATTCGAATAGTTAACAACTATTCGAATATTATATCCCCAACTCCTCCATTTTGTTCCCGTCTCCACTTCTTGTCACCCTTCAACCATGGAGTGGATGTGACAGATAATTAGCAAAATAGATACCAACCTTCACTGGCATCATACTCAAAAATAATTCAAAAACAAGCACACTTTGTATTGGTGTTTAGCTTCCAGTGGGTTAAGTTATGCCATCTAGGATCCCCTTGCACGGGAGGAAATGGGCACTTTCTAGGTGATGGTTTCCCACCTATAGTGCACCTAGTGTGCTTTTTATATTATTTAGCCTGCCCCTCAGACACTGGGGAGACAACTCTGCTTTGATCCACTGGACCTTCGGCTCTTCTTCATTGTATATCCTTCAGTAGAGGGCTGTGATTGGTGTACGTTATTATTTCTGTGTAAACTGTGAGGGGTAGATGTCAATCAGGACTGGATGTAGCAGTGTGAGATGATTAGAGCTTTTCCCTCCAGGATGCATTCAGAGACTAATCAGAGTAATCACTTGGTGGTGGTGCCGCTTTCGAAGCCATGCCACAGAGCACCGGGGAAACCTCCAGTGAGGTCTTTTTTTTGGTCTAATGAGATGAGAGGTGGATGAAACCCAGACATGCAAAATTACTTTAAGGATATAAGTCTCATCAATTAAGGATATCAGCCAGTGACGTGCGGTGAGGTTCATGGCTGGGGAGGGACTGACTCTTTCAAAGTCAGAAGTAGCATGAATTCACCATTCAACTAGGTGCTTGCACTTCGACTACTGGTTATGTTTCATATCCCGTATCATATATTCTTTTATAATACGGGGCAGATGAAATCAAGCATTCTGAGAGACAGTCACTGGTGTACTGAATTGAGCCATAATGTAATGTTACCAGTTTATATTGACCTGAGCGTTCCAGATCAGTGCGGTGATCAGAATAAGTTGTTTTTTTTACAATTTTGCGCGACCGTTTCATTTCAGTTTTTAGCTCTGTGGCGATCACCTAAAAACATCCCGCAAATGGGCAGTTTTGGGAAATGAGAGCTTTCGCAACAGATTAAAAAAAAAAAAAAAAGGGAAAACGCATGAATCTATGTGATTAATGTGGCCAAGATTAATGCAACAAAACATACGTTTGTTTACTTCCAGATCAGATGTTGACTGTGTAAACTAAACTGCCGCTAGCTGCAGTCAATTACATCAGGATGGAGAGAGCTTTTTGTATTGGAAGTAAAACTAACAGAGGCCCAACATACAGCGGAGAAGTGTGCAGAGGAATTACTTAACGTGTCAAACCGAATAGGGGTGAGTGGCCAACGGACCACTTAAAGCACCGGTATGCTAAGCTAGCTGCTAGGCTACTTCCATCTCAACATCTCTACCATGCGCGGCACGCAAGCTGCAGAGGACCACCAGTGGGTCCCTAAAAGACCGTGGTTTGTAAACGTCCTGGCTAAATGTGTGGAGATTGGCACTTCAAACACAGCCGTTAAATTATGAAGAGTTGAGAGCAAAGTGCACGTAGACAGCAGGAAGACTCGCTAGTTCAACATGTTCCACCCGGTGGAATTCTGACAAGATGATCAAATTTGTGTAGTTGTGTTTAAAATAACATTAACAATTAAACAACAGTGTATAAAATACAAGCTTTCTAAAGTGATTACTCATTACTTTTAAGATTTAGTCCTTTGGAAGTGTAGGATATTAGAAATAAACTGACGACCCGGTTCATAAATTAATAAAATGCATTTAGTGTAAACCAGAATACAGCCATGATTCTGTAACTATGCAATCAATAAAGTAATGAGAATATTGTAAAGCCACTGTAATTTTGAAACTTTAATCAATAGAATAATATTATCGAGGTGTTAAAAGAATAAGCGTTGCACTACAAAGTTATTATATTCTTTTGATTATAACTTTTCGATCCCCGATGTCCTTTGTCTGTCCGGAGTTTCTTCATTTTGAACACAACAGAAGAAAAACAAACATTCATTAAAAAGACATTGTACATTAATAACGTTCATTAATCGATATTAATGAATTTCAAAATGTGGATTTATTTTTTAATATATTGACAGCCCTACTAAAAACGATACAATTGATTCAAATCGAGGTATGAGGTGGGTGGTGGGGGACGGGCGGGGGGGGGGCTGTCAATGTTCATAAATCATCAAAGGGTGGCTCGACAGAAAAGTTTGGGAACCACGGGTTTCCCACTATGCTTTGTTTGGAGGATGAGAGGCAGATGTCGCCTTTTAATGACCCTTTTGCACACATCAATCACCTGTCCATAAGACCATGTGAGCCACAAAAAGGCAGACAAGACGAAAATCTGCTTGACCTGTCCAGGACTAAATTAATTATCCAATTACTCCTTTCCGAGTCACTGTGCTGCCCAGATAAGTTGAGAGCTATTTACAACAGACTGGCGACTGCTTTGCTAAGATAACATAGGGCCAGTTGCCGTGTAATCACTTCGCATGGTAAACGATCAGCACAAAACTCCTGAGACTGCCAAAAACTCCTTGCACCTCAGAAAAGTCATCAGCATATTTTACTTTTACTGTCAGTGACTGATGAAAGCGTCATGAACAAAAATACAAAGTAAGTGGAAATAAGACAAAACAGATGCATTTCAACAAAATTCACATGCTCAATTTCTCTCAAGCCCATCTTGAGCCCATTTCCAGCATGTGTTTCATTACCATTAAAGCCATCAATTTTGTTTTTATCTTGCCCAAAGCTCTGGGAGTGGCAGGAAAAGTGTTACCCGGAAGCGGGTATTATTCCGGTCTATTCCTGTCGAGAGCATCTCGTGTCTTCATTTCTTATTTTCTCTCAATTTCAAAAGAAAGCTCTGACTCAAGTTACATTCAAGTAGTAAAAAGGTCATTACCAAAAGAATGGACTCCACCTGTAGAATGTTGAAAGTTTAATAACAAGCAAAAATAAACCACATTTAAGCTGGACCTCTGCCAATCACATGGGAGAAAGGACAGCAAAGGTCTCAAAGGTCTATGGAGTATGTAAATTCTCAACATGAAGCTGGAAAAAAGGGGCAGTGAGATCAATATGGCATATCACTTGCCTGCAGCACTAATAAAGACATCCAGAGCCCAGGCTTAACAGATGAGGGGTGGAGGCAAGTGTGGTTGTTTGAAAAAGCAATACAGCTTACTACACAAGTTGCAACATCAGAGCCAATGTCAAACAGAGGTGGACAGAGGTCATATACAAAAACATAATTATTGTTTTGAACCAGAAACCCGTTGAACGAATGGCACTAATGTGTATTCATGACTGGCAAGCAAAAGAAAGCAAGGCCAGGGTGAGTGAAAATCCACACACACTTTATAGAGTAGTTAATCTGCACTTTGATTTTATAACCCTTTCATAATGCTGTGAGGCAGGAAAAAAACAAGGAGGTTGACCCCGATCATAATCCTGACCTCTCCTTTAAGACCAGAGGCAAAGGAAGCGGAGGTTCTATGCATAAAAAACCTGAGGCATTTTCTGCCCCTCACCCTCAATTGAGAATAAAATGTTACTTTCTACTTTAACAGGAGTGGAAAGTGTTTGTGTGGGAGAGGAACCACGAGTAGCAGAGTTGGCTGCAAAGCTTATCGGGTACCTTCTGCATGGGAATGACATCGGTTCGACAGGACGAACAGGGTTGGTTAGGGTTCCTGTGTACCAACTAGACCTTCTTTTGTCTGTGAGCATGCAGTGCGGCAGGGCTAATTAGACATGCTGATATATCGAAAATATCTGTAAGGCCAGCTGTTGGATTTTGGCAAACCTGTTCCTCTTTTTCTCTTGAACAGGGGAACACGTTAAATAACACGTGTTATTTAAGGCTATGCTTAAGACTCCTCTTTGGTAACCCTTACAGTAAGGGCTGGCTCAGGTCAGCCTAGGCAGCCCTTAGATAAGCTGCTATAGGCAGATTTGTGGTTATACAAAATGAATTGAATTGAGTGTGACGCCCCTCAATGTCTTGTCACATTGTGGTAATGTATTTTTGTACAACAGAACGGAAGTGCCTGATTTTAAATATATTACCTAGTTGAAAAAAGCAGTTTTCCAGCAGCTGCTGGATACCAGAGCAGAGCAGAGAAGAGAAACTATATCACGAGACAGCTGACTTCAGAGGTGCTCTGGGCTTATCAAGATAACCTCAAACATCAAAGTTGCTAGTCATCCAAGTTTTGATGTCCCTGAGACATTCTTGATGTCGAACAAGCTGGCCGGTCTTGTCTGGCTTGATTGACAGATACAATTTTAACAACAGTATTGTCTGGATAACAATAGACGTTTATGCAGTGTTTTCTGAGTAAATTATAAAGTTACTAAAAATATAAATATTTAGCACAGGTGGACTCCATTCAAGTTGTAGAAACATCTGAAGGATGATCAGTGGAAACAGGATGCACCTGAGCTAAATTTTGAGTGTCATGGCAAAGGCTGTGAATACTTATGTACAAGTTTTCGTTATTTATTTCTTAAGATTTGCAAAAATTAGCAAAAAACAGTTTTTACTTTGTCCATTATGGGTTGTTGTGTGTAGAATGTTGAGGAAAATAATGAATTTAATCCATTTTGGAATAAGGCTGTAACATAACAAAATGTGGAAAAAGTGAAGCACTGTGAATACTTTCCGGATGCACTGTATATTGAAAGCATTTATGTTGGATTGAGTGACGTCATGAAGGCAGCAGGTGCAACACAGAAGAACTGCATGGGGCACGAGAGCATCATCTTAAATGAACCACATGAAAGTATAAATATAAACACATTTCCATGATTTTTTTCCAAAACTGCAGAGGATTTTATTTTTTTCCAGGCCTGGAAATGACCAAAATTCCAGGTTTTTCCTGACCGTACGAACCCTGTTACTAGACAATGGTCTGACAAGAGGGTTCTGTGGAGTGTTAAATGTTCTACCATACACCAGAACCAGGTCGAGGGTGTGGTTAAAAAATGAGTAGGTCTCCGTACACTCTCAAGAATGGACATGGATGTGCACTGTGGGCTACAAATCTGGATGTAGCCTACAATGCCATTGCAAAACAGATGTATGGACATGCAGATCCAATAGCAAACACACCTGAGGGCTGCACATCTTCTCCTTCTATCTTCTCTTCACTCCCAATGGCTCCTTCTTTATTCCTGCACAAACATGAGCCATGTTTTCCACTGCAGACCACAGGAACATTACCAAATCACCAGAATTGTCCACAACAAAGCACAAATTGACTGTATATATTTACCAAAATATATAAATACCCATGTTTAATCAACTTTAAGAGCAGTTTACAAAAGCATTTCAGGCAACGTCCTCAAAACAACACCAATGGATAGTATGAAATATTGAGTCAATGTGTAAAATCCCTTTTGTAAATGGATAGAAGGAAAACGTCATGCCATGGTTTTTCTCTCTAGAACAGAGGTCTTCAGGGTTCGGTGCGGAACAGGGTCCGCGGAGGTACTGTAGGGGGTCGCAAATTTTTTATTATTTAAAAAAAAAATGTCAACCAATTTTCTTTCCACGAAATTTATGTCTTGAGAATCAGAATTGTATTTATTGTCTTTAAATACACATTAACATGAATCCAACATATTGTAGAAACGGATAAATAAATGGAGACGTTGTCTTTCAGTCCCACAGCAGCTCTCAAGCTGATAGGACATCACAGGCACCAGCCAGGCACCAGCCAATCAGATCCATTCATGCTCATGTCTAAAGAGGGCGGATAAAAGATAAAAGATGGAGAACAGGGGGTCACTGCTGCATCTCGCCATCAGTCTGGGGGACCTTGGCCTGAAAAACGTTGAAGACCCCTGCTCTAGAAGAATAGGTTATTTTCATTTTAATTTCTCTAAGGTATTCAGATTTGGTCTTTTGGCACTGCGAGCCAACACAAAGACATATTGTATTGCTCCTCGTGAAAGTCTAATAACCAGGAGAAAGTAGATCAGACAGCAAAATACAAAAATAAAAACAGGGATGGCCATGGTCTTACAGCTATGTATACAAAACGTCAGCCATACAATCCATCAAACACCTAGAGCATTGCCAAACACACGCTCCTTCACAGTGGGATGAGTCAAGTTAAAATACAGTACATTCAAAATGAAAGACGATTTTTGCTAAGAAATCCATATAAATGTATATTCTGTGTCCATTCTAAATTGTGCATTCATTTTGGTAAAAATTTAAAAATATATTTTTCTCCTGATAGCCAGTGGGCATTATTTGGTATTCTTTTAAATTGTGTTTTCTATCAATATCATTACTGTCATTTGATGGTCAAATATCTATATCAGGGGTATTCTAATACAACTCAGCCAGTTCTATTTAGTTTTATAATATACAAATGGCAAGGATTTTCAATTCAAATAATGAATATTTATTGTCAGAGAAATGTGTGTGCAGGGTCTAATACCACTTGTTTAAGCTAAATTACCCATCTCTGTTGACCTCATTGTTGGGCAGTGTATTTTGTGCGTTAGTATTCGGATCATATTGGGCTCTCAGGTTTATTTTATGTGCCTTCATTTTGGATGTGAGCAGGTACGCTGTTTCTTTAGTGGAGTTTCACGTTACTGTTTTTAATAATGGTCATGTTCTTTGAAGATGCAACATATTGGTGCAGAAGTGGCCGAGGGGAGAATGAACTTCAAACAGTGGGCCCATTCTTGGTTGAATACTCTGGTCTAATCGACCACTTTGGTCTTGTTTGAGAACGTCATGTGAAATTATTTCTGACTGCAATAACGTTTCACCTTAGTCAGTAGTAGACGTCACAAAGTCTGTTCGCTTTCACACAGAGGTACATGTTGTGGGTCATCTGATTATCAAGGTGTTGCTTCAATCTTTACAATCTTGTGGTGCCAAAGATAACTGCCTACATCAAGGTCTTTTGATCTCGGTCTAATACCCTAGGTTAAGGCTTTATAGTTCCAATGGTGTTACATTTTAATACAAGAACATAAATGATTGACCCGCTTTGTGCTAGATATGTTATTGTTACATACATACATACAGAACCCCAGCTCCACATCCCTGCAGCCAAAGGGCTATGCTTTGAGATGACATGATCATCCCTCTTGCATCACTTGCATCTAAAGTTGTACACAAACTTTTGTCATATAGTACAGTGACTATACAGTATGTCTGGCTAAAGTTTGGTTAGACAGCGCTATACAGAACTAACTGAATTGATGACATGTAAAAGCGCTTTGGGTGGTACATGGTAAATGCGTTTTTTTTCTTTTAATTCAATTTCAAATGAGAAGATATTCAATTATTTTTTGCATACATGACCAGATATCACGTCAATCTAAGGAGTAGAAGTTGCCACACAGGTATGAAGACTCAGAACCTGGGGTCTCCAGTCATTGTGTTGTGGATTTCCCTTTTTTGTCCAGCAAAAGCAGCGAATGGCTACATGAAGTGCGTGAGTGGAGGAGGGAGTGTTGCATGGGTCTGCAAACTCTCACAACAGCAGGGACTGATACTACGCCATGGTGTAACCATAGCTCCCACAATGCAGCGCCACCAGCAGCCGGTCTCTCAGGACCTCCTGGCTTGGATATTCTGGGAGTTTCAGCATGTTGATACTGTGGAGAAGGGAAAGAAAACCCAATCAGCTGTTGCGGTCATGACGACTCATGGAGCTGGAAGAGTAGGGATGACTCCTCGCTGTCCACAGGAGAAAGAGCTGCTGCGATATGAAGTACCTGTTGCTCATTCTAGCAGAAAGAGAACTCTCCCTGTTTTCAAGCTGCCATCAGCGTACAAGGACTCCCCTACCCAATCCCAACGATACTGAAAAGACATACTGCCCTCTAGTGTTTCGTAAGATTTGTAAAGCTGTGTATTGTGACTTGTATTGGGTTTGTATGTCTCTCTATTTATTTGATCTCAATAGTCAAACTGTGAGAACTTCTGAGAACTCCAGGCCGAGTACAAAGAAACTATATTCTACTTGCTTCTGCCTCTCTATCTCCTGGATTAACACTGCTTTTAGAGGTAATTACTGGATCGATTAGACAAATGAATAAACGTCTGTACTCATATACTTCCATATTCTTAAGGGACATTCTGAATGACTTGCAGGCAGGTCATTTATCTTCTCTTTTCTAGGTTGTCCTTGCGAGCGGTTGCATTTTTCATTATGTTGAGTCTCATAGAAGATTACATTCTTTGAGCACGGAGACTTGCTGCGAACACAACAACCACACAAGTTTTCCAGGTACCTTTGTGAAAAATAGGATGTGATCCAGTTTTCTTGGAAAGCTTTTGACAGCAAAAGACCGGACTTACTGCTGGGCCACTTCACTCTAACAGGGACATTTGCTACTGAGTGTAGATTATTGATCGATCAATAGCTTGTTGATGCTCCTCCCCGATAAAAGAAACAGGTAATGATGGCATCCGCTCCAGGAAAAAAAAAAAAAGTAAATGCCAACTTGCCTGTTTTAATGTTATGATCTTGGAGATTAACTTTTTATAACTATAGAGATAGAGAGAAACGTTAATGCCTCCTGGCAGTGGTTAGTTTTTTTTTTTTATTGAATTAAGTTTAAGTGGAGATTTACAAGAAGCTTCTAATATGTAAAGCAGGGGTGTCAAACTTATTTTAGGTTTGGGCCAGATACTACTTAAGTCTCAAGTGGGCGAGACCATGAAAATCATAGGGGGTTGTTGCGGGTGGTCCGGGAGGGGGGTGCCTCGCGGATGGTCCGGTCGACGGGGGGACACAGTAATTTACAAGTAGGTCACTGCTGCCTGGAGTATCGCCGTGGTTGGAAAGGTCTAACGCAGGGGTCCCTACACTCTTCGGCTCGCAAGCTACTTTTCAATCAACTCTTCAATCCAAAGTCATGGCGATCTACCCTCCCTTCCGCTCGGGCAGTTCACCTGAATAATAATAATTACGAGCAGTAGCGGTAACCGAACAGAACAACAGCGCTGTATACCGGGTACGCAAAACAAATCGATACACAGATTAAAAAAAAACACGAGTATCGTCTGTCAGAAGCAACCACGCATGCGTGGTGACCTGACGTGACTTCAATGGCAGGTAATCTACCGGCATTGCATTGGTGAACGACCCCCCAGTGGACTTTCTAGGAATAGCAGCTACTTTTATAGAAATGCAATTTATGTCTTTCTGTAATTCTCACAATGGCAAAGTCATCCGCACCAGACCCCTCGGCGGGCTGGATTTGGCCTGCGGGCCTTGGGTTTGATAAATTTGATATATTGCAATTAAACATTTTAATTTTTACCCAGTACTATTAAATATTTTAATTGTTACCCAGTACTGGTAAATATATAAAGAATATCTACTTGAAATTAATCTTTTTTTCATGAGGATTTTAGCAGTTCTATGAAAGAAGTTCCTTTTTGAAATGTAATAATAATAATGAGATAAAAAGAGCCGGACAGAGAAATGATCATTACCAGGTACTAGAGGTAGGCAGTAGGTTGGAGGTGTATGGTACTGCAGCAACGGTGAACTTCTGTAAACCACTGCCCCCCATCAAGTAGGCAAAGCCACCATGTGGAACCCTGGAACTGAGGGAGACTTCATTACTCATTTATGGACAATTTTTGTATACTTCAAGATCCTTAGTACAAAATCAGACCGACAAACCTTCCAGTGACAAACTGGAGTAGAAGAACCCGTTCCTCCTGGGACAGACTTTTCACCACTTCCCAGAACCACTGCAGAACAAATGGATCATGTTAGATGACAGATAACACAATCAGAGAGCTGGTTTGCTTTGTCCAGGAAGCAGATGTTTCCAAGTGACATGAATCTCACTGTGCCTAGTATATGTCCTTGTACTGTTGACTTTTTCTGGACAGTTAAGTGTTTTTCAACATCATTATCATAATTTCAAGATATTTGTTATTTTCAACAGGGTAGTTTCACTGTAAGTAAGATTTGATCACTGAACACAACTGGGGGGGTGGGGGGGTGGTTAGCATTATTGCCTCACAGGTCCTGAGTTCAAACCCACTCAGCATCTTTCTGTGTACTTGTACCCGGGTCCAAAGACATGATGTAGGTTAGACTCTAAAAATGCCAGTTGGTGTGTGAATGGGAGAGTGAATGGTTGTCTCGGTGTCAGGACGTACCCAGTCTATAGCACTGTGTTAGCTGTGATGGACTCCACAACCCTTTGAGGATAAAGGTTATAGCAGATGACTGACTGAACATGTTCTATGCTCACGAAATACACTGCTCAAAAAATAATGCAATAATGTGCTACCTTAGAACGACAGAGTCTGTGCTCTTTCACTTAGTGTGTTTGAAATCTTCTGGTGCCAAAGATGATGGTCTACATCCGGGGTTGACTACCAGCACTTGGGTTTTGCCCAGAGCCCCCCCTGTTTTAGCATGTTTATCTTACCAGCAGGTAGATATATATATATATATATATAGTTGGTTATTACAAACTATATATTCCTGCTCCGAAGATGAAAACCTTGGAGTAGGCTTGGCAATTGTTTTCCTGTCAAGCTGAGGATGGTCCGACTGTTTCACCAGTGAACCCATAGGACACACGGCACCAAATGTCAACAACAACAGACCCTACTTCCAGTTGGCTCTTTCTTTCACCCTCCATCTCCCGAGAGGGAGGAGGTTCTTTTCTGACGTGGGTTTCATTAGAGAGGCATGAAAAGGTGCATTTTGGAAAATGGGTGACCTTTAAATATGCAACGCTTTCTCTATAAGTAATATGTGTGGAAACACGTAGTGGTAAAGATTAATTCCATTTGGAAAAGACTAAAGAAAGCAGGCGACCAGATGTCTTACCTGCTGTCAGACTGGGAATATAATCTCTACTGAAAATAGACATATCGCATCCCTATTTGCATCAGCACTTGTGATAACTTCCCTTTCTGACATTTACAATTCGCAGCATGACTTGGTAAACGCCCGTGGTTTGGATGACGAGGTGAACATAATGGATGATGCTAGTGAGTCATGAATGTGTGGTTCTGGAGGAGTCCCACCTGGATGACCGCCTCCTGAGGGTCATAGCCACTGGTGTACTCGGTGTTCCTGCACCAATCCTGCACGTCGATTTCTGGCATCCCTGACAGCAGGAGCTCCTGCACACACAACAGTTTTTTTTAGTTATCCACCCAAATTTCCACCTCTGCGTTATGACTTATTTATGACTGACTGAGTGTCATAAGATAAATAACATGAACATAAATGTTGTGCACCTCCCTGACAGAGTTGTGTTTTTGATGTTTTTTAACATACACAACGAGCAGCTCAATTACCGGGAAACGCTGTGATGTTAACACACGTCTGCTTGTAGTAATTAGTGAAGAGTCACTTTAATGACTAAACTTCCACATGTTTTGTTTTGTAACATCCCATTGAGGTTGACATTTTTATAGATAGTTTGTACTTCATATTATGAACAGAAAGGGCTCAAAGTGAGTGCTAAAAGTTAAGAAGCTGAAATATCACTTTCTAAGTCAGTAACGTTACAAATGTTGAATAAATCCTAGGAAACACAACTTGCTTTGCTTCATTTGTTTAGTGGTGTGATTATAAACTAACTTTACAGTTTGTTGGGTTTCATGGAGCCAAGAGGACGATGCATCAAGCTGAAGGAGAACGATGTGTGTGAGGACATTCAGCTACTGTAGCTTGGACATATTCTGTAATATCTTACGGTCACTATGCAAGAAAAAATAAAAAATACAAGTTAATAAATTTGTTTGCTGCAGTATTGATTCTGCAGCAAACTTCTAGCTGAAAGTAGATGGCCTACTTAATTTGAATTTAAAATAGTAATGTTCTTCTATCAGCCTGAAATAAATCAGGCATATATCAATGGAAGGTGAAGCAAATCTTCCTAAATTAAATCAAATACGATGATTACCTTATATATCTGTACTTTAGGTTTTGGGGATTTTAAGGCCTTCACTGTCAAGCGCAGCAGGTTGCTAGGCAACGGGAGCAGTGGAGGTAAAGCTGATGACGCAAGCAGGAAGTCCCCCCGTAGTCCAGACTGTCTCATTTCAGAGGCCGCTCGGTTCAGCCTATGCGGTTGATTCAGTGGGCTGCAATCTTGTAGGCCTTGTAGCCTTCGCTGTAGACCTGGGCTGGGTCCTACAAGCATGCAGCCCACCGAATTGAGACATAGTTTGTGTTTAGTTGCCAGCCACTTAGGAAAGAAGGTTTCTCTTTAAGTGCAGCTCGATCACCTCCCCCCATGGCCACTAAACACTGAGGCAGGCCGGCTCTCCTGGTTTCTGGGCAGCTTCCAAAAGGCGGTGCTGTGCTGCCGAGGAGAGAAGGGGGGGCAGCACAGAGCTCACTGCATCGTACTGGTCCCACCATAGGTCGTCACTTTAGACGAGTCCATTTTGTTGAACTGTTTTTTCAGTTAGGTCGTTTGGTCTTCTTTTGTTCCATTTGGTTAGGTAAGTTCGAATATCTGCTCAGTTTGGTTTGTTTATAGTTCCATAAATATAATGGACTATATATACATATATATATATACTATATATATGTGAGCTTATCAGAGACCAGGAAAGCTGTGCCTGAAATAGAGGAGAAGCACGGAACTTTTGTAATGAAATTGACTAAGAAACGGTGTTTATTGTGGGTCAGACACACTAAATATTGTCATGAATGCCCGTCTTTTATTTGTTCCTGATTTGAATTTCAGAGCATTGATATGAAGATATAGCGGAGCAATGCTTTGTGCAGGTTGTAGTTTGAGCTTCTCTGTGCTTTCATTATGAGCACATTATGCAAAGATGGCTACTCCTCAGCTCAGAGACAATGCAGGGATGGTCAAGCCAGGTATAGAGTTAATAAAGAGAGAGAGAGGTGCTGTCGAGTACTAAGTGAATCAGGGAAATAACACGCAGTTAACGTGTGAAATGTCACTCCACCATATTCGACATGTTGAAAAAAGTCTTAATTAATAACATTGAATCCAACTTTTTTTCAGGTCTTAGCTGATGTGTGAGCCACATTGCAAGTTGCACATGCACAGACCCGATGAGAATAGAAAAGCATGCATTTATACTTGGAACAATAGTGAAGTGAAGCCTCCAGCAGCATTACTGGTAGCTACACTCCTGAGACACTTCCACAGCTAGTGTGTGTGTGTGTGTGTGTGTGTGTGTGTGGGGGGGTTTGACTATTGTTTTGACAATATCCTTATCCTTTAAACTCTAGATGCACATACAGCGCTGAAAGCAGCAGATTACAGTGTGATGGGAGTAGCAGCAGCACATAATGGATGAGAAGACGAGGAGATTGGAGGAGGACAACTAACCAATTCGTATTCGTCAAAAAGCTGGATGAGTGAGGGAAGGATAAAGGTGTGGAATCCTTGCAGGAAGCCGTTTATCTGAGGCTGGATGGCTCGTGTCATCCTCAGCTCAGTCACCAGCTGGACATATTCGGCCTGTGAGGACACACACGCACGCACGCACGCACGCAGAAAGAGACAGAATTATTCCATCTGTCTGGCTGGAATCTTTAAAAAAAGAATAGTTAATTGATAACTTCATTTTGATTGAATTGATTGATTGATAGACAATTGATATTCATGCCGGGTAAATATGAAGTCGGACTGAGAAGCAAACTACATTCCCTGGAACATTAAAAGAGAAAGAATACCTCCAGAACAAATGTGCCCAAATTTGTCAAATGCTCAGAAGAAACTTAGAGCTGCGGTTTGCCAACCTGGTATTCATTTTTTCTGGTTGTAACATTGACAATTTTGTTAAGCGGAATCTAATGTTTTTAATTGAATTAATTCACACGCTAAAAAACAACTGTCGCTCCAATATGAGGAAGACTGTTCTAATGGGTTCGACTCAGCTTTACCTTGAATTAGAAATAAACTACCGGTATAGTTTTTTTTAGGAGGACAGTGCATTAAGAAACTATTCAAGGAACACGTCAAATAAAGCGTGAACCTGCCCTTTCACCAATCACAATAATTGTCGCGTTATGTTGACACAGCGAGACCTTATGCCTCTGACCTTGTTGTCCTGGGTGACCAGGATGCTGGTCCCTCCGGGTTTGAGCGGCACTTCCTCCATGGCCCCGAACACGTCAGTCTCTACGGAGAAGGTGAGCTCCAGACCCAGATCACTGATATCGTTGTCCAGTATCCACTGCAGGTTCTTGGCGTACTCCGGATCAATGGACGACACGTCTTGGTAGTTCACCGGGATGCCTGGTGATACATTCCATCATTTCTGACATGGTTCTCCTACAGTCGCGTGTCGCTGTGTTATTAGTCAATGTTGCATGACATCACGTGTGCATTCCAGTTGGTCTCAGATGAGTTCTTTTGCATTGCTGAATATTTTAATTTTAAGGGGTGGACGCGAATGATCCTATATATTATTAGTGATATCATTATCAACCAACACACAACTCTTACCCAGAATGTGTTTGTAGAAGGAGCGGGTGAAGTAGATGTTGACCAGCTGTCGGTGGTACAGCGCCAAACCCAGAATGTGACCCGCAAACTGAAAGTAGTTTAGATGATCTGGATTCACCGAGGAGTTGCTGTTAGGTTGGAAAGTTGTACCTGTAGATCACAGACATATCAACACACCATTGTTCCACATGATGAAGTTCTGCTAGTTAAATGCTAAAGTAAGTAAAAGGCCCGTACCATCAGCTGACTGAGTGAACAGAGCATAGTCAGGGTTGATTATCTCATTGGACAGGATGTCAAACCACTCCCGAACCACCCCCTGGCCCTGTAACATACACATTCAACACGGCTCACTGCCGTGGCTTTCATTGTACACAAGTGCTGCTGCGCCATGAGCTTACAACTCAAACAGACCATTTATTCCTAACAACTCAGGAGTATAGAGACCCACCATTCCCTCCTCTCCATGGAAGCGAACAGCAATGCCCTGTTTTAGTTTCTCATTGCTGGACTTGGAAACCATCTCACAGCTACTCCTGAATATGGTATCTGTTAGTGAGATCAAAGATATGGCATTAAGGGGATATGGACCAGTGTGACACATTTCTTTTACACAGAAATTAGCAACATATGACATGTATTTCCTTTAGCAAACAGTGCTATGCTGTCAGCCAGGAGCGACGAATGCATCTGTGGAAGAATTGTGTTTGTGCATTTGAAAAGCCAGTCTTTGAAGGGATTGTGGTGTGATACTCACACAGGCCCACGCACTTCCTGTGTTCATGTACCTCTGTGGATGAGCAGGATGTCGTTCTCGTTGACCGGACGATGAACCATGTCGGAATCTGGCTGCCCAGCCAGCAGGTGCTCATAGAACCACTCACAGCGATCCTTGAAGGGCTGACAGAGGAAACTAAGCTTCATCCCACACTCACAGACCTTTTTTAAACCAATTACCACTTTCTTGGGTTTTCTACTCTCAGAACTAATGGCTTTGGAACCTAATAATGCAGTCTGAAATACTTATCCGTAATATAGATTTGCATAAAATATGCCTTTGTTCCCTAAGCGTTGGAGGGAGAATAGGGAAAGAGAGCAAAAGGCGTTGCCACTGGGCCCAGCTGAGAGACAAAATCGAATTCACCAGGTAAAAGTCGCTAATTAAAGCAAGGGCCTCCTCCGAGGCGAGCTATAATTCAAGGGGAATGAGGCTCCACTGCTGCAGCTCATTATGAATACAGAAAGGTAAGGAAGCGGCACTTCAAGTTGATGACACCATATACATATAATTCAAGACAAGTGTTATTGCCATGGCTGGAACATTGTGAAATGATCCTGAAGTGAAGACAGGACTATCAAAGTGACTTGCTGTGAAGTACAGGAAGGCACAAACATAAACAGTATGCGGTTAAATTGTGTGTATTTTACTTAGTTTGGAGCTAATAAATGGCAGTGGACTTTCGGTGGAAGTTTCACATTCAATAATGCATATTACATCTTCCTTTCATTTTCAAGATTGACTATTATTATTATTATCGTTGCATTTTGTACTGCTTCGAAGAATTTCCTTTCAGCGATTTGGGGCTATTTGAAAAGTGACCGTATGCCACAGGAAAGCATGTGGACTATTTTCCTAAACCTTGTCAAATTTTATAAATCAAAAGTTAATAAAAAAAAGTAGCAGGCTGACGTAGACACCAAGTAGATTACTGAATTTCTAAATTAATTACTTAAAACTACTACTATAAACTATTACTTTAGATTATGAGATCACAACTGCATTTATATTTCCAATATTAGGTTTTTCACACTTGGTTCTTTCAGCCCTCCAAACGATGTGTCAGCATTTTTCATATGAACACCAAAATAATTCACAAAGCAGGTGGGTAATTGCATGAATGGAAGGAGGGGGGAGAGACGGAGGGGGGGAGGGGGGAGTATATTTTGTTGACTGCTATATTACCCTACATCTACATTGATGACTCTCTCCGCACCATTGTCATACCTGGATCGGTTACAGGTCATTTAGCTGACACTTTTATCCAAAGTGACTTACATTGGATTTTTTTATTAACCCACATTTTTGCCTGGGGAGCAATCAGGGTTTAGGTGTCTTGCTCAGGGACACCTCGACATGGGACATGGAGCAGCCGGGGGTCGAACCGCCAACCTTGTGGTTCCCGGCGCACCCTCTCTGCTCCATGCGCCACCGTCGACCCCCGGTGGCTCGGTGACTACTTACAGTTTGCCATAGCTCTGCAATAAAATGCCCCTGGTTCATATTTTACTGTGTCGCAGTTGTAGCCAACCATTCAAACTAAAAGAAAAATTCAAATCCACATAAATGTGAAGATATAATTCACATTCTTAAAGCATACCCTTTTGGTTACTTCAGACCACATTTTATGCCACACTGGATTTAGCTCTCAGGCGTGCGTTCCACATTCAGTCCCTTTACTGAAAAAAATCACCCCAACTTACCTGGGCCTTGATAATGTGCATAAAGCGTGACATCAACTCTGGACACTCCAGTAGGAAATGGAAGTGGTTAAAGATGATCTTTGGGTTCCTGAAAGCGAGGAGGGCAGGAAGAACAGGAGCATGTGAGAGAACAAAGAGGAAAAAGTAGAGAGAGGTGGAAGAATGGGCGAGGGCCACAAGGACTCACCTGGTTACAAAACACTTGAGCACCTCGCCATGCTTGCAGACAAACTCAATGAAGCGAGGGGATGTCATTCTGGGTGAGGTAAGAAAGGGCGTTTAAGCGCTTGGGGGCAGTGATTCAGAAGCCACATCATCTGAAAAACAGCCTGTGTTTTAAAATTCCAAAAGATCAAAAAGAATAGTCTAAATGTATATGGTGTGCAGAAGAAGGAGCAGTTATGGGGTTTTACACTGTCGGAAATAAACTAATACTTTACTTTAACTGGTGGTCTCTGGAAAGTAGTAGCAGGGCATGTAAAAAGTCGCAGTAGTAGTAGTAGTACAGAACAATGTAGACACGCAAGTTGAGGCAGTGGTCGGATGGCTAAACGCCGGCAAAAATACCTGCATCCGCCAGACAAAGCGTCCGTGAGCCGGAAAAGACGCTTTGCAAACTTTATGTTTAACATTATCATGGTCTTAGGTCTTTTCTGGCAACATTTGAGAGGGATCTGATAAATCTGCGAGGAGCAGGGTGCAAAGTAAAAAAATATGTAACTTTCTGTTGGCACTAGGAGGCGCTATGACTAGGATTCAAAATTATCTTATGGATGTCTACAGGGGACGGGGGTCATGACACATGAGAAACAAATATTATAAAATAATTAGGATGTTTAGGAATGCAATCTCGACAAATTTGGTGCGGGCAGGCAAAGTCATTTGGAAGTTATGGGTCTTTACATACCCCTTGAAGTTAATTGGTCCATATCTTCTAAAAACAATGAGATATGAACAAGCTTTATAGAAGACTATTCTTTTTACACAAATGCGAGACCCCAAAAATATTGAATTTCTTGATAAGCGCAACAAACTGAACAACTTTTGGTATAGGATAAAGCCCCCAAAAAACATACAGAAGAAAAATCATAATAATTCCTACAAATACAATAGGTTCCTCTACGACTAGTCGTAGGGAGGACCCTAATAATGTCCGAAGAAGTAGCAGTAGTAATTGTAGCTGACATGGTTGGAACAGCAGTGTGAGCCAGAGGTCATATGCAGTGAACTGATTTGATTTACAGCTGAAGAATGAGCACAGACCCTTGTGGCATCTGACAGGAGCAGCACATATAAAAGGCCTGAATCACAGCACTGAGCCGACTGGCTGTCATGGAGATGACGTCCTCCCCATCGGCATACACCTCCGTTTCCACGCCGGCTTCGGGGTCTAGCAAGGAGTGCAGCTTTGGCTTGGAGCCAGAATGGTCCCCCTCCCGTTGCTTGAGAAGCAAAGAGGCTATCTCACTGCTGGGGGAGGAGGAAGACGGGTTCTTCCTGTTCCTCTCCAGCTCTGTGGAGATGAGCACCAGCCATTCATCCAGAGAGTGCCACAACAGCTCCAATGGCTGTAGAGACACAGACAGGAAGTGAGAACCACATAGTCAAAGGGCCAACAAAGGAGGTCCTCCACGGAAACACTACAAGAGGAGCTTCACAGGAGGCTTTAGCAGAGTGTTTCTCAACTGGTGGGTCGTGGAGCCCGATTTCAGTGGGGCAGTTTTATCCTGGGCCAAAAGAAATTGATTTAAAAAATATATATATTAGTGCTGTCAAATGAATAAAATATTTAAATCACATTTATATCATAGTTAACTCAAAATCAATCACAATTAATTGCAACTTTGTATCTATTCTAAAAGTCCCTTCATTTATTTATTTTTTCTATTTTTTTCATTTTAATGCTCTTATTAACATGGAAAAGTGGATTGGCTTGCTTTATGCAAATGTTTTATTTATTGAAAAACAACATTGCCAAACAGGGCGGCACAAAATAAAATGCACATTTCAGGTGGGTTAGGGTTTGCATGTGCATGTACTATGTACTAGGTAATTATTTACCTGAAAAAATCGATTTACATGTTGATGTAAATCGATTTTATATACGATCATATGTTGGTATGCTGTTGTGCTGGTGGGAGTTTTTACTACAAGATGAAGGAGGGGTGCTCAATTTGTTCTTCTTTTTTTCTACATGTTTTGTGAGTGAAATGTGTAGGACTGTTCCTCAAACAGGATCAAGCAGCTGGGTCACAACATGTAAAGCTAAAAACAACAAACGTTAATCTCGCGAGAAAAAAATTGACGCCGTTAAAATGGGTTTGCGTTAACGTTGTTAATAATAATTAACTGACAGCACTAATATATATATATAATTATTCTGTGATATTTTTACCATTCTCAGTGTACCTCAACTCATTTACACTCTTGTCACTACGTTGTGATGGAGGGTCCCACAGCCAGACCAGTTGAGAACCACTGCTTTAGCAGACTTCAGACCAATTAACTGAACAAATACACAAAGATACCTTGTCATTTGCACCAGCATGAAGTTTTTACTCTACTTTAATATTATATATCAAATCAAAGCTTTTGTATCCACAGAAATACAATAGATGTGAATCAAATTGTGTTTTTAGAGATAGTAAAAAAATTTGAATTCAAAATGGTCAACAGTAACATCTCCGTAGAAATCCACATCTTGACGCAGATTCACAGAATTGCATACACTTTTAGAACATACTGTATAGTAGATAACAATATGATACAATGTACTGCAATGATAAAAGTAGCAAGAAAGACAATTTGATCCGTATTGCCCAACCCTAAATTACCCAGCAAAATACCACAGTGATAATCATTTTGAATTTGGAACATTAAATATCAGAGTAAATAATCATTCAGATGTTCAATCAGAGGGAGATTAAGTGTAAACGCCCAGCTACCATGACAATAGTAATATGATTACGAGATTGCAGAGTGAACTGCAAATGATAAAAGTGTCCATGGCTCACATCAAAGACAGGAGAACCTGTCCAGGAACATTCATCTTTTTGTACCGTCTCCACCTCCATCTGTCTCGCACACATCTGCAACCAATGGATTCAATTCTTATTTTTGCTGTTTAAGTTCAGAGGACATAGGTCAAGTCAGTATGATCAAGATACCAAGTTATGACGTGTTGCAGACTGTCTTCCCATGAACACAGCAACTAACACACAGTTACTATAGTCTGGCTTTCAATACACATTTTCAAAGGCTACACAAACAGGCGTAGAAGCAGCAGATATCCAAGTGTTCAGCTAGAGGCTCACAAGGCCGTGGGTTACGTCAAAAGGGGTCATTTGTATTCATAGTCACTTATGACAATGGTCACTAAAGACGAGTGAATAGATGTAGTGAGCAGGACTTTCTACAGGGCCAAAACAAACATGTTCGTTTTCTTACTAACAAACTTTTCTATGGGATTTCCTCTTCGCCAACATAGATAAATACATTGGTCTAAGTGATAATAACCTTATTCTTGTTGTCTTCAACATTTTTGGCACCCATTGTATTTTAAGTTTATTATATTTGATTCTCAATTGTTGTTACCCTTGATTTAGGAATAATCCATTGTATTCATGGAGTAAGTAGAATGCTTAATACAAAAATAACAGTTCATCTGATTAGCGATAAGCGAAATTTTGGCCTTGGAATGTGCGTCCGGTGAAACATCCCAGAATTAAGCATTGACATGATTTATATATCAAATTGTCACAGTAATGTGCATTTGTTTAGACATACAGTTCAATTGAACAGGTTATTCTCGGTTGGTTTAATCTCACACCTGTGCCAATAACATAGAGCATACACTCATTCAAGCAGTCTAGAACATTCTTTGCGATGGATAAAGGGGAAATTTCCGGGGCACACCTGAGGTCTGGCGACACCGGTAGGCGTTGGAGCAGTGGTTAAGAATACAGCAGCAGCGGATTGTAAGACACAGCTTACCTTAAAGACCTGGCTGCGAGGCGTCTTGTTTCCATTGTAGCCCATGTCGTTGCCGTTGTTAGATGATGAAGGCCCCAGGCGGAACACATGGCAGAAAATACGAATGATTCTCAGTAGACTCTTCATTTGAGCTTCATAACTGCTAGACAGGCTTAGGGTGGACAAAGAGCAAAAGAGGGAGAATGTTCACAATGTTAAACACAGCTCTTCTGAACCTGCACTATCTCCAACGGGCAACTCCACTGCCTGATTGTATAGAAGGCTACTTCTCTCCGGATGTATTCCCTCATTGCGATGACCCTACAAGGGTGGCAGTGACAGTGGGGGTCTCTAGACGGAACAGACCTGGTCGGCAAATGCGGGCTTTGGGGACGTGGAACGTAACCTCTCTGGGGGGGAAGGAGCCGGAGCTTGTGCGAGAGGGGGAGCGTTATCAGTTGGATCGACTGTTTGTTTCAGTGTGTTTCTGTGCATATGCACCAAACAGCAGCTCGGAGTATTCTGCCTTTTTGGAGACCCTGAATGGAGTCCTGCATGGGGCTTCGGTAGGGGACACCATAGTCCTACTGGCAGACTTCAACGTGCACATGGGCGACGATGGAGAGAACTGGAGAGGCGTGATTGCAAGGAATGGCCTCCCTGATCTGAACCAGGGGGGGCGTGCTTCTGGAAGACCATCCGGCACCTCAGGAGGGGGAAACGGGGAACCATCCAAGCTGTGTAAAGTAGGGATGGGACCCTACCCTGTTGACTGCAACTGAGGAAGTTATTGGGCGGTGGAAGGAACACTTTGAGGAACTCCTGAATCCAACTACTACGCCCTCTTTGGGGACCCAGCCATATGGATATTTCTCTGTATGTGAACCTCAATGAAAAATAAAGAACTCCAGAAACACCCAGTGATTGCTATTCATAAAAATATGAATCAGAAAAAAAGATCATGTATAAAATGAAATAAGGAAAAGAAAGCAAATATGTGAAATGATACCTGAGAAGCTTGTGTCCATTAGTGGTAGCCACTTCAGCAAGACTGGTCAAGATCCTGAGGAAATGACTGTCACTCTGCTGAGAGACATGCTCAAGAACCTGCCTGAGCTACACACACATACACATACACACACATCAATAGAAGCGGATACACAGAGCTGATCAATGAATGCAGAGATAAACCAGTCGTACCATGTTTTCTTTCAGATCATCATTTTGTGTCATTTGGATGAGGGACTGGAAAAGTCTACCGTGGTGCTGTATGAGGATCTCGCAGGTCTCCCCATATCCACCCTGAACACACATCAGGTGGGACAGTAACCACATGAGACAAGCAACACTAAGAGGAAAAACTATAAAGATCCTCACCTGCACACAGAGATCCAGAGGAGTGATTCCATTCTTGTCAGAGAGGTACTTGGCACCTCGAGAAAGCAGGATCTGTGCTGTGTCTCTTTGGCCATGGCTACAGAATGACACAGTAATGGCTCCAATGGGTATTTTATAACTTTTGACTCCGTAGTGTTCTGGGTTACTTTGGTACTTTTACATGAGTCTTACAGTTGCAGAAATGTACATGCATAATTGTGAAGGCTTTTATATGCGTGTCTTAAAGGAACACAAAAGCATGCCTGCAAATATGTTTGCAATAACACAATTGATGGCATTGGCAACACTGATGTTTATTTGCAAAAAAAAATTAAAAAAGAGTATTCGAATTTGCCTGTTATATATAGACTTTGTAGCCTTTATGTTGTTTTACACTGTAGTGTTTCTTTTCAAATCGAAAACAACGTGATTGATGGGTATTGATGTGGGAAACTAGCCATCTGGTGCCTAAAAGGGGATGTTGCTTTTACCACTAAAACTAGCTTTCTCTTTGAGAGTATAACGACCAAAAAAACGACATGCAAATTAATGATGCCCGATGCCTTCAGAGAGGTTGAGAGAACACTACAAATCTACAACATCACAATAAGATCACCTGCAGGCAAAGTAAAGAGGCGTGGCTCCAGAGACGTTGGGCCGGTTGATGTCAGCTCCACTGTCCAGAAGACAAAGCACCGTCTAAGTGGACACAATATCTTCACTCTTAACATATTGTACTGGGGTAAAAGAATACAGAAAGTATTGTCAACCACACTCAGTGCAAGCAGCTTGGAAACAGCTCAAGAGGGCAACCTCTTACTTTTCACGATTACGTTGAGACATAACTGCAAAAGTATCAAGCAAATAGAAATAGCAAACTTGTTTTTCTTACTTTTGAAATGCAGTGTTTGGCTAGAAACCCAAACAGAAGCCCTGAGAAGCCACACCGCTCCTAATGGTATTTGAACAACGTGTCTGTTTGTGCCCCCCATGAACTCCCCCATGCTCAGAGATCGGTGGATAATTGTGAAAAAATAAATAAATCCAGAGACAGAAGGCAAAGGCGTCTGCTGTGCTCCACATGTGCAATGGCAACACACCGGGACACTGTTTAGTCCCCTCAGGTCTATGACCTCTCCTAATAAGCCAGAGAATATGTAGAGGAGAGCGCAGGCTGATAAACGGTGGGCTGATGTCTGAATTTCATGGTCTTTATGTTTCTAGTTTATTATACAAAATTGGGTTTATCATCCATTGGGTCAATGATGAAACATAGAGAGATATTGTCGTTATTATGCTATGATTTTACTGGTCTGGAAGTGGGCGGTATGTGGCCCTTAACTAAAATGAGTTTGACAACCATGTGATAGAGGGATCCTCCTCTGTCGTTCTCCCTAAGGTGATTTTCTCTTCCCGTTAAAGGTTTTCACTGTGCTGAAGTGAGGGTTTCGTGTTTGTACAGACTGCAGAGTCCTCTGAGGACAACTCGGCATTTATGATTTCAGGCTATACAAAATAAATTCATTTGAATAAGAAATTGACTCACGGTTTTGTGTCCGTTCTGACAGGCTACATGTAGAGCAGTCTGTCCCATGGCGTCCTCCACGTCCACGTTGGACACATGCTGGACCAGATCGTAGAGGAGCTCCGTCCTCCCATTCACTGCCAACCAATGGATCTGCAGCAGAGGTTCACGTGCACAATCACTCTCCTGACTACAGGACTCAAACATCCACGGTCACAGAGACCACGCGACAACATGTGAATTCACAATGACGCAAAATGATTAAAAACATTAATGACAGCGAGGTCGTTCAAGTCAACTTACAGCAGTCAGTCCCTCATTATTGCAGATGTTGACATCAGCATTATATTCCAGTAGTTTGCCCATGCACTTCTTCTGCCTGTGGCAACAGTGGAGGCAAGTGTTAAGTAGCAGTGTTATCTCACACTCACTCATTTTCACACATGTAACAGCCACAACTTTCTCTTAGGTCCAATGACGATCAGCTGGTATTTACTGGACATGAGAGAAGAAACTGGCTGCAAGTTATTAAGATGTTGGAACTGCAACATGCATATAACATCTGGAAGTCTAACAAACATAGTAAGCGCACCGCAAATTAAAACACACCTAACGACTTTACCCGGACTAGTCAGCACTAGTCAGTCAGCCCTTACGATGGCACTTTAGTTAGGCTTTTTTGGGCAAATTTTTTGATCCTTTTTTTAGCCATCAGGAGTCTGTGAAATCTTTCTGTAGTTCTTCTTGTAGAACCGTCTTACAATTGACGTTGAAGTCTCCGGCTCGGCGATATTTCATGACAGCATGTTTCAGCAATGGCTTTCTTTTTGCCCCTCTCCCATCCAGCTTTGACTGGTGAAGAACCCTGGCATCGGTTGTATGTACATTCTGTCCCATCTGAGCCACTGAAACTTTGCACGCTTTTACAGTTGACAGTGATCAATTCTCAAAGAAATAAAAATGATTTCCTTTATAAAAGCAACCAAAACATGTTTAAATCAAACAAAAGCACCGTGTCACAGCACTTCGAATAAAAACTGAACTCAACACACATGTGAAACAGAATTGAGTGTAATATGAGGCCCGTACCCGTTCCTTGCAGCCAGGTGCAGAGGGGTGCAGCCTGAGATGTCCTGGTAGTTTGGGTTGGCTCCTCTTTTCAGCAGTAGAAGCAGACACTCCACTGATCCACAGCTGTACAGAAGGAACACAAGGCAACACAGGCGGGATGAGGTTTGCCGGCCAATCCCATCAGATCCAAGACATAATTGAAAAACACTTTACAAGCAATTGATTCCATCGGATTGGTAGGTTCAGACATTGAAAAGGTCCAAGGATAATGCGTTGTCATTACGCAACACACAGATGCACAATGGAATTAAGTTGTAGCCTTCTTGAAAAACAAGCCCAAGCCCAGTGTTTGTGACTTCAGGGGGAGCGGGAGGGGGTAGTAGAGTCGGGCAGATGGTTCAGCTCCCACGCAAACATATTATATATTGCCGATGGGTGCCCTTATGTTTTGGTTTAAACACCCGCCCCCCAAAATGTCTATACATGTGCCTCTTATCAAATCATGATAGACAGGCCAGTTGTGATGCTCAGACACAATGTGTCTGTCCTTCCTGAATCCCTTTTTCATTCTCTATGTAATGTTTTGTATTTACTAATTATTGGAACCTATTTACTTACTTAAGATCAGTCTTGTACAGCCATGGGGAGTATTTTCCATCTGACAGCCAAGGTAGGTCAAAACCTGACTTGTTGGAGACAACCGTGGGACGCTCTCTACGGGCTGGTGGAAGTGCCCATTGGGGCAGAACTCCGCCGTGAGCGACGCCGAGCACAAAGGAGAGTTGTAAACGCGACCATGTAGAGACTGAAATGTGTCCGCTGGTACGTGTGCGCGGCGTGTGTGTTGCAGTGGAATCGCTGTGCGTGGAAAAAAAATATTCAAATTATTTATTTATTCCACACTTTTTAAAGGGGTGGGGCTAGGGCTGTCAAGGAATATTCTATATTTGAATGTGAAAATTAATATTCAAATGTAAAAAAATAAAATAAAAAAGAAACAGCGGCAGCAGTGCGACTGTCTGGTTTGTGGGTGTGCGCGAGCCTGTACGGACTATATTGCATGAAACAAAAATAGACTAGATGACGACATGCACTGGTTTGATTATTTGCCGTTTCATGCCAAGGAAAGCTTCTGTGTTTACAGCACAGCTCGCTCGGAGTGTTCAATGTCGGTACTGAAAAACTTTCAGTTTCAATCACTGAATGAACCCTGGCTCAAAGGGGGGCCGCCCCGCCATTATAATGGTAGGAGAAACACAGAATTTTTTAATTTGGCAGCAAGGCAACAAAAATAATTCTTTGGGCAGACAATATGCCCGGCATCTCCAAATTAAACATCTAAACTAAACAGGAAGACATGGCAGTGTTTCCCCTACCATTATAACAGGGGGGCGCCCTCTCCCATCCCCCTGAAAAACTGCAATAAAAAATAAAAGCAGCGCCTGTCCCAATGGGTAGTGGAGGCCATTGCCTAGACCACGGGTGCCCAAGAGGTCAACCAGTCGCTCGCGAAGGCAGTGCCATCGACAAACAAAATCACGTTACGTCACACATGCGCGGCCGACCGTGGGAGCAAAACAAAACCAATACTAACTGTTACTAATGGATATATTTCATTTCATTCAAAGGCAACCCTGGCTGACTCTAATCAGTGCAAGTCATCCGAATATGGTAATGACCAAGAACGCATGCAATAGTTATCTCGCTTCTACAGGAGGAGAGGCTCGTTGTTTTGTTATATCGATTCATTTTGCGCTTGCAGCCATTCAGAGTGAAGGGACACTCTACCAGGAGTGAACTCGCGGTAAGATTCCCTAGGACTGATCTCAGGATGTCTCCTGAATTTAGAGACGACGGTGATCATCCGAGGTACAGGTAACTTGTACAGGTGACTTTGTTGGTATAAAATCTTGACCCGCGGAAGAGCGAGATAATCCAGTGTTAAGCACTGCCTCTGGCGGTCATCCAGGATTCATACAACCGTAGTTACATATGTAACTCTCATTTTAGCTTCTTGCTGGATTAGCTTTAAAAATCCAAGGGTACGCTCACCCTTAAAGAGTCAACAAACTCTTACTTGGCAGCGATGTGTAGTAGACTTCTCTTCACCCGTCCAAAGGCATAGTTTACATCAAACTTGGAGTTGAGGAGCAACTCAGACACTGACCTTTTAGAGAGAGGATGGAACAAGTAAAAAACAACACAAGTTGTAATGAAGAAAGACAACCTGCTAAAGCAGAATCATTTCACAATACACGCATTCTTAATGGAGCCTTGATATCTACTCGTGCATCCCTGTCTGCCCTGAGGCTCACCTGTGCTGGTCAGCCATGACCATCGGCATAAGTGTGTACACTGCAGTCTCATTATCTGTGGAAAGAGAAATAGCATTTCATAGAAAACTGTTTTGACATAACAAATCATAAATAAAGTTTGTATAAAAACAATTGGGTCCTAAATGTCTGAGGTAATTCTTAATTATGTGACCCAAGCAATAATGATGATGTGCAGCGCCAGTATTGCAAACTGTGCACAAGCCAATATGCTGGCACCTAAGTTCCATATGTGCACATCTGATGTTAAAACAGCTCTTTAGAGCCTACTGTAGTCCACTCGACAGCCCACTCGTGGTGCAGATACAATAGAATCTTGCTGAAGCTCTCAAGATGGACAAGAGCAAGTCATGTTTGTGACCAGTGACGTGACCAGTGCACTTATTTTTATTTTGAATATATTGTTGTATTTTTCAATGTTCAACAACAGAATGTTTAGGTTCACATTTGTTTCAAAACTTTAGACCTGGATTTGGCTCGTTGGGTTTTTTATACAAACTTTATTTCAAAGGAAAGGCAACTTGCTCCCTTCCTGTTTCAACACATCAACACCAAGTGACGTTCGGAACTCGAGTGGACTCAACAGAATATCCGTTCAGTATAAATACACAATCTTCAACGTTTGGACTAATTCATATATGAGGCGGCTTGACGCTGAATTGAACAATATACATAAGCGAAAGAGAGAGAGAGAGCTAGCATACACGAGATATGGCCTAACGTTACATGACTGTCAAGGACAGTATGATGAGACAAGCTGCTCCAGCTGAATGAAACCACGGCGTGGCTGTCAGTCATGTGGCCGCGGAAGGGTTCTATGCGGTTACCTTCTGGCAGTTCCACGGTCCTGGCCCGGCGGAGGGAGCGGGTTAGCCGGCTGAGCTGTACGTTGAGCTGTTCCATCGCTCGTTCCATTGTACGGCGCCCGGTCCACCGAGATGAGAACCGGCGGGAAAGCCTTTCCCGTCTGAGTTATTTGTTCCTAGTGGGGCTGTATTGTTCGTGGGCGTCGTCCATGGGCGCTGGGAGAAAGGGAACCGGTGTGGGCAGCAGCACTGTCCACTCACCTTCTCCTCCAGCCTGTTCACACCGACAGCGCTGCTGCTCACTTACTTCCTGTTGTGATGACGTATGAGCGCTATGCGGTGTTGCTGTTGTTGTAGCGGAGTGTAGGCCTTCTCCTTCCAGTTCTCGGGCGGTTGGCATCCAGCTTATGGGTGAATGCAAGAATAGACTGACAACTGTTCCTCCAAAACAACAACAAAACAAGACAAACTCATAATAAACCAATAATAAACCAACCCCAACCAGCGGACCGCTACCGGTCAGTGGGCCATTTGTTCCCGGGCTGCACTTTTTTTCTGAACAGTCTGCTCAAAACGGTCAACTCAAAAAAATAAACTTCATTTAACAGGCAGTATCAGTAGTCATACTTAAAATAATTATCATGTCAGGTAATTCTAATGCGCCAGGCCCGCTATGCATATAAGTTTGTATGTTTTATTTTCTCGCGTTCATCAGCCACACATTGACGACCGCTCTGGGAAATACTGTTTAACATGAATCCGGTCTGCAAGGCCAAAAAGGTTGGGGATCGCTGACACACAAGACACCAATATGTTATATCCTCCATTTTATACTGTGTGGGGGCACTGACAACACCAAACAGCTCCCTGGCTGTGGTGTGTGGATGTCACTTACTGGTGAGCAGGGGTCACTGTGCATGGGAGCTCCTGTCATCAGAGTATGCATGGGTGTAAATGATCACATGTAGTGATAAACATGTTACAGTGGTTAGAAGACTAAAGTAGTACAAGTAGAGTCTTAAGAAGTCTTAGCCTTTGACAAGCATCCTTGAACCTGTATGTCCCTGTATTTCCATCACATCTGATAAAAAGGCTTGTGTTCTTTAAGAAAGATACCTGTAACCGAACCTGTGCTTTCTCACCCATGCTCAGTACTCTTTCTTTCTCAGTACTTTCCCTTTGGATTAATGCACCTATGATTCCCTCCACCCAAAACTGAAAACTACGTGCAACAGAAAAAAAACTTATTTTACCCAAATAGAACAGAACACTATACTGTTGGAAATCACATGATGATTTCAAGATTAGATTCACTACATTCAGGCAACATAAGGGGCAAGTTCTTTGGTGTCACCAAAACAACTACACCAGCAGACTAAACTGTGTGAATGAACAGCTATGCAATCAAATTACATTGCACAATGGATTTATTAAATTCAGAACAGTTTTTTTAAAACATCTGAAAAAAACTCTCTCTCTCACTCTCTATACTTGTGGTGATGTTAAAAAGTGCACAAAAGCATAACGTATGTGCCCTGCATTTTCTTTACTTACTTACTCCTGGGACTAAATGGGTCAATAACTCTGGTCTTCAAAACGTTATAAATATTTGTACATTTTTAAATATGCACAGGTCCTTGCACAAGTTTTGACCCCCACTGGACCTTTCTACATTTTGTCCTGGTATAACCACAGATTCAAATGTATTTCATTGGGATTTTATGTAACGGACCAACAGAGGTGTCAAGTAAAGAAGTACAAATACTTCGTCACCTTAATTAGGTAGAAATTTTGTGTATCTATACTTTACTGTAGTATTTTGTTTTCAGACAACTTTTTACATTTTCACGCCAAAGTTCCCATCATTATAACAGAGGTGCCCCCCCTCCTATCCCCATGAAGTAGTAAACCTCGGGGAGACACTGCAGTCTCTGTGGACCAACACAAAATACTCTGAAAGTCGGGGAAAAGTTACATGTATTTCAAAATTGTTTACAAATTAAAAAGTGTTGAGTGCATATGTTTTCGCCCCCTTTACTGTAAAACAAGTCAAGATCTGGTGCGACCAATTGCCTTCACAAGTCACATAGTCCTACCTGTCTTAGACTCTGATATAGTCTGAAGACTGGGGCGGAAGTACCCATCTTTAGATCAAAGTTAAATGTTTTGAAATGGCCTAGTCAAAGCCTGCACCTCAATCCAATTGACCATCTATGGCAAGATTTAAAAATTGCTGTTCACAGATGGCTGCATGCTTTGGCATCTAACAACATTCAACTTCTGTATTTTATTATTATTGTTGGAATGTTGTTTAAGCATTACAACAACTAGAAAATGCCTTTCCTGCAGAAAATGCATTGGAATGCTGAAAACTAAAAGCCGAAATTATTGTGATGTCATTGTCAACAGTGAGTCACAGTGTAGAAAAAGGAACAGGCACTTATTTGTTGTGAAGTGTGTGTGAGACTGTGTTTTGTTGCGCAGGAGAAGAATCCTATCAAGGTTTACTGGAGGTGAATTTCTTTTGGTGATGAGACAATTTGATCAGTATTGTTATTATCTGGGAAGCTGCAGAGGCCGGGCGGGTTATAGTCTTCAGCCCACTCAGAGCACTTTAACTCTTCATGTTATTCGCTGCTACCATGCAAGGGGACACCTGCCCATTAGGACAATCTAACCATGAGGTGTCCTGCACAAAGACATCAACATGAACAACTCATACGTTCCCAGGGCGTTGGGCTGCAGACACTCCAGCAATGTTCTGCTGCAGCACATGATTTGGCTCCTGTCTCCTTTTTTAATTTTGTTTCTTTTTGCTTCTTACTCTGAAACAGATATCACGTCAAATCGAAATAATTCCGTAAAATTAAATTACTGTTTTTACAGTCTATTTCAAATAATACCAGGGGGACACAAAAAATATGTGTTATGTATGTACTTTCTTTCAATAATAAGAGTAAATTCATTTGTTTACCCCTCATTCATTTAATATGGAGGACAAAGAATGACTTAAGTATAAATAAATAAATGTATAAATAAATGCTTAAATACATTAGTGTATTAATAAAAGTTGGTACCTAAATAGAACATAATTAAATAAATCTATTTCTACATTTCTGTATTTCTTTATGTATGTATTTCTGTGTCCATATGTAAATCAGCTTAGGGGGTCCGAACCTCATGCTTGAGCAGGATTGGTCAAGTAGAGGAACGAGACAGAAGCAATCGATCCCCAGCACATCGCTCCTGTAGAGCTTGTCTAAAGCTGCTAGCAGCGCTCGTGGCTTCGGCCGGGCGGCATGTGGCTGAGCACTGCCGCTACTACTGCTGGGAATAAACATCTTAAACACGGATGACAATTAGTGAATGTTATTTTTATTGAAGGAAAAGGCTCCTCAAAGGCATCACGAAATTAGAAAAACGTTGTGTTTGGTCTGCAACAGTTCAAAAGAACATCTGTTCAAAATCAAGCTGATATGCCTTTGATTAAGCCTGTCAATGAGTTATTCTAAAACATTCCAGTAGAGCATTGTTTTTTCTCCCCAAAGGTTCCTTCATAACACAGTAGAATGCTCAGGTTTAGCTTTGTGGAATGTCTTGTGCCTGTGGTGGAGAGATTCCGTCAGTTTGGACTGTTGTTCTGGGTAGACGTACCACATAACGACACCCGAGGGATTGATGGAGATCGTGAACTCTGAGGTGGCGTTCAACCCTCTCACAGCTGAGCCAGTAAACACATCATTTGCCTAAAAGCAACAGAATAACATATCAAAGACTGCAAAGGTGATTCACATTTAATGATTTTAGCCACATTTTCCCAAATCAATTTTGAACTACTGTGGATTTAGAAATAGAAAAAGTACTTTATAGGACTGGTGGGGAATTTTCCCTGTTAGAGAAGAAGCTTGAAAAAAATAAATGATAGAGTATATATGAGTGTATATATGATTCTGCGGTCAAGAGACATTTTTGTAAGAAAGATATCTTATTTTTAATTTAGTTTTATTTAGTATATTTATAAATTTGAGTTGTCAGAACTAAGCATGGCAAAGTCAAAAGCTGCAGGGCCACTGGGCTTGGCACATACATTATAGTATGTTGTGTGCATGAATGTAAACAGTATAGTTTTCTCATCTTGATTTTTTTGCCATTACTTTGGTCTATTTCTTGTGCTGCTTTACATATGGATATAGAAACATTGTATCCTGTGTAAAAAAAATACATTTATTGGATAGTGTATAAAATATCAAGAATCGAGCAGTAATTCTTTGGAGAAGCTATAACCAGACGGTACTACATTTTTTTCTTGATGAATGGTAAACGGTAAAGAGACCAAACTTAAATAGCGCTTTTCTAGTCTTCCCACCACTGAACGTTAATCAGTAATTGTTTACAAAAATGTTGAGATTTCGTGGGAAAACTAATCCATTAATGAACTAACATTTGGATAGAGATGTGATACACAAGGTAGGACGTAGAGGCAAAACCAACCTCATAGGTGCCAGCTTGGTATTTGAGTTTAGCCAGAGAAGTGTGGTAGAGGTAGGGCATGTCTGTCCGTCGACTCAGGAACACAAGGGCACTGGCTGAGTTAGACAGAGGCCTCCAGTAAACCTCGATACGATTCTTCTCCTGTGCAACAAAACACAGTCTCACACACATGCACACACACCTCATAACAAATAAGGGCCTGTTTCTTTTTCTACACTGTGACTCACTGTTGACAATGACATCAGTGTATTGTTGTGTATTATTTCCCAGCCTTGTTGGTTCAATGTATCAAAAATGATGTCCCAATAGTGATGCAGTAACCTGTAACAGGCGTCTTCCCTGGATTCCCATGGGGTCCTGGTTTATGGCAATGGCCACTTTGTTTTGCAGGATGGCCCTTGCACTGTTGTCCAGGTTTCGGAGGTCATTTGACATGATGAGGGGTGCAGCCATTATAGCCCACAGAGCCATCTGAGAGCGAGCCTGGTCCACACTAAGACCAAAGTTTCCAATGATGAGCTGTGGAGTGATATCAAGTGTAAAGGCATAATGACTAAATGTACAATACGACTCGCACACTTTTCTATATGTCCTTTTCCAAACCATTTTTAGCAATGATTTAGGTGATATGACAGATCCTTAAGAGACATGCCATTTGTAGCTATAAATTGCACATTAAATAATCTCCGTCATACATTTTTGATAATACATGGGTATAATAAGGGGCTCCCTCACATTACTGCCCAATGGCACGTTTAAAAGCAAACACCACAGTTTTGGAAAAGCCTTGTTTTCCTTTTTGTCACCAGGACGTAATACAGTTTCTTTCAGACTCACCCAGCATTTCTGAAAAACATCATAATTATATTTGACACCGGAAACCCCCGAAATATAGCCCTTTGCCCGACAGGCTTGTCTATCGTCAAAATGCGTTTGGAGAATGGAGATTGATAGACACGGAGGCCCTCTCGGAGCGCTTGGACCCTACTGTCAGCTCAAAGTCAAAGCTGTGTGGCTATTGTCACTGGGAAAGGATGACTTTTGCTAAACTCTGTCCAATAAATAAGCTACCTGGAAGTCATGTGACTTCTGTATAAAAGTAATTCAACAGACAGGAGGACACCAACAAAACACATAGAGAAAAATAGAAGTAAAGAAAACGTATTTGCTATGGAATAAGGAAACCTTTGATGTAAACACACTTTGAGAGACAGCAGTTGTGGGGGTGATTGCATCTATGACTGGTTGTGCTATGTCCTATGATACAGGATAAACAATGAAGACTCATCCATTATACCATGTCTGGGTCATTCCATCGTCCGGGCCCCGCGGCTGGCTGCAAATCATCCTGGTTGTTGGAGAACCACTCAACAATGCCTTGCACGCTGTCCCACGAATCCTGGATATCGTAGTAATTCCTCCACAAGTGACAGATATCACCAAGGAGAGAGTAGTTCACCTGGTAGGGCCAGGGAAAAAGAAATCAAAGCTGCGAACAAAGCTATTTACATATGTGTGTATATCCTGGTGAATGGACAGAGAGCGAGCGACCCCGTCCGCAGCGACTACTAACAACTAACCCTACTAACCCCCCGCCACACCCTCAAGACCACTCTGCGAAATATTGTCTAACATGAAAACAGTCAGTGAGGCAAAAACGGTTGAGGACCCGCGCCGTAATACATCCACGTCCCAGTGACTAATCAGCTCGTGGGGGGATGACACTCACATCAGGGGGAAGGCCTCCAACATAGACAGGCCAACTACAGGAGTAGACCATGGGTCTGCCTGTAGCATTCAAAGCCTTGGACATTAGAGGGTAACCTGTGTGACACAAAAAACACTTCATAAAGCTAATTACCTATTGCTTTTGGCTCATTATACTAAATATTTTATTTTCAGCTTTCATCCAATGTAATTTAGTTGGTTAATGTGCTCTTACCCAGCATTTGTTCTATGGGATTTGAATAACAGCCATCAAACTTCAGATAGTCTACCCCCCAGCTAGCAAAGGTCTGGGCATCGATCTCGATTTTATCCAGTGTGGTGCCAGGGAATCCCATACATGTGTGAGTTCCCATGTCTGCGTAGATGCCCAGCTTCAATCCACGGTCATGGATATACCGTGCTAGTTTTGCTATGCCGCCAGGGAACCTAGAGGGAAAGCACAAGATATAGGTTTGTAAATATAAGTGTCTCTTTAACATTGAAGTTAAGATGAAGATGTGAATCTTACTGATGTGTGAGATTTATGTAGTCATTCATCCATTCATACCCTGCCGACCATGAAAGGTGGGCTAGTCTATCGGAACTAGACTAGACTTTAAGTTTATGAGGACAAACATGTTATGATCTGATCGTCAAGTGCGTCACAGAGCGAGGGAATTTGCAGAGGAGAGGGCAGGCCCATAAGCAGATGTTTGAGTTGTGTTAGCGTTTCTAGTTTATTGTAGAAATACCTTAAAATAGGGTTTATCATCCAAAAAACTTGTGTTAAAAAAAAGAAGTAACTGTGTTGCTACTTGCTTTTCGGGGTCAATGAATTAATGTGTTTACTGAAAATACTGTCACAATACCGTCAGAATCTTTCGAAATACCGTGATATGGATTTTTGGCCATACCACCCAGCCCTAATTGTAACCAGTGCCAAATTCCCTTACTCTTTGTGCTAATTTTATACATATATAGTGTATGTACCTATGTACATATTTTGTATGTATGAAAAAGAGCTGAGTGGTCCGAAAACTAGAAAAGAGATGTATATTCCATTTACCATACACTCCAAAAACTGATATGGGCTGGCAGTCCAATTTACTTGACTGCAAAATGTTTTATCTACATTATAGTTTTACGTTTGCAAGATGAACGTGACCACATTGCCTTCGTTTTACAAAACATTTACAAACATACAAAACACGCGAGAAGACGAAATACCATCAGTGTTCGTCACACACACGGAAAGGTAAGCAAAATAGCTGCATCCATCCTGTCTTATGCAAATGAATTATTGTTCAATACTATGATCAGCTGTTAGTCCTTTCATGTTTTTATGCTTAATTTCATCTAGTGTTTTGGGGGAAATAAACTTCTCTTGCCTCAACCACAGTTTGTGTTTTCTTGTTCCCATTGTTAATGCAAGGTTTCTTTATTTGTGTTATTGTCATTGTTTGCACTTAATATCTATTCTTTGACTTAACTTAATAAAATCATGGAAAGGATTACCATTGAATGGCTTTCTTTTAGCACTAAGAAATTATATTCGACCAACCTGTATAGAGTAGAGTTAAATGTGTTTGAACCTGATTAAGTTAGTTGAAACTTAGTTAGCTGAAACAGGTGAAACTGATCAAACCATTTATATCAATTCAACTCTAAAAAAACTATATCAACCAAACCCAATAACATAGTTTTAGAGTAACGTAATTGCTTAACATAAAGAGCACAGACATTTCTATTTCGTGAAAAGAAGAGAGAAACCAATGCCTTTTTGATAAGAATCCCCACAACCAAGCTCTCTTGCTCATTTTTGTTGTTTCCTAAACCTCCTCTGAGGATAGATGTCTATTTGAAAGAGCCACTTAACAAAGGAGGGTGAATGAGTGTGAATGGATGAATGATAAAGCACTTTGAGAATAGCATTATACAAAGATACAAAGAGCGTTCCACCTTATTTCAGCTGACCAAGCAAAGATCTATGACTTATTGCTGGAAATTCTCACCAATTCATGAATGCTAATGGACCAAAACAGTGTAACCAACCTGGAAGGTTCAGGTTGTAATCTCCCGTGTTCATCTCTCAGCAAGGACATCCAGCAGTCATCTATGATCACATACTCATAGCCCAGCTCCTTCCAGCCATCTTCAGCCAGCCGGTCAGCTGTGTCTTTGAACAGGTCCTCGCTGTGGAACGTTGGACACAGGAATCAAACACAGACTTTGTCAGCCATGATTGAAACACATTGATATACTTTAAGTCAAATGTTCTGCATACTTTTAACAAGATTTCAATTAAATAATCTACAGTATTTACAGGCACTGTAAATGGTAAACGGACTGTACTCTCTTTCTTTAGTCCTCACACTCCAAGCTGATGAGAGGATAGCATGATATGCAAAATTGATAATGTTATTATATGACTTTTTAAGGATGTAGAACTATTAAGGGTTTAGGATAGGAAAAGGGGACACATAAATAAGTGCCTAGGTTTTAATCTTATAAGTAGGACCAAAAACTTTTTGATAATATAATCAGCCATATTATAGAGTGCATATATGAAAAAGATGCTCTGTAGTTTTACCTAGGCTTAACTTAGGTATTATAAGAGGTATCCAGCCATCCTTATTGACACACCTATATATGTGCAGGTGTTCGTTGTTTTTCTTATTTTTATATGTGCATGTCATCTAAAACTGTAAAATGCACAATATAATATATATATAGATATATGTTGGTGACAGAAGTGACAGCAGTTCTGCGAGAAGATGTGATGCCAGTCAGGTGGATACTATATTTTATAAATGTGTTTGCTGTTGTGGTTTTTATTGACAACATTAATAGAATTTCCTCTGCCTTAAGATTGCAATATTACTTTTTGCTGAGAGTAATTTTAAATTAGCATTAAATTAAGTATTATACATTAACTGATTTCAATTTTAATTTAAAATAACCGGAAAATGTTCTTCTCTCAGCCTGAAATACTACAAAAAATAACTGTAACTGAACCCACACTGTGACACTATCCAGAGGAACAACAATCACAACGTGATTATACCTGATGCAGTTCTCCCGGTCATCTTTACAGTCAATATCACAGCGAAAGCGTTCCCAGGCCATCCATCCCATAGGGGGAGTCTTCAGTAAGCCGTCGTCCAGGGCAACAGTCACTGAGATCAGGGCAAGGAGCTGAGCTAGGGCAAATGGCCCCATTTCTAAACAGAAGAATTTTGCAGATTGAAAACTCATTGGCGCACAAGGCAAGCCTGTTAGATTTGCTAGATTGTAGTCTCATGTTGTGTTACGAAGGTTTAATCTAAAACAATACTTAAAAGAGAGCAGCAACATGTTTCACAGAGAGGGTAGCATGACATTCATGAGGGATGTGCACTACAAAAGCCTACAGATGGGATCTAACAGGAAGAAACTGTTCTGTTTCTTCCTGTTTACTTTCAAAACTGTCCAACAACTGAAGTTTTATGTCAAAGCCTCGTGCTACTTACACCTGCTCCTGTGTCATTTTCTAGGCGAGACACAGTTCATCTCAAACGAGCCCATTTCCTCGCTTCCAACTAGACACGGAAGAAGTTCTGCGCCGCCATATTGATAAGGCCATCTCAGGCAAATTTGAATTAACGGCCGTCCCAAAGCTCCAAGAAGCTCTGAGGATGGAGGAGCGAGGATGCATGGGAGTCTGAGGGCGTGTTTTAACGGCCGACCCACCCACTTATTGTTCATCAGTTATTTGATTGGCCGCTGCATCTGATCGGACTAAAGAAGTAAAGCTGTAGAAGTCAGTTGTTTAAAACACAACACAGAATACAGTATAAATCCTGCAAACTCTATATAATCAATGCATTATTTTTACAGGCTACAAAGAGAAAACATTGCTACACTGACAGGGATAATTACTGTTTTTATTTGATATTAGTACAACGATCACACAAACTCCTCAAAGGTCTCTCCAGATTATGAGCCACCGCTGGTTGTGATTGTCTGTGATCATCTGTGGGTGAGCGGGGAGCAGGTCGTCCTCCAGTCAGAGGGTTGTCGGTTTGATCCCAGGCCCTGCTAACCCGCATGTCCATGTGTCCAAGACACTTAACCCCACATTGCTCCTGTAGCTGCGACTACAGTGTGTGAATGTTAGTGACTGATGGGCAGGTGTCACTGTGTGTGGTTCTCCTGTCATCAGTGTGTGAATGGGTGAATTATGTCATGTAGTGTTAAAGCGCTTTGAGTGGTCAGAAGACTAGAGACAGCTTTGATTGTCTGTGATCGGGTGTGATTGTCTGTGATGAGCTGTGATGAGCCTCCTCCATCATCAGAAACGGTCTTTGATCAACTCGCTGAAGAAAGCATGTTTAAGCCATGTTCCCTTGATTCCTCTCTCCTTGCAAGTGAGGGAAGCAAGGATGCAATAACAGTGATAACAATAATAACGAGACTTGGGATGTGTCCACAGTGAGCATTCACTCACTGGTCATTGTACAATCCTTTCTATATAGCCCACGAAAGTGCACTCGGATGTCATATAAATGTTCATATTTCTACTTTTTGGGTTTGAGTACGGTTTATTGATGATGGTCAATATGGATGTATTAGTGTTGTTTGAGTGAAGGTGGTTTAAATATGTATTTAAATCTAGTTTGTATAATAAGGCATGAATGTGGTTTAAATATTTATTAGAAATGTATCAGTCATTTTCAAAGACGGGCAATTTAGAGTCACTGATTAACCTAATCCCCATAGCAATTCTTTGGACTGTGGGAGGAACATGCAGACTCACACGGTGGAGTCAAACCCAGGACCTTCTTGCTGTGAGGCGACACTGCTAACCAGCACACCACAGAGCCCCCTGATTTTTTCTTACATAAGTTTGAAATACTTCCCTTCTACTGAGGTAATAAAGATATTATTTAGTACTTACAATGCCACTTTCCATTTTGTTTTTGGAGAATAATTGCACAAGGATTGAATGTAAGCTTGCCGTATGGCTCACAAATGTTTTCTTACTTAGTGAGGCTCTTAACAGCACGTTACCAGAGCAGCACCATCAAGCAGCAGATCCAGTTTAGATAAACACACACAACACCGTGACATGTCTGTTTAAGATCGTATTACAGTTAGGAAAATAAGTGTCTCCTACCTGTTGACCTCAAACGTCAGCTTGCACACGACTGATCTAAACAGTTCTGCTTGTGCAACCACATGACCGCCCTCTGTTCTTCCTGGATCAATGTCTTCCTGTTAAGGTAAGGTCATGTGACTGGCTGCTTCGTGTCATATGACAAAAAGGGAAACAGGGTGAAGGAGGAAGATAAGTGGTCTTTTGGTGTACAAATGTATATAGCATTCTTTTTGTGTAAGACATTATTGATAATATGAGTGTTTTCTTAAGTACTAATCATATAAGAAAATAACACACTATGACCACAATGGCCCTTAAATTCACAGAAATGTTTAGGATTGAGAAAACAGTGTTGCAATGGAAACATGTGAGGATAAATAGTTTGGTGGCTAATAATGTAGATACACCTTTTCTCTCTAAACAAACTGCACCAGTACGCTGAAAGTTTGAATTCCTTCGTATTGTTCAGGTTTTTTTTTCTTCACGGCAACCTGCATGTCTCGTGGTTCGCCCTGAAAAACTGGTTTGGCCAAACTGTTGTAACTGTAATAATAATGCTTTTGATCAGTAGAGCAGTTTTGATTTAATTTCATATGATGACATAAAAAAACATTCAGAAACATTATGCAAAGCATTTAGTTAAACATAAACATTTGATATCAAATGAATGAATCAATACACAGAGATTAAAAAGCAATCTGCCCGTGGAAACAAGACATGTAAAAATACAACACCCTATACAGCAGTCAATGCAATGTATAAATCATCCAGATAGCCATCAAAAGAAACATTTTATATTCAATTCTATTTATATTGTATAGCTCAAAATCTCAGATCCGACCACACAATTATAATGACAACACAGTGTATATTAATTTTAGATTACTCATACTGACTCAAGAAGAAAATGCATCTCTACACACCCAGAACCCTCTTGTGGTGGACCAACTCAACCCCCCATGAACAACCCCCCCCCCCCAATGTTTATTCTTTGTTTTTATGGTTTTAAAGCCTGTCAAAAATGTAATTTTAATTTCTTGCCTACATATGAATCACATAAAAAATGGCTGGAGTTTAGCCTAAATAAACATTGTGGTGTTATTTACTTTTGTCATTTAAAACCATTTCCAAAACTACGATGTGTCTCTCAATACTTTCCGTTTTTGATGACACTTAGGCCCCCAAGCTCATTGTTTGCTACTAAAGATGTAAATACGGGCCAACTGTAGCTGAGTGGGGAGCCGGGTTGAGAAATTAGTGCTCTCGTGTATATTTTTGTACAGTGAGGTTCATTGATGTTTTGTTTTTTTTAATTAGTTTTTATACAACAATGAAGCTTTATCAGGCTTTTATACACATATTAGTTTGACACTAAATGGGATTTATCATTGTAAAAAAAGTAATCAGCAGGCAAAAGGTGCAAATAACACTCTGGCAACACATGCACTGACAACGTCTTTCCTGGGAGGCCTCTGGGATCTGAACATGCGCTGTGCTAAAATGGATTGGTCATTGCAAAGACGTAGGCCACAGGCACTTGCAGGCCAATGTTGACAATATGCCATTTCCCCATCGCTAATGCTCCAATAACCAGCCCTGCTGCTGTTCCTAATGTTCCTGGCCACGATGACCACCTTCCAGCCACAGCTGCTGCTGCACCCACAGACACCCCTGCTACACCCACCACCCCCAGCAACGCCCCCGCTTTCCCCCCTTCTCCCAGCACCGGGGCTAAAAGCTCCACCCCAACCAGTAAACCACCCGCCACCAAAGCTCCCCCAACCACGACTTTCACTTCTCCAGCTCCTCGCCTCACCAGTGGACCCCCCACTGCAGCCCCCAAAGCCAACTCACATAATTTTGCCGCAAAAAAAGCTGCATTCAAAGCTTCCAGAGAGGATTGTCGGTTCATTCTAGTGCTGATGTTTTGTCTGGAGTGATTCTGCCCTGCTGCTCGCATCTTCATGGCAGTTGTTAGGACCACCTGACCGGCATGTAGGGTGAGCATGGCAATGACGAAAGTTGCCAGCATTCCCATGCACCCTATTAACATCCAGAATTTAAAGTCTGGGGATTTCAGAAGCAAATAAGTTATCCCTGCAACCAAAGCCAGAAGAACTATAAACACAGACTGGTGCCCCCCATAACCAAACACCCCAAACCCTGTCGTTACTATGGCAACCACTGTCATTGGAATCCCTGAGAAAGCCAAGAAGTCCACATATTTGACCACCGCTGTGTTGATCCAGTCTTGCATGGTTCTTTGCTCCATCTCTGCCTCTTCATTCTCCGTTTTCCTCCTCTCCATTTCCTCTCTCTGCCTTCGCTCCGTGACCCATGTGGTCGTGTCCTCCGTCCCGCTGCCTCCCTTCTCCAGTGTCAGGATCCTCTGCTCTATCTGCAGAGCCACTCTCTGTCTCTGCTCTGATTCTATAATCTCTGTATGTTTCCTCCTACTGTCCCAGTCTTTAGATCTTAGAGTGCAGCAGGCCTCTCCCTGTTTCCAGAGGAGCTTAAATGCAAAGTGCAGAGGCGGTTTGAGCACAGTGAATATGCTCAGCGCCCACAGAAGGCCCACCATGCTATAATTGTTCACAATCCATTCGATAGAGGCCCCTAGTGTAGCCCCACTGAGAGTGGTCCCAAAGGCCCCGGCAAGTCCTGCTGATGCCCACAAGGTCACAGAGTCTTTGTGGGAAGTACCACAGCTATGCGTGCCCACAAACACTGAAGCTACCGCTGCTGCCAGAATCACACCAGCGACTGCTGCAGTCATTGCCGTGGTCAGTGCTGAAGCTCCAATCAGGGACCCCAAACCCAGAGCGCCCACTGTCCTGACTTCATCCACCACTGGTTTCAATGGACCGGCTGCAGTCATCAGTAACAACGTCTTTTCCACTGGGTCCTCTGTGGCTCCGAGTATGGAGCCTCCCACTGCTCCCAGTGCAAAGCCCACAGCTGCCTCCATTAAAGGGCTCCTAGTTCCTGAAACATGAGAAGAACAAAACTATTCAGAGCTCTGGTTACTTGGTCTCTTTTTCCAAGGTTGATGGCTATTTTAATAAGTGGTTACAGATAACACCGTTACAAGTTATTATTCACCCTTTCTTTTACTTTTGTATCTCACATAACAAGGTGAAGGACATTTCCTTTAGAACAAATTCTTTTACATGAGGAGTACACAAAAACTTTTTAACAACTGGACAAAGATTTCATTTGAATTTACAAAAGACTTCCTAATGAGACGAGTGAATGGGAAAGGCGGTCATGTGTGATGCATGACTGCCTGCAGAGACCTGACTGGTTAGTCAGGTTTAGCAAGCAGGGGAAACCATGCTGCCATGATTCCTATCTGTTCACACTGTGCATGTGACTCCAGCTCAAAACAGGGAGCTTCACTGGGTCAAAGAAGTTGGTGCCTTTCTAGGATTGGGAATGTAGTCAAGTAATGCATAAAAAAACTATGTCCAGCTTTCTTGAAGGAAGTCCTTGTTAAAAGAAAATAAAAGCACTACACTACTGACTGTTTTTTGAGCACAGTGTAAATGTTCATTCATGAACACAGACACCAATGAAATGTACATCTAGAAAGGTAACGTGTCTTACCCAGTTTAGTCCGTGCCATGCTGTCTTAATATGGGCGGAAGATCGACTAATCCTCTTCCCCCGGGGGTTTGTCAGAGTATAACCAACCCTGTTTCCAAACCTGTCGAAAGAACCCTGTGTGTCACGAAATGTGTCTGAAAGTGCCTATTTTTCCCTGTTTATATAACAGCAGCTCGTACAGGACACACCCCTTGTCCTTTCAGTGTCCTTCCTCCAGGTGATCCTGTATGGAGAACAAAAGCTACCATCCTTATGAATGTAAAAAATGACTCAATGATCAAATAAATGAGGCACAGTTTTTGATAACTATTATTTATTGTATTTCTTCACACGTATTTATGAGGTGGAGGTGATATTACTACTATCATTCTGTAGAGAAAAGAAAATGGCATAAATCCAGAATAAAATAAACATGGCTGTAGATAGAGGAATGTAGATGTAAGTAAATGTTAATATAAAATGTAAATAAATGAGGGAAAAACGTCTTTTTGAGAAAGGACAATTTAAAGGACAAATGTTTCTGTTGTCTCATAGAAATCTACGGTTTTCAGCAGAACTTTATTCTCTGTATTTGTCCAGGCTCTGTTATGTGGTTGACTCCCTTCAACCGTTTATCTGGGGTCAGGTTGCAGGGACAATAGTTCCATCAGGGGAGCCTAAAACTTCCTCCTTTGTTAAGTGGGGACTCTTCCCTTAAAATGAGTAATTTACGCCCGCCCATGGACTCAATGTCGACTGTAACTATTGGTTACTATCACCTGATCCATAATATCAACAGGTCAGTAAAACCCAGCTCTTGTGTTGTGACTTGCATCTTCACCTTGGTTTGTAGAGATGGATGCCAGTGGATCCAACAGTTAAAGGCAGTTTAATCAGCTGTTGTTTGTAGGTAATGAATGATTGAATGTGTTTGCATTTGGAAGACTTGATTTATTTCTATATGGGTGGTCATCACTGTTGTTTTGGGACTGCCCACGGGAAGAAATTGCTGAAGGGTTAGTTCGCAGAAGGAGAGAAGGTTTGAGCACTTTTTATTCCTTTTAGATAGATAGATGTATACTTTATTCATCCCTAGGGGCTATTTATGTGTAGCAGCAGTACGTAAGGTTGCATGATAAACATATGGTATTCCGAATGGAATTAAAATTGACAATATATATACCATATGGAATTAAAAATGCATACCATGTACACAATACAATTATAAACAGAGCAGAAGATTCAATTAAATTTTAGAATCAAATAGAAAAGAAAGAAGTTGACAAAATACAAGTATATTCAGTGTATGTGAGTGAAAAAGGAGTGAAATAGAAATATTTTATCCTGCTTCCCCCAGTTGCCACTTTCTGTTTTTGTCACTGTTCCTAAACAAACATTCTTCAGTGCAATAACAAGTCTAACACATATGGGTAATTTCCACAATATGTAAAGAGATTATCAAAATGTTGACTCACTGCTGCCTTGCAGTTGGATCGTGGTAGTGCCTAGTGCTTCAACGTGGACAAACGGACAAAAATAGCAAGCATCCTTTATCTTGTAATTGGTTCGATCCGCCGCCAAGAAAATTTTTTCCCTCAGCACACCAAACAAATCATGCTCCTAATGTATAAGCCATTGAGTCTAAGTCCTCAGGCAGTTCTGAAACTATGGATGAAGTTCCAGCGCCCTGTCCCTCCCTCACAACAGCTCCGCAACCATCCTCTGTCTCTCATAAAGGCAATAATTGATCAATTCCAGATAACAAGGCTAATGACGCCAATAATTATCTCCAGGAAAAGTCAGGTTCCCTTATGCAGCTAGTTCTCTCGATTCCAGTCCTAGTAGTTTATAGAAAAAGATTGTCGAGGCAAGAAACAAGTTGGGAAAATAAAGCTATAAACACAAAACACAAACTGATTACATCTCTGAAAAAAAGCGTGAACTGTTAACTCAGAAGTTCTCCTCCACAAGAGCTTGTAGATGTCTTCAATTCCAAAGTAAGAATGTGAAAGTGGAAGTTGTGTGTGGTAAGCAAAGATCTCCTTGGAGAAAGGCCACACTTAGTTATAACAAAGAAAAGAAAATGTCAAAGAGCTGAACGCAGGCGTCAAAAAACAAATCTCCTGGTAATCTGTATATAAAGACAGACTCAAATATAATTCAGAAATAAGAAACGCAAGGTCCAATGCAAGTCCTTCTTCTCTGATGTCATAACCAAAACACTAACAACAAACATTGCATTGGTCAACTGGCTGCTTTGATATTATACCAACACACTTTTTTGCCTCGCCTTACTGACCCCATGTTGTCATCGCAAGATGAGCGATTAAACCCTGGCTTGCTCTGGATGTGCATCCTGATGAGTCAGCTCAATTTTCAACCTTAGGGACACAAACTGTTGAGTGTGAACAATTAAAGTCTCAGAAGACTTAAACCACTGAAGCTCATGATGTGCTCAACTTGAAGCACGTTGTGAAAAAAGTACATCTGATCAACATGACAACGTGAATTTGAATATTTCCAGGGAAGGGTAGGGAAGGGTTTACAACGAAGTGTCTCTGTCTGTTTTAAATAATGCAGTAATGCAGCTATGAATTGATGCATTGCTTTTACTTTTGTATGTACTTTTTACATTTTTTTTAATGTTTTTTAAATATTTTTTATGTTTGTGCAGGGGATGATGTAAGCAGTGACATCATCGGGTTGGACCGGGGGGGAGTGTCATAATGGGTGTATGGGTGTCACCTGTGCACATGGTGCAACCTGGGGCGGGTTGATTGACAGCGTTAAAGGTGGAGGACATTGACTGTTGGGGGAAAATGGTGCAACATCTGTGTAGCTGAGGGCACGTGTTAGATGAGTTTATGTTGAGTTGATTCAGTTAATGAATCCCTTTTTTTTACCTGGACCAAGTTTCGCTTGCCTGCCTCCTAATTCCAGGATTCACTCGGTCGTGGCATCCTCACATACAATTATACATATAGTCGCTAAATTAGCAGCCTAGTAACAAATGAAACATTTAGGATCACTGTAAATGGCACTGCTAACTGCAACAGCAAGATAATACAAAAGTGACAGAAATTGTTCTTGGGATGCAAGAGGACTCAAAATAAAATTGTTTAGTTGGTGGCCTACCTGGAATGTTGCATTAATTTAAATTAAAGACGAAACTTAAAACAAAGAAAATCAGAGATATTAAATTTATATTTTACAGATTTGACCATAATACATTTGTCTTCGTTATTGAAACTCTTTCGACAAAAATAATAATATATTATTTTGAATGTACTCATAGGTTGTGAGAAAAGAGCCGTGAAAGATGTTCAACTTAGGAGTGAAAGATATAAAATATACATCCACACCATGACGGCGATTAGGATTCACCTCATTCCACGTCCTTAAAATCGTGCCACACTAAACCATTTACTGTGGGCTCCCAGTTGGCCAGGGCCCATCACTGTTGGACGGATAACTCTGGTGCACACTCCCACACGGTAGGTGGCGCTAACCACTTTCAAACTCTCCGCTCTGCAAACAAAATAACACCAAAGAAAACTTCCGGGTGGTGGAACTGATGCAACTTAACGTTAGTTGGACTCTACGGACGCATGTAAGTGTAACTCAACGATGGCAGCGCTGACGAAAAAGCATGGTGAGTTTTTATACACAGGTCTATATTTTTGCCTCCGTCTGACACGACAGATATGTTGGATGTCTATTTTTCACCTTACACATGTGTATTTTTTAGCTAGCTGCCGCTACCTTTTTCGTTGGTATAACGTTTTTTTACTAGGATCCGTAGCTAGCTTAGCACTAGCCCTGTTAAGCTAGCTAGCTAACGTTACCCAGGTTTAACACAACTAACTTAACGTAAGCTTAAAGCTGCGGTGATGTATCGTCTTTCTCTAGGTTTGAAGCTTGTTTTTTAGACTAGGCTAAATTGAACAATTCTAAATCCAAGTTGTGTGGATGATGGGTCGATGAATGTGATCCACACATGTCTCTGTACATCGTGGTCTTTTGGCGGAAGTCACTTTGGGACTGGAGAGCATTGACTGCTTTTGTTCCCTTCAGTTCAATTCATTTTATTTTGTATAGCCCAAAATCGCAAATTACAAATTTGCCTCAGAGGGCTTTACAGTCTGTGCACATACGACATCCTCTGTCCCGAAACCCTCCATAGGCAAAGGAAAAGCTCCCCAAAATATGAAAAAACCCTTCCAAGAGGAAAAAAAAGGGCAGAAACCTTAGGGAGAACGTCAGAGGAGGGATCCCACTCCCGGGATGGACAGACTACAATGGATGCCATGTGTGCAGAATGAACAATGTATAATACATTCAATTCTTATGACAGAAATGATTAAAGTAATTGTGAGTAGTAAGCCAGGCGCACAGCAGGACCACTGCAGGGACAACCACCATCAGATAGAACCACCACCCACAGATGCCTGTGAGGAGGGAGAGCACAAATACTTTAGCAGAGGGTCATGTTGGTTTATGAGTACAGTAATATGATTAATATTTATAATAATAATGATGATTGCTGCAGCAGCAGGTGTCAGCACATCACCGTCATAAACTGAATAGCATATCAGGTTTCTGAGGGTGGAGTGAGATGAAAACGGGATGTCGTTATCTTCGCAATAAAAGATCTTTGATGTTACTTGTCGAGTCTTTGCCAATCAGCGTCCAAATGTCTTTAGCGTCTTCATTTCCCTTCCAACTTTTCATCCTTTCACTCATTTTAAAGTTACTGCCAATACTGGATTACTACTGTACTTGCTTTGGCCCGGCTCAGACTTCTGGTCAGAAAAGCCCAAATGTAGCACAATGAAAGCACAATGAAAGTGGAAGCAGTGTTCCTGTTTAGGGCAATAATGTCTCAATGAATGAATGAATAATGCTGAACTCCATATTGATCAAAATAATAACTGTTGATTGTGATTTTGGCCCTAATTGTGCAGCCCTAACGTACACCCTTGCTCCTTTTTCACCCCAAATGAGTTTGCAAGTGTGCATAATTTTGGTGCACCATACGTAATGGAAATCCACTAGACATTTGTATTTCTTTGTGTGATCCAGGAGACGATGCACAGCCTTTGTCTGATGATCCCGGTGACCAGAGGAATTCTGAGGAAGGGAGCAACAATGAAGGATCTGCTGATGGAGGAGATGAAGAGGAGGATGGAGATGGCAGTAATGCAAATGCTGGGTGGGCTGAGGCCATGGCAAAGATCCTTGGAAAGAAAACCCCCGAGAGTAGAAGCAGTATCCTGGTGAAGAGCAAAGAGCTCGACAAGATGAAGGGGGTGGAGAAACAGGAGCAGCTGGAGAGGAGGAAGCAGGTAACGTCCCATCTGCTACTAATTAGGCTTTAAATCTCATAATGGTTATGCTCAAGGCTGAAGCCAAATGGGAGTGGTACATGCAGAATACAGATATCTCAACAGATTAACATCACCTTGAGCCGACATCCAACTTCATGCAAAAAGTTTGACCTGGCTAAACCAAGCTACACCCCCATGTTTGACAGATCCTACTCCTTTCTGTGGAGAGCAAACTAGGCGTAGTTTGCTCCCCACAGAAAGGAGTAGGATCTGTCAACTTTGTATATAGATATCTATGGATAGAAGAACACGTGAAGTGAATTTATTGATTTATTTTTATTGCTAGATGTTGGGTGTTACATTTTTCTATGTGTGCATCAGGTTGACAAGAAGAGAGCGTGGGAAATGATGTGCAGAGAGAAACCTGATGTTGCGAAGGACCGCGACGCCGAAAGGGCTCTGCAGAGAATAGCTACAAGGTGACTATTTTCTGAGGCTCTGGTAAAACATTCTGGGCAAGTTTCATTCCTGATCCCAGTTTGTGATTCTGTCCAGGGGGGTGGTGCAGCTGTTCAATGCAGTGAGGAAACACCAGAAAACCATCGATATCAAGGTGAAAGAAATCGGTGGCTCAGAGAGGAAGAAGGCCAAGCTTCTTTCATCTGTCTCTAAGAAGGACTTCATCGATGTGCTGAGGGGAGCGGAGGGGGGCGGTGCCAGGAGCAGGGCTGAAGACACCACTGTAAGTTCAATGACCCACTCCCTACAGAGGGCGAACCAGTGATCCAAACAGTTTGATTTCATCACACTGTCCAACAAGATGTCATTACAATGACTCACATCATGGTGTGTATGTTTGTTTGTGTGTAGGTGGCTTTAGCAGAGAAGCAGTCCTCCTGGAGTGTCCTCTCGGATGACTTCATGATGGGAGCCACCATGAAAGACTGGGACAAAGACAGTGATCGAGCGGAGGATGACGCTGTGCGTACCGGCTGAAGAGACGTGTAACAGCTGGCTGTAACACCTTCACAGACATTCTTTGAATCAGAAACCCTGATCTACAGAGAACTGCTGAACCTCTGGAAATGTGGAACTACCCAAGTCTAGTTGCAAGCCCTGCCCGTTTGCCCCTGCAAGACAAACCAATGGGAAACTGGATGAGTTGTTGGACCTGGAGGAGCTCCTCCACCATACTATTGTATTAATGTAAACTCTGTACATAAGAATGTTTTGAATAAACAACCAATGGATGAAAGGCCATCAGCGCTGTGTAGTGTCTCTGTAGGCCCTAATGACTAGTGTCAGGTGGGATGTTTCCATGGTCAGAGGGGATAGTTCCAGGAACCCTTGACTGAAGGAACATATGGACGTCTGAGTGGTTTTAACATTTACTTGCTTTTATAAAGTAGTGGTTCCAACCAATCCTGTGACGTGTTTCCACAGAGCCATTCTGCAGTGTTAGTGCCCTCTACATCCATGAGGGCGCATACCCAATATGCCTTGGTTAAGACCATACCCTGCCTGATTGGCCACGGGGATCTACATACTGAAAGGGACTTGATTTATATCTTTCATCAATAAATACACTTGTGATCGTTTGTTTCATGGTTGGTTAGCTTGGCGCTAGTTAGCGTTCGCTCCCATGCTTGGGTTTGAGCATGAGACTTCATAGGGCTCCAAGCTCCCTCTACCTCATCGCCAGGGGTTTGTGTAAATGTTGACAAATAGGAAATATAAATATCGAAAGGAGTCTTCATAGCACCAGACATGAGAACTATCACGTCGCCACACTGTCATGCTGTGTCCATATATTGTCAATGACAACTAGCAACTAACACTGCAGCTTTTCTACAATTGAAAAATTCAACTAACGTCAGAAATGGTGGAACGAGCTCTCTGACACCAGGACCGCAGAGAGCCTTCACATCTTCCGCCGCAAACTAAAGACTCTTCAGACTCTACCTCGACTGAAAGACTAACCAATTGTAGCACTTAAATTGTATTTATAACGCCACTTATCTAAAGCAAAATGTAAATTGGCTCATTTGAGGAAATTGCACTCGTTTCTTGCTCTTCGGAGTTCGTATCCCTGTGGGATGTTAGTGTTTTCTGGAACTGTGACGTGGAGATCAACGAGCGCGAGACCTGCTAAGTTCCGGCATTAGGACCCTGCGTCGACACAAGGCAGCGGGCCGACGGACCCTTCGCCGCCGTCGCGCTGCCCCGATGGACTCAGTGAACGCTCCTCTGCTCAACTAACCGTCCGGTAACTTCCATTTAGAGCCTCATCTTTTCACAAAGTTAAGGCCACGGCGCAGAGGGGGCGCGTGGAACGTTCGTCCCCCATTAGTCTGAAAGCGGCCGCTGCAGCCCCCAACTAGATGGGTTGAGGGAGACGCGTAAAAAGCACTATGCGGTCTCGCCGAAGCCAAACTCCGAGCTGTTTGTGAGGTACTTGGGAAGGACGCCTCTCCTTGTGACATCACGGCTCTGTGGGGATTACTGATTTCAACGTGTCAGGAAAAGTTTTAAAAGTTCCCACGTTGCATCCCCACTGAACTTCGTGGTCGGGTGCCTGTTGTGCGGAGAGTAAAGGCGATGGAGGTGCCTCCAGCTTCCCCGTTTCCACGCAGCCCCCCCGCTGCCGTCTGATGGCCGCCCGTCCCGCTTCGCCAGCACTTCGCTGCCCCGAGACCTCTGGCGTTAGTCCCGGCTGCTCCTTCCGTCCACACTGCTGAGCGCCTCGCGTTACTGGACCGCACGCTTTACATTATGTACTTTATTCTGGGCTCCGACGCGTGTTTGCCTGCCAGAGTTTGAAGCGCTCGGCGAATATCTTCCTCGGTCGTCTTTGTGTGTTCGATAACGGAGAAGATGAACCTGTGTGTCGTCAGTCTGCTCCTCACTCTGGATCTAGCCGCCGTGGCGCTCAGCCTGTCCACGTGCAGCACGCTGGACATGGAGCACTTTAAGAAGAAGCGCATCGAGGCCATCCGAGGGCAGATTCTGAGCAAGCTGAAGCTCACCAGTCCCCCGCAGGACTTCCCCGACCCCGAGGAGGTGTCCCGGGACATCGTCGCCATCTACAACAGCACGCGCGACCTGCTGCAGGAGAAGGCGAACGAGCGCGCGGCGACGTGCGAGCGGCAGCGGAGCGAGGAGGAGTACTACGCCAAGGAGGTGCACAAGGTCGACATGCAACCTTTCTTTCCGGCAGAGAGTAAGTGTTAGGCGTGCGCGCGTGTGTGGCTGCATGTGACCCCACTGATGCTGTGTGAGTGAGAAGTTGGTCACGGACGTCATTTGATTGTTTTGGATGAGCGCAGTGACCTCCTTCGACTCTCTGACGTCACTTTGTTCGGTGCTCTGGTGGAACGTCGGCATGCGGATGGCTGAGGACCAAGGAGGTCAGGCTGTAGCTGGAAGCGGACCCAAACACGCGTCCATCTCTGTTCGTGCCCTTCTGCTTCACCCAAGCCTCCACCCCGATCCCCGGAACCACTTGTTCCTAACATCAGAGTCCCCGTGAAGTTGACCAGGGTGCGTCTCTAAATGTAGATCTGGCGCTCGCGTCCTCACTAGCAACAGGTTTTTTTTTAGCAGTAACACACCTCAGACCTTCAGCCTCGGTGGAAATGGTCCTGAATTTGCTGAGACACCTCCCACCCCCACGAGGGGACAAATATTCGCGAGACTTATTCGCTACTCTTCCAACTACTCAACGCTCTTTAACCCTACATGTCATCATCCAGTTTGCAGAGGAACCAACACCTTCTACTTATGGAAGCTTCAAGTAGAAGGTGTTGGTTCGCTGCTGTTCTGTAGCTGACCCTGACCTTTGACATCTCCTGTGGGGAAGATTCATTTCTGCTTTTACGGAGCGAAGACACACTGTAAGAGCGGCATGGCTGTAGAAACCAAATAATCATTTTAAGATGAAGCTGCAGAGCTGTTAACCCCAATCCCATCAGAAATGTGAGCACATGAGCTGAAGAAAAAATAAATTAGCAGGACATTTTGTTTGCACGGAGGTGTATTTTACATTAAATGTTATCCTTGGCCCGGCCTCTTGTGTATATACCTTGAACACGAATAGATGTGGCCTGGTGCCAAATGCAGTCAGCAAAGCATTTACAGGATATAAATAATACTGAGTCAACACGCAGGGAGGAAAGATTCCCATTCATGTGAACTAGTGACACTGGCCAGGTCCTCACATCTGGACGCTGAGAGGAGGGAGATCAAGCAGTGAGCCCTCAGCTCTATTTATTTAGGATCAGCCTTGTTTGGTTGGGTGCCGGGAAATCCTCAAAGGCAGCAATGTAGGGCACATGCGCTTGAAAGCCTCACAGACCGATGGAGGAGCGGAATGAGGGGGGGTTGGAGATGTTGTGCCAGGTCTCACAGTTGTTTATTTAAACCCAGTAAGCTATTGGGCTTTTTGTGTATGCTCTGCCTGCCACTCACGCCATGGAAAGTTCCAGCAGCAGAGATGCTAAGTCGGTGGCTAATAACTTTTACGGTCTGTTTGGAAATTGAGCTCAGAAAGTGGGGGTGGGGACTTGTAAAAACATGGATACTTACCAGGCAGGGAGGGTCCTATGAGGAATGGTGAAAATTGCATCATGACAACCTCCATTTTTGTGGCTCGACGCGTACTAACTCTGATTTTTAGGTTGAATATATATATATATATATATTGACCAATCTTTTTTTTCTCAAATACACCACCAAAGTCCACAACTTTATGGCAGTAAGGTACTAAATCCCCTCTTTGATCATCTGCTTCTCCCTTAAAAGTCAACCTGCACTGTATCAGTTTGACTTAATGAGACATATCTCTCACAAATGTTACCTAATAATCTTATAACATTATTACTATTGTGGAAATAGCAGTAGTTAGTTTCTGATGGTACGTCGTCGCTGTGTGGTAGCTCCTCCCATCGGTGTATGGGGGTCGGGGTGGCGCAGGGGGTAGAGCGGGGGCACTGGGAACTGCAAGGTTGGTGGTACGAGTCCCGGCTGCCCCATGTCTCAAGTCAAAGTGTCCCTGAGCAAGACACCTAACCCCTAATTGCTCCCCGGGCAAAAAGCCATGGGTTTAAAGTCGCTTTGGATAAAAGCGTCAGCTAAATGACCTGTAATGTGTATGAATGGGTGATGACATGTAGTGTTAGAGCTTCAAGTTGTCAAGAGAAAAGATTCTTAAAGTTATAGTACATTTTACTATTGATTTATCTGAAAGGACGTAATTGTGCCAGATAAAAATACATGAGCATAATGATACAAAAAAATGGACAAAACACCATTTCTCCATATTTGAGCTGCAATAAATAGAGATTTCCCAATAGTTCCAGGCAAAGACAAAAATATGGCTTTTACTTTGAAGAAATCTCAATCTGTACAGTAAAAACACTTCATATGCTAGTAGTCAGAGAGGTTCTTAACACATATGCATTGGTCTTGCCTGGAACTATTAATAAATCTGTTTTATGCCAGTTGAAAATTGTGTTTTTGAACTTCCAAAAATAGGGCTTTTACTTTGAAGACATTTCCAAATCTGTACAGTAAAAATACTTGATATTTCTCATCCTAGTAGTGAGAGAGGTCCTTAACACAGGTGCATTGGTCTTTGCCCGGGAACTGTTGAGAAATTCATTTTTATTGCAGTCCAAACATGGAGAACCTGTCTTTTTGAACGTGCAATTCTAGAGCTTTTACTTTGGTGAAAACTCCAAATCTGTAGAGTAAAATAATTTCATATTCAGCATGCTAGTAGTGAGAGGTTCTTAACATGAGTACACGCACTCAGTTTTTTTTCTTGGAATTATTGAGAATTGTGTTTTTATTGCATTTCAAATATGGAGATATGGTCTTTCTGAACGTGCAATTCTAGGGCTTTCACTTTGAAGAAATCTCAATCTGTACAGTAACATTTTTTCACTTTTCTTTGTTGTCCAATTGTAGTCCGAGATGTCTTTAAGACATGGTATGTTAGTCTTGACTGGAATTATTGAGAAAAGTATTTTTATTGCACTTCAAACATGAGAAATGGTGCTTTTGAACTTTGAAATATAGGATAATTATCTAACTTTGTACAGTAAAAGTATTTCTTTTTTTGTACAACAGTAGTCATGCAACCATAATTGATATTATGAGACTCATTGAGAGCAAATAACTTTAAAGGTTGAAGTCCCAGCATTAAACAATTTACACCATCATACAAATAAACAAGTAAACACAGGAAAGAGTTCTTCAGAGTAAAACAAAGTTTATTAAATTACAGAAAGACCGATCAAGAGCACTTGGTTCTGTAACCAAAAACCCCATGACACAATTTATGAACCTACTATCCCAACCAACAATCAAATACTGTGTGTGCGTGTGTGTTTTTGAAAAAAAGGAAGGAAGGATACTTTGCAAAAAGACAAACTAAGGAAAATAATAGGGTCGACTGTCAAACCCCAGAGGGAGGGAGGATGGTGTTAGTCAGTGTGTTTACATGATGGTATAATTGGAATCTTTGCTTAGTCGGACTATGCTCTCTTTTGGGGGGAGGTGCTATTATCCCAATATACATGGCAGTGAATGAATCGAATCATTGGCCGAAAGCATGTCATATCCAATACGATAGGTGGCGCTGTTTTCATTACAACTAGTTGTGATACAGCCATTTCCGCTTGACCACTACCAACAACAACAACAACAACATCAACATTACGAGAAAGATGGCGAGGGGAGAGCAAGGTGAAGCTACATCCCTCTACTGTGTGTGCATGATGTTAATAGCAGTACAGCGAATGCGAATGGCGCTATTGGCTGATTTGATAACGGAGAGAAGACGCCGTCGGGATCTCAAGCATGCGCAAAGACGCAAAGTCCAGTTCCTCATCCGATTCACCGTTACATGCCGCAATAGTCGAACTATCGACTGGATCGGATCGTGTTATCCAGGGGTGTTATTCGGATCGTAATCGGACCGCACATAGTCGGACAAAGGTGTTTACATGAAAAAGGATCATTCGATTTCAGTCCGACTAAGCCAGTTATTCGAATCCATGTCACCACGCTGAGTGACAACTATTCCCAGTGTTTCCCCTACCAGTATAACAGCAGGGCTCTCAGTGGGGCATTGAGCAACACAGTAGGTCCCCCCCTCCCCGTCGACAGTATAGTCGCCCCGGACAAAATCTCACTCCGATTTCCTTTGAAACGTTGAGAGGTTCGTAACAGCCCCCCGCCTGCTGAAGTGTGCAATTTAATAATAAAAAACCCCCACAGCAGTCGCGAATATGTGATCGCAGCAGTGGGGCAGAGAGCACCTGAGTGACTTCTACCCCGCCCCCCTCCCCTCCCGTGTTGGCTGAATTGTTTGATCGACTACTACCCCATTTGCCCAACGTGACAGACAACGTTATCTCGCACGTTTATGTAGGGTAGGGTATGTAACTCTGGACTCGGTCACGAGACGCGGACCTTGTCCAGTGAGAGCTCTGTCCCGTGGCCACTCTCACACCTCCCAACTTTGTTCTCCAGTGGAGCCTGGTGCCCAGCGGGGGTCTGTGACTAGGGGCTCTGCTGTTAAGCCTAGTTTATGCATTTGTGTTTTCAGAGAGACGCAAGGACACGCAAGAGCCCCTTGGGTGTCCTTGCGTGTGTCGATCCATTTTTCTAGGCTTGCGTCAAAAGCTACACAAGCCTCCCGCAGCCCGCAAGGCTGTGATTGGTCTGCTAACTACAGGAGTCTCACATTTCCGTTTTCATAGCACAATACGGCCATTATTAAAAGGAAGAATGTTTACAAGAGAACGGATCAGATTGAAGAGCTTTTGTCGGAAGAAATGTGTAAATATGAGCACTTCTACAAGCCGTCATTGGCGGACTATGAGGACGCCGGATGGCCTCTGATTCGTGGAGGGAGATCTCCACAAACGAGGGGAACGAAGTCGTGGAGGAAAATACGGGACAAATGTGTCCTTGATGAAAAGCAGCAGTGTGGATGCACGGGGCAATAAAGTCTATGATAAATAAATAAAGCAACCAACGACTTCCACACACAAAGACGTGACTCTCTAGGTCGTCTTCAACAAAACACGTTACTCCACCTGTTGTTCTGGAGGTGAATTGCTCTGCAACACACGCAAGACTTGGTGCGTAAAGACGCAGACGCATGCGGCAGCCTTTAGAAGACGCATGTCTTCCTGCAGGTTCCTGTCCTCTCTTTGGCTCTCCCTGGCACCATGGATGGCAGGGCCCAACAAATGCTTGATATTCCGTCTCATACACATTGTGTTATTTAAGCTTGACCACTGTCTTTCACTAACTGTTTTGTTGACCTAATCTGTGGTATCCACAGAACACTATTTGGATTGAGGTGTTGTTGTTGTTGTTGAAGTTCTGGAACAATCTTCTTTTAAATGCCTGCGGTCCAGTTCCATGAAAGCGATTTGTCAATTGTGCTGAGAAACTGGTTCATGGAAGTATATGTTTATACATACAGGATATTTTAAGACAGACAAATGGACATTGTGTAATACATTGGAATTTAAATAAAGAAATATACAAAAGAATACAAAGCCTCAAAAGCATGTCTGTTTTTTAATCAACAGTTATGCAGGGATGTGTAGATAATTATCGGCCACTTTGTTGATGAGCCCAGGGTCCGAGGTTTGTTTTCCCTGCTTCACATTCTGCTTCCTGTCAGACAGGAAGTCGATGATCATCTTGCAGATGGAGTCGAGCATGTGCTACCGGGATAGCTGCAATATAGTAGATGCAGGGATGCAAACAGCGCACTTTTCGGCGCCTCCCGCATTTTTCACGTCAGTTTGGGTGACTTGTGTGAACCTATTTGAACGCAGCCCTGGAGTAGAATACTAAAGAGTCCACATGGTGGAGGATGAAGTGAAGGGCCATGTTGGTTAGGACGGCAGAGGCCTTGAAGCAGGCTGCTCTACTGATCAGAAGGGGTGGAGGCATCACATTTGGCGAAAAAAGTCCACTTTGGTTCAAGGATATATGCTTTACCTTGTGTGTAAGGAGAAGACATTAATCCTACTATCAGGGTGTTAGTGTGCAGCCTGGAGTTTAATCACACAACCATGAAATGAAATGAAATGTCCAGTCCAGAACATCATCTGAAAGTAAACTTAAAGCAATTTTACACTACAATGACATCATGAAAGTTTTGAGAGACCCATAAACACATTGTAAGTATGGAGATTTGTTTAAAATGACAAAATAAAGAATAACACATAAGAATAACACCAGTTTAGGCTGAACTCCAGCCATTTTTGATGTGATTCATATGTAGGCATTAAATCATTCAGAAAAGCAAAGTATTAACAGTTTTCTTCCAAAATCCAAATCCAGTCTTTTATCCTTTCTGAGAGCAATCCATATACTGAGGTATGACACAGGTCTGCAGACTGGGGTAACTTAATGAGATAAGACTGGAACCGCATTCTTCTCAGCCTATGCAATGATAGCTGGCATTTGATTTACGCTGCTGTTGTCTTTGGAGGTGCCGTGTGCACACACACACACACACACACACACACATACACACACACACACACACACACACACACACAGATACGTGTGTACACCACAGCAGTGATTTTCAGCCAAATGTTCGAAAAATGGTCAATGGTACTTTTTTTCCATTTTTCAGCATGAAAAAGCACATCACATATTGGCTGGCTAATAAACAAAATAAGTAATGAAATACTCTCGTTGGTAGAACTAGCGCTATCAGTTCAATTCTAATTCTTTTGTTTAGTCCAAACTCAAAAATTATAAATATGCCCTAAAAGGGCGTACATCATCCTCTGTCCTAGAACCCTCACATCAGCGTAGGAAAGACACCCCCCAAAATTACCTTCAGAGGAAGAAAAGAAGTAGAAACCTTAGTGAGACACTTAAACGGTCCTCGTGCTCTTTATAAGCTACACAAATGCTGCAGGCTTGGCTCGTCCACCTGCAGAATGCATTGCACTCTGTCTGACGATTGAGACTGAGTAGAGAATAAACTCCAAAGATCAACCTCTTTCTCAACTTCCTTTACTTCAGTATCCTAGGACTTACTCTAGGACTTTCCACCAGAGTCTGCAAAAACAAAACACTAGAGTGGATTTGTACCACTAGCAGTAAAGATGAACCGTGAATATCATGGAGCTGGTTCCTGGGAGGCAGAGGAACCGGTTGTCTCAGGTACCAGCAGCATGGAGAGACATTCCTGTGGTGTGTGTGCATAGTGCAGAGGGGGCGGCACAGAAAGCGATTCAGATGTGTCTGTAATGAGGCTTTAAAATGTATCACATGAGTAATAGGAAGCAGAGTGGCTCCATGCACGTGGAGAGAGTTAACTGGATATTGAGTCTCAAAATGCATAAGCTTTACAGAGACCTGGATATTGAATTTTCTCTGAAAAAACGATTGACTTTGATTTAACTGCTTGATGCGTCTGCTCCCACCAGCGGGATTATTCTATTAAACTCATCCGATTTCTGAGGAAACACAATCCCTCCACATGGGGAGGGGATGAGTGACAGTGAGGTCTGAGGAAGCACAGTGCTTCTCTGCGACATAGAGAGGTCACCAGTTTGACGGTGTCTATTCGTCCTTTGGTTCTTCTGAGTAGACGGAGGGACTGTGGCTCAGTGGGACGGTCAGCAGAGGGAGACACGTTGGGCACTACTGTTCTCAGAGGGAGGCGGTGTGTCCTTGTGATACACGCTGGTTTCCAGGCGCTGCTGCTGTTGTTGCTGTAAGCCGAGTGTTCAGTCGCTGCGCTTCCACTGGGCCGAGAGTCGCAGCTCCCCACAGGTTGTTGTTGTTCACAGCCCACTTATGCAAGAGCTGGACGCTGGAGCGTTCTGCAGCGCTCAGCCGCTGTGGCCAGCAGCATTGCGTAACAAGAGGGGGAGGGAGAGCGTTCTCCTCCAGCTCTCTCTCTGTTGTTCATGGCGACGGCAGACGGCCTGTGGAAGAGGAGAGTGTGAGCGGGTTCTGCTGGATGCTTCAGCCTTTAACCAGGACTCCCCAAGAATGTTTTGTTGCTATAAATACCTGTCACATGAGATGTACAGTTATCTTGTATGTATGTATGTATGTATGTATGTATGTATATGCGTGTGTGTGTGTGTGTGTGTGTATATATATATACATATAGGTCAGTGACATGCTTTTCTTTCTTTTTAATATAATTGTATACATTCATGACATATATACTAGTAGTAGTTCTATAAAATCTATCCAGTTTCAATACATTTGAAGTATACTAAAATGACATACATTCTTCTATGTGTTGACCCTTCAAACCCTGGAAATGAATCAAAACTAGTTTTATTACTAACAATGCTATTAAATTCTATTAAAATAGTTTGGCTCATACTTACATACTACACGTTTGCATTAGGGCTGTCAAAATTGCTCAAAAAGGACGTTCGAATATTTGCTTTAAAAAAAGACTGATATTTGAATATATTCGAATATCTGGTTGCGCATTAGACACGTCAACAACAGGACAAATATATACAACGAGACATAACTACTTGCATAGGTAATTTATTTAAATTTAAACCTATACAACAACATATTACCTGCACAAAAATAAGTAAATGAACTAATGGCCTCTCTCTCTCTCTCTGTCTGTCTCTCTGCATGTAGCGGTTTAAATGAACAACAACAATGAACAAATGTTGAGTGCTGATCAAGTGTTTTGTGCAAGCAGTTTAAGGTCGCAATTCTTGTCCCAAATATGTCTGGCTTCATTCAGTGATTGAAACTGAAAGTTTTACAGTACCGACAGTGAACGCTCCGAGCGAGCTGTGCTGCAAACACGGAACCTTTCATTGGCATGAAACTAGTGCATGAAGCCGATCTAGTCTGTTTTATTCATGCAATACACAGTAGTCAGGTGCCGCCGTTTAAAAAAAATCTTACAATTCTACATTTGAATATATATTCGGATATAGAATATTCGTTGACAGCCCTAGTGTGTATATGATCAGATATCATTTAGTATGGGCCTGAAGGTCTCCTCACACAGCAGGAGAGTTTGGATCTGCTGTGGAGACGGAGAGGCCTTCTAAGAGGCCGGGTATTTTTAGTTCTCAGGGATTATCGGCGCAGTTGTTTTCAATTGACTGTTGGCAGGTGAGGGTCTGGGCGGAGGAGTGTGCTCACATTCCCTCTCTGGAGATCCTTTTTTCCTCTCCCGCTCTCGGTTTCTATGCCGACTGCTCCTGTCCCCCGTCCTCTTGCTGGGTCCTTCATTTCCTCTTGGCTGCTGTGCGTCTGCTGCACTCTTTACCATCCTTTCATTCCTCTCCCTCTGCTTCTTCACCATTACTCTGTTTTCCATAAGTCTAGTATCCTATTCATAATGCCCTCACTGGTGCCTTAAGGCAGCGTGGTCCTCTTGCTAAGGTCCCCCCGAACAGTCCAGCTGCCAACATCAAGATCACAGAAGATCCTAATTGATTTCTGTGTGACTTAACTACAGTATGTCATGGCAGCTCTGATGCTCAGTGTTTAGTGTGAAGTTGTTAGAGATTAGAATCATATCTGAATTGACACTACGCCCCCGCGCCTCCCTCCACCCCTTTCTCCACATTTCCCATAATCTAACAATATGCTGTATATATTTCAGGCCATCCTGAGCCAGATCTTTGATTGAGTTACAGCCTTCACATCTCCCAGTCAGACCTTTCTCACTGGATAAATATTCTTCTTTCTTTCTATCTGACCTGTTAGTGACCTTCGTTGGTTTACAACATTGGTTTAAATGAACTTGGATTTGCGATTTATGCACGAATAGTGTATATATAATGAAATTATATTTACTAGAAATGCTTCCAGCTGGATAATATTTAAGAATGACTCTTGTAATCATAGTTTTTGTGCGGCCTAATGCTGTTTTTACATTGCTTTTAATATGGAAAAGATGTCGTCATGACAGATTAGCCAGAAGTCCTGCACAGAGTGGTACTAACTCTGTCATTTCAGAGCGGAAGAGAAGCGTTTCTGCTGACAAAGCCAGCAGTCATAGAGCACGGGGGGGGGCACATACAGCACTCTCAGCCCTCTTCCCCAAGAAGGGTCCTCTCAAGTTAGTCGGTGTTAGGTTGTAGTGTCCGGACTTACCCAAATTCAATTTTTTGCCGACTACCCTAAAACGTTCTTCAGTGGACGCTACAGTTATAAACTGAGTGCCCCATACAGTAGCAGCATGGAGCAGCATGAGTATGTTTTCCACTGGAAATAATATAACAGCAGAGGATTAAACCAAGTAGAAGGAGACCTGATAAGGATACAGAGGAAACACACACTCTACATACACACCTTTAAGTGCACCGCTCCTGCATTCCAGCTGGCACAGCTGCACCACAGACTCTGCCTGTAGTTTCTATAAATGTGCACTCATGTGAAGAATCTGTTATTTGAAATAGATGGGTCACTGACAGATGGGTCCCCTTTGGCTCCTGGCACACCATTTAAAGCGCACATTGGCGATTTCTGTCTATCTCATTGTTTTTATGAGCTGTGAATGATTCCTAAGTGGCCTACATTGCATACATATTTAGCTCACTCGCTAAAACGGCAGTCCAAGCTTAGCACACATTTGTGGCTTTCTTTATAGGAACTGAATGTGTGGTCCATGTTTTACATTGTTCCTTCTGTACACATGACATCCATTGTAGTCTGTCCCTCCCGGGGGAGGGATCCTCCTCTGACGTTCTCCCTAAGGTTTCTTCCCTTTTCTCCCCATGGGAGGGTTTTCGGGACAGAGGATGTTGCATGTGTACAGACTGTAAAGCCCTCTGAGGCAAATGTGTAAATTGAGATTTTGGGCTGTACAAAATAAAATGAATTTAATTAAATAAAATTGTATTGAAAGTTCTCCTCTGCTCTTTGTCGTTGTCGTTTGAACATCCATGACACTTTGTGTATACGTATGTGTGGTAATACGACATTACTCGCCTCACTCCTGCGCACACACAGATACACCCCTAGACAGACCACAGCGGCGCCAGTTGTGGCCGATTCTTTTCATGTCATGAGAAATTTGTGGTAATGTGGCTGATTGCTGTGTGCTGCTGCCTGCAGTCATTTGCTTACAGCCCACACTGGCACCCAATTTCTGGAATATATCTCCTTTTACTACAATAACAATTGTATTTCAACTGGCTGTGCAATTGGTGCACTGTCTGTGAGGATCCAAATGTGTTTACTGGGCATTACTTGTGAATTTAATGCAGGCTGTTTGTTAATCTGTTGTGTTATGTCAAATTGTCAAGTGTTAAAAAGTCACTGATTGTAGTTTTTCATATTTCTTATACTACACAAATTGATGCATCCATTCACTATTTCTACACAGAGCAGGTTGCCAGATATTACAGTTGAGCAACCTGTTAACTCCACTGTGACAAAAATACTCCAGGAGTGTGGTAGTTCCACGGATTACGCCCAGTAAAAAACTATTTCCACCGTCTGTTCCCTACTTTACACAAACCACCAGGCTCATATCCATCTGAACTCACCGTTGGAACAAAGGAAAAGGGAGAATTGCAATCCAAAAAAGTTGTACCTTTCCAAAGGAGACAATGTCTACGGCGAGTTCACACAGTGTGAGACCATGTGTGTGGAGCGTTCGAACTTTACTGTTGGCTAATTCTGTTGCTTTCTGTGTAAACAACCGAGACCAACTGCATGAATACCTTTACGGCAGACTGCCTGAAAGTGTGCTTTGTTACCCCCATGTGTGTGATTCATTACGTTGAGACCACAATGAGAGAGAAACTGCGAGGCAATGGGGGCAAGCTATGGTTGCAAGCTTATCACTTTGGAGTAAGCAGTAGAAACACTCATTAGTCATGGATGGGCGTAGAACAACGACACACTGTTTGCCTGAAGCATACTGAGGTCAGTGCAGCGCCGACGTGGTGGATTAAGTTGTCCTGTATTCAACTTCACGTATAACTCGTGAACACGTGAGGCTACATAGATCTATTCTCTGTATCAGCCCTCTAAGCTCTGTTAGTGAATGCCCATCAGGGCTGGTGGGTGTCGAGTGTGTGCCGTCCACAGCCTGTGACGGCGGGGCGTCTGCTCAATGCATCCAGTGTTTTGTTAAAGCACAGCAGACTCATTCATGAAGCTCAGCGCAATTTGGGTCAACAGTTTTCCTTCAGCTGGTCCTAGAGCTGGATGTGTGACTTTCTCCCAAACAGGACAGGCCATTGTTGGTCCAGGCCCATCTGCCTCAGCTACTCAAACTACATACTGTTCAGTGTCGGCCAATGAGCAGCAGCCCTGAAGCATATGGATGTGTGCTTGTTTGATCAAAGCATTGCTTTAGAGTTCACTTAGGTCACAAGCTTGAGCAGCACTGCACGTGTAGTTTGAGGAGGTTTTTCTGCTGAGGGCCCCTGCATCCTGGGTCATGTGGCAGTTTAAAGTGGATTGCATCACTGATGTTTCCATTTTCTGTTTGACAACACTTCAAATTCCTTGTGGGGCTGTTGATTAACTTGCAGGCTTGGAGTGTAATGGATTACATTGAATGGTTTTAAGTTATTAGGATACAGATAAAAAAGTAACCGTAATCTGCCACTGAGGGGGACCTTACAGATAAAAATACCGTTATGCTAATTATATTTCCCTTACAGTATACATTTTCATATACCACCATACTGGAAAATGGCTGCAAAGAGCGCTTTAGCTGAGAACCCTTCGGTTGCATTGAATAACTGCACACCCTCACTAAAGGTTAGAACGGCATGCTGGGTAACATAACTGACAGTTAGCAGCATAACTGTCTGTGAACAAACACCTTGTAGGGCTCCGACACTACTACTACACATTTGAGAACAGAAGAGAGCGAAAGCAGAGATGCTCTAGAAGCACGTGTGTCCTAGAGAGGAGCTTGAATCATGTAGTTTTTGTTTCCAGTGGGGCTAACGATAGCCGCCCGCGTCAGTTCCATACAGAACTGGAAGAAGCAGAGTGCGATCCTGGACTCAAGGTCGTCGGTAGTGCCGGTGAAACAGAGAAGGCAAAGGACAGACATTGAACAAAGAGACATTTGAATGAGACACTGCACATGACAGTAAGAGGAGCAGCAGTATAAATGTGAAAATGACCCAGCTGTGAAGGACACGGTCCTGCTACAGACCCCCAACGAGGACGTCAGATCCATGATTAAAATATTGGACTAGAGGTCCCTTTGGGTTGAGACGGGGGAAATACTCTTAATATATTATTATGCCGACAGTTCTTTCCAAAAAACAAAGTGATAGGGATTTTTGATCATACCACCCAGCACGTGATGTGTCTGAAGTCCGACACCTGAGATAGTATGGAGACAGAATACGTATGCCAACACAAAAACAAGTTTAATGAAAAAACAAAACAGCCAGCTGTTAATTCTCATTTTTATTTTCCCAGGCAAAGGCCCGTTACCCATTAAAAACGGGTCCGCGACCCACCAGTTGAGAATCACTGCCCTACACCACCTTCCTCTGGGTCAGACCAGGACCCTTCCAGGTCTGACCCTCTGGCTAAATGTTTTCTGAGCAGTTAGTTTAGGGAAATTGGTCCAAGAAATACTTAATTGTCTTCGGAATACATGGGGTTACTCCAACTGCAAGACTCCTGGGTGGTGCAGAGGTCTTGCAACATCTCCACAAAAGGAAAAGGTGCTCACAGTGGTGGTTTAAACCCTAGTGCCTAATGTAAGTCGCATGCATGGAGGGACAAATGCTTGTTGAAAGAGGACAGCAGATGAGGTATTTCACAGGGGGCTGCCGTACTCCTGCGGGCCGACTTTGACAAACACTCACAAGTTGAAGCGGACTGAGGCTTCATTCTATTGCTGCAGTATGTTTCTGTCTAGTCACTAGATCCTTTAACTTTGTTAATGATGTCACGTTTACCACCAGGCCAAGAAAAAGAGTTTGCTAACACGTAAAACATGATGACAAACAAAAATGTATTGAATGATATGCTATGGTCTCACACATTCACACACGCGCCTGTGATACAGCTGGCATTCAGAAGTCCATCAAGGAAAAATGGACATTAATACACTTCTTTAAAAGTCAGATCTTATCACATAATCATCAGGATCAACATCTGTAGCAGCCTGACATGGAGAGCTATAGGCTAAATTCCAAACGCGGTATGAATGACTTTATTATAAGTGGTACGGCTGGCTATTTATGTCTATGTTATCACTTCAACTCAATTCAACATCATCTCGGCCTCCTCTCATGACAATACTAAGCCTCAGTTTAAAAAAAGGAAAGACAAAATGCAACATGCATTGGTGACTTTGACTGTATTTTTATTTAACGCCCTGAGTTATTCTAAACTATTAATTTCAGCGTTTATCTAGTATTAATTGAAATTAATCTGACAAGATGTCTTTTTTTAACATGACATTATGGCATAACAGTGGTGTGTAGACCATACAACCTTTTTTGTTGAGCTATCTTGAGTTCGTAGGAGCCCTGTGGATATAGCTGTGCTGGTCATTCCCTCGCCTACATTTTTAATGTGTTATTTGGCTTGCTATACAACAAGCTAACATTACTTGGTACCAATGGATAAATCCACGCCAATATCCCGAATCATCTGTTCTTTCTCCCTTTTTTGTAGATGTCATTTCTGCTACACACTTCAACCCATACTTCAGACGGTTGACGTTTGATGTGTCCTCCATGGAAAAGAACGCTTCCAACCTGGTGAAAGCTGAACTTCGGATCTTCCGTCTTCAAAACCATGGTGCCCGAGTTTCTGAGCAGCGCATAGAACTCTACCAGGTACACACACCTTCCACCGGTTTGATATCAGGAGCTCCCAGGGATCGCTAACAAATATTTACAGAGATACCTTTGGGATTTTTTCAGGCAACAAAAGGATTTTTACTGTAATGTCATAACTCAATCAATGGATAACTTTTGCTTTGTTTCTTTAACATTTTTGTAGGGGACACATTTTGCTTTAGACATTTTTACTCATTTACAGACTTTTAAGCAACATAGTCTTGACATAAAGTGGACTGAATGAAGTGTCCGGTGTCAGCTTATGAAGTTCTTTGTTTAGAAGCAGTTGAAGGGAATATTCTTGGTAGTAGTACAGCCACATTTCCAAGTTGAGTGTTTTACTATGTTAATTCCACTAATCACGAACCTGAAGGGCTTTTGGGAAAGGGTACCTTGAAGAGCGTTTCAGAGGGTAGAGAGCAAGAACTCACAAACTTTACCAGCTTTTATTATGAAGGATTCTGCTGCTGTTCATGACAAAATGGAGATACTGAATTGTTTTAACAAACACTTCATATGTTCTGGTTCCCCGTTTGAATCTTGTTGTCCAGGGTCTGGTGTTGAAGTTTATACTGGTCAGCCTTTTAAATTGAGCCGATTTCCTGTTGGAAGTTCACAGAGCCCTTAAAAGCTTAGTTCATTGGAAACCTTTAGGGTCTGGCTGTATAGACCAGGGGTGCTGAATCCGTCGATCGCGATCGACCAGTTGATCTCAAAGGCAGTACCAGTCGATCGCGTGATGTCACGTCACGCACGCGCGGTCTACCGCGGGAGATGACCGAAAGTAATGCTAATGCTAATGCTATATGGCCAACGCAATGGAAGTAAAGGCGAGGAGCTGTTGCTAGGCGACAGTGGGTGGGTGGGACAGGATGTTAAAGAGATGCCCCTTCCTCACCTGCTTGGGCTGAGCTCCATGGTAAAGGGGCTGAGACAGTCTTTTCAGGCTCACGAGGAGCGCAGGTCATGAGCAAAAGGACCGGTTGCCATGGCGCCAACATTTGAGGATGGTCTCTATGTGCAGACGGTGGTCGAGGCGGTGAAACGGTCCAGCTGTAGTGGAGAATGGGAATGTGTTGAGATCATGAGTCAGGAGCCAGATCCAAATCACAACCTGTGTGACCTCCCTCACTGAGAGCAAAACACTCGACTAGATCTCGACTCTTCGCTGTCCTTGCGCCGAAATGGTGGAACGAGCTCTCTGAAGATATCAGGACCGCAGAGAGCCTTCACATCTTCCGCCGCAAACTAAAGACACACCTCTTCAGACTCTACCTCGACTAAAGACTAACAAATTGTAGCACTTAAATTGTACTTGTAACGTCACTCATCTATAGCAAATTGTAAATTGGCTTATTTGAGGAAATTGCACTTTCTTGTTTCTTGTTCTTCTGAGTTTGTACCCTATGGTTGAATGCACTTATTGTACGTCGCTTTGGATAAAAGCGTCAGCTAAATGACATGTAATGTAATGTAATGTAATGTAATCAGCGTTTCTTGCTTACTAACGGACGCATTTCATTTAATTCCAAAGCAACCCAGGCTGACTCCAGTAAGGTAATGACCATTATTACATTTAGCTGACGCTTTTATCCAAAGTGACTTACAATAAGTGCATTTCAACCATAAGGATTCAAACTCAAAAGAACAAGAAAGAGCCAACATAAAGACATGGTTCTGAAAGAGGTTTCGGACAGAATCTGGTTACACTCTCGCTCCTCCTCCCAGACCTCCATGTTACATGGATTCGAATAACTGGCTTAGTCAGACTGAAATCGAATTATCCGTTTCATGTAAACACCTTTGTCCGACTATGTCTGACTACGATCCGACTATCCAACACCCCTGGATAAATCGATCCGATCCACTTGATAGTTCGACTATTGCGGCATGTAACGGTGAATCGGATGAGGAACTGGACTTTGCGTCTTTGCGCATGCTTGAGATCCCGACGGCGTCTTCTCTCCGTTATCAAATCAGCCAATAGCGCCATTCGCATTCCTTGTACTCCTATTAACATCATGCACAAATAGTAGAGGGATGTAGCTTCACCTTGCTCTCCGTTCACCATCTTTCTCGTAAAGTTGATGTTGTTGTTGTTGGTTGTTGTTGGTAGTGGTGAAGAGGTCAAGTAGTAGTCGCGCGCTCTGTGTTCGCTGGTGGGCGAAACTGCCGTGCACGGTAAGAGGACAATTGTAAACGTGAAGAAAAACACCTGGTAACGCGTGGGGAATATGTCAGAGGGACGAGCGCACATAATTAGGAGAAAATCAATTTTCAAAATAAAACTTTTTTCCGGAAAAAAAAATATATAAGCTTTCTGTGGTGCGGCCCGGTACCAAACGGCCCATGGACCGGTCCGGTGGTTGGGGACCACTTGTGTATAGCAAGTAATAAAATGAAAGGACACCACTTAAGAGAGATTGCCAGAAATCAGACATACTGAACATGGGCCCCAGAGAGATTTGTGTGACTTTACAGATAGCACCACCAACATTACATTACATTCGTGCGTCATTTAGCTGACTAAAAAAGCGACTTACAATAAGTGCATTCAACCATAGGGTACAAACTCAGAAGAACAAGAAACAAGAAAGTGCAATTTCCTCAAATAAGCCAATTTACAATTTGCTATAGATAGCGTTAGAAGTACAATTTAAGTGCTACAATTTGTTAGTCTTTTGGCAGCAGAGATAGAAGCAGAAAAAGAGGAGAAAAGAGATTGAAATTCAAGCAGGTCGTCAGGTGATTCATTTTTACGCCATCTCCTTTCCGATGCTCGCATGGTGTCTCTCATGGCACACACCGGTTGAGACAGCCACGGAGCCGGAGAGGATTTGCCAGTCCGTCGGGTTATCAGAGGGCAGAGAGAGTCTAGAGAGGAGGAAAGAGTTGAGAGGAGAGTCTCAGCAGCAGCGTTCCGATGCAAGAGTGAGACGGAGTCAGTGGAAGGGAGAGCTGATAGAACAGAGGAGGCCAGGGAGAGAGGGAGCGAATGTTGCAACGAACAGGTAGAGTCAGTCAATGAGGGAGGTTTGTTAGTTATAGAGAGTGGGAAAGAGTAAAAGATGAATAAGTGGTCAGACACATGAAGTGGAGTTACAGAGAGGTTAGTGGTAGAGCAGTTTCTAGTGAAGATGTAGTCAAGGTGATTGCCGGCTTTGTGAGTAGGAGGAGAGGGACTGAGTGACCGAGGGAAAGAAGAAAGTAGGTGTAAGAGGTCAGATGACTTCTCAGTCTGGATGTTGAAGTCACCCAGGAGGATGAGTGGAGGGCCATTTTCAGGGAAGTTGGACAGTTCTTCCAAGAAATGACCCAAGGAGCCTGGCGGATGGTAAAGGACAACAATAGTTTATTGCACCGGGTGAGTAACTGTTACAGCATGGAATTCGAAAGACAGTGGGGTGGATGGTGGAAGAGGGTAAAGAGAAAAGCTCAATTTGGGTGAAATGAGTAGACCTGTGCCACCACCCCTAACAGTGGGCCTGGGTGTGTGGCTAAAGAAAAAGGCGGAGGAGAGAGCGGCTGGGGTGGATGTGTTCTCAGGTGTGATCCAGGTCTCGGTGAGAGCGAGGAAGTCGAGTGACTGCTGGATAGCGAAGCCGGAGATGAAGTCTGCCTTGCGAGTAGCTGACTGGCAGTTCCAGAGGCCCCCTGTGACGAGGTGCTGGACATGAGTGGAGCGGGTGGGATAGGTGAGAAAGGAGAGGTTACGATAGAGAGCGGATCTCAGCCCGAGGCCTCTAGTATCTGCGGGAAGAGATTCGGACAGGTATGGGTAAAGGGCTCAAACACATAATTAAAACTAGAAGAAGCCGCCGCATTCAGCCGGCCCGAAGACTCCACGAAAGACTCCCTAGTCTTTGTCCTGCTCGTCTTGACTCCCACGAAAGACTCCCTCGTCTTTGTCCTGCTCGTCTTGACTCCCACGAAAGACTCCCTCGTCTATGTCCTGCTCGTCTTGACTCCCACGAAAGACTCCCTCGTCTTTGTCCTGCTCGTCTTGACTCCCACGAAAGACTCCCTAGTCTTTGTCCTGCTCGTCTTGACTCCCACGAAAGACTCCCTAGTCTTTGTCCTGCTCGTCTTGACTCCCACGAAAGACTCCCTCGTCTATGTCCTGCTCGTCTTGACTCCCACGAAAGACTCCCTCGTCTTTGTCCTGCTCGTCTTGACTCCCACGAAAGACTCCCTCGTCTATGTCCTGCTCGTCTTGACTCCCACGAAAGACTCCCTCGTCTTTGTCCTGCTCGTCTTGACTCCCACGAAAGACTCCCTCGTCTATGTCCTGCTCGTCTTGACTCCCACGAAAGACTCCCTCGTCTTTGTCCTGCTCGTCTTGACTCCCACGAAAGACTCCCTCGTCTATGTCCTGCTCGTCTTGACTCCCACGAAAGACTCCCTCGTCTTTGTCCTGCTCGTCTTGACTCCCACGAAAGACTCCCTCATCTTTGTCCTGCTCGTCTTTGTGCTGCGAGGATAAGCAAACGCTGAAGCTAACGCTTCACTCGATCTGTAGTTAAATACTCCCTCGTTAGTGGAAGTTGGCTAAGGCTGCGCTGACCACGCCCCCGTCGTTTAGGAGACAAAAGGTCGATTAGCCTCGACAGAAACTCCTCAAAAAACACCAATTGCTTGACACTCAGTGGACAATCACCATGTGGCGCTTTGACAAACTGGGAGTTTAAGGATTCAAGTCTTATTTGATTCAGAAGTGAAGGCAAAACAGACTTAGATCAGGTCAAAGCTAGCAGAGTTAGGAGGGCACACTAGCAGTTAATAGTACAGTCTAGAGCACCAACTGGCACTAAAAAAGTGAAAGAGTTTAAGCAAACTAGGAGCCAAGATAACCTCAAACAGAGAGAACTGGCAGTAAAACGGCAAGATCTACGGCAAATCAGCCGTCGGCAAATCAGCAATGAAATTAACTTAAGACACCAGAATCAACAACAAATTTAGCAGACTAGCTTGGTTTAAAGAAAAAGATACTTAGTCCGATTTCAGGTCGCCTGGATGTCTGATGGCCTTGGAGAAGAGATGCACGCAACATGTGGTCACTCATCTTAACATCTACTACTACATGTCTCCTAGCAACAGTCCTAATATGTTCACCATGTCGACAAATCGGAACAAAGCATTTAAGTTGGTTAAACCGTAACCACGGAAAATACCTCACGAGCAATTGAAATATGTATATTTAAAGATGACCCATTTTGTCATCGGTCAGAATAGTTGTTTGAGAGGACTGTGTTGCATAGAAGTCTGGGTAATTATCTTTAACCACTAAGATTATTAAAAAAATCAAGAATTCTGTCTAAAATATGATTTGTGCTTCACAATATTTTCTTTCATGCGTCTGTTTTGTACACAGATTTTAGGATACAGAGACCTGACATCCCCAACACAGCGATATATAGACAGCAAGGTGGTACGAACACAGACTGAGGGAGAGTGGCTCTCCTTCGATGTGACAGAGGCCGTGAATGAATGGCTGAACCACAGAGGTGAGGTCATAACACCGTGTGCAGTCCCTGCATCACAGCAGCACGCTTCTTATCATTTATTGCACATGTTACATTGTTGTTGTTTCTCCACAGACAGAAACAGTGGATTCAAGATCAGCCTACATTGCCCGTGCTGCACGTTTGTACCATCAAATAACTACATCATTCCCAACAAGAGTGAGGAGCTGGAGGCACGGTTTGCAGGTTGTTTGATTAAGAAAATTCCTATTAGTTTAGAAACAAAATAAATGGTTCTCCTGGTCTCATTAATTAACAAAGGCTTTTGGGACAGTTGTCCACTCTCTACTTTAACGACTTTCTTCAGTTTATGACCATTCTTGCTTCCCGTGGTTTCCGAAGGATCTTTCTGACAGGTTGCAGTGTCAAATTAAGCTACCCTACTCTGGGGAATGTTGCCTATTAAACATTTGAACCTTTTAGATGCGGTACACCACTGAACCTTGCAGTGTTTGTGGACTGATTTACGTTTGTCTAAATAAAAAGAAAGAAATGCACTTACCCCAAAGAATATTATAAAACCTTGTTTACTATGAAGGCCAATTTCCTTTTTTTTTTGATCCAAAAACCACTAGTAAATGTGTGTAACTGTGTCATACCCACATCACGTCCTCTACACACACATTCAGCCATAAATGGTCACTGCAAAGCACTTTATAAATCTTGATGCTCAATCATGAGCTGCTTATCAGTACGTCTTGAGGGTGAATCACAGAGAAGACCGAGGAAGAACACTGGTTCCCTCCTGTTTCTTCAATTCATTTAGTCCTTACAGTGCCAACCTTTCAATAGTAACATAATACAAATTGGAGTATTTACATCAATCGGACTGACTGCTTCCAAAATGTCACTACAACAGTGAAATCCACCATTTACATGGTGAAAACAATTCATTTAATTAATATTTTCATATGATTACGAATGATAATGGCGCTATGGAGTGATCGTACAAAAGCCGTCACTGGCTTTGTTCTGGACTTTGCTAATTTAATAAATTCCTCATGCTCAGGGAGATTTGCTCGTTGAGGTGTCATGATCTACAAAAAGGTTGTTAAAATGTATTGGGCTATATAAAATAAAACAAATTGAATCTTGCTATAAACTACTTCATCAACTGCTACAGATGACCACGAGTGTCAAGGTAGTTCGGCCCTCCCTTCTGAGCTGAGGACAGCAGACGCAGCGCTGATGAAATATTAAGCGAGATTTGATGTGATGTTGTTTTTATAGTATCCACACTTGTCCTATAAGGGTCCACAAGTCTCACTGACTGTTTATTATTGTCCTTTTATGAAAACTTCATGCAGAAACAACAAGTAAACAAACACTGTCTGTGCATTACCTGCCACAAGTTTGCCACATGTTTCAGTATTTTAATGCTAACTTAGCAATTGGATCATGTTTGCCTTGTAGACCAGCAGTAAATAAACTGATTATTTACATGGTATGGTCATGCTCTATTCAGGAAGTATAAAGGACAGCGCTGGGGTAAATTACAAAGCTGTAAACGAATAATATGTAGCTTTTCATAATTAACTTCATTGGAAGAGGATATTTCTACAGACCTATTGAATAATTAGGCAGTAATGGGCTTTTAACATCCTAAACTACCAGCAGCTTATATTATTATTTCGTTTTCTGCAAAATAAGCACTCAGGTGATCTATTTTGTCGGTTACATCAATTTCAGAAAAAATGATGCCATGGAGTTGCCATTGTACTCTACCCCTTAATAGGCATTTGTATAGATTGTCTTTGTAGAAAAAAATATTGGTATATATGATACTACCGTCCCTGCTTCAAATTATACCGTGAATTAAATTTCACGGTATAAGATACATAAGATACATTGATACCCTACACTACTGGCTGGCAATGTTTGATTATGCTGACCTATTTGGCAGTTTTCCTATTTGGCATGTCCTCAAAACATCACAAATCTCCGATTCTGATGCAAGATGTCACCTACATTTCTCAAAACACATGACGGTATAAGAAGCATGCAACATCGGAAACCATTATGACCCTATAAGGACAGATTGATGCTCATGCTCAAGCATAATACCCTCCTGTGGCGGCGGCGCATTGCTGGGCTGAGCTGCGGAGCGGTGTGGAGAGAAGGGGTTCAGGGAACGATTCCAGGAGAGGCTCAATCAGTCTCAGCTGAAATAGATAATTATTAATTTTATTGGCCCAGGCAATTTATATTACCTTTATTGTTTTAGCTGATGCTTTTATCCAAAGCAACTTACAAACAGTATATTCAACCAAATGGGTTACAGAACAAGAACAACAAAAATCAAGAAAACACAAGCCAAACTACAATGTGCTATAGCAGTAAGTGATGTGCTAACTAATCCAGGTATAGTCGATAGAGGTGTGTTTTGAGCAGCCTGACCCCCAAACCTGTTCGTAAAAATGTATACGAAAATCTTGAACATACAAATTTGTAGTGATACATACGAAATAAATACGGACTGCAACTGATGACGTCACCCTATTCAAAGTGAATGGGGACCTGCACCCCGTAAACACACTTTGTGAAGTCTAACGATGTAAAATAAACGTGTTATGATTGCATTTTTAACGAGAAATCAATGTTAACTTGTAAGAATAGAATACTAACCCTAACCCCCTCAAAAAATCCAACATGGCGGAGAGACGTTCACTCAAGAATCCGACATGGTCCGCCATGTTGTTCACACAAGGGGCGTGGTTAACCCGGGCAGTTCGTATGTATTGTTACGAATTTGTATGTTCAAGATTTTCGTATACATTTTTACGAACAGGTTTTGGAGATCACGTTGGTTTTGAGCGCTGTTAGCTGAATAGACTTTCTGCTGTCCTGGGCCCTGTTCCTCATACGTGGTTCAACTAAGTCGATCAAATGTCCCATTATCCAGCTCAAATTAACAAGATGGTTGATGTCAGACTATCTCGGTTCCTCAAAAGCGGATCTGTGCTCAAACAGTCTCGTTAATTGGAACCAGATGTCAGTCATCGGGATAATCGCGCGTGTTCTATCTCAGAAGGCGGAAGAGTTGATCACCGAAATCAGGATTTTTAACCGTATAACGGCAAATAAACTCAGGAAGAGAGTCTTTTTTTCTCCCCTGACAAACAGGAGATGATCATGAACACATACAGTGCATCCGGAAAGTATTCACAGCACTTCACTTTTTCCACATTTTGTTATGTTACAGCCTTATTCCAAAATGGATTAAATTCATTATTTCCCTCAACATTCTACGCACAACAACCCATAAAAGTGAAAACTGTTTTTTTGCAAATTTTTGCAAATCTGTTAAAAATAAAGAACGAAAAAACATAACATGTACACAGTACATGTTACACAGTAAAGACAGTATTCACAGCCTTTGCCATGACACTCAAAATTTAGCTCAGGTGCATCCTGTTTCCACTGATCTTCCTTGAGATGTTTCTACAACTTGATTGGAGTCCACCTGTGCTAGATTCAGTTGATTGGATTGTCCAATCAATACCAATACTTATATAAATAAGGTATCACAGTTGACAGTGCATATCAGAACATAAACCAAGCCATGAAGTCCAAGGAATTATCTGTAGACCTCCGAGACAGAATTGTATCGAGGCACAGATCTGGCGAAGGGTACAGAAAGATTTCTGCAGCATTGAAAGTCCCAATGAGCACAGTGGCCTCCATCATCTGGAAAGTTGGGAACCACCAGGACTCTTCCTAGAGTTGGCCGCCCAGCCAGACTGAGCGATCGGGGGAGAAGGGCCTTAGTCAGGGAGGTGACCAGGAACCCGATGGTCACTCTGACAGAGCTCCAGCGTTGTTCTACGAAGAGAGGAGAACCTTCCAGAAGGACTGAGAGAAAGATGAATGCAGCAATGTACAGAGACATCCTCGATGAAAACATGCTTCAAAGCGCTCTGGACCTCAGACTGGGGTGACGGTTCATCTTCCAACAGGACAACGACCTGAAGCACACAGCCAAGATAACAAAGGAGTGGCTTCGGCACAACTCTGTGAATGTCCTTGAGTGGCCCAGCCAGAGCCCTGACTTGAACCCGATTGAACATCTCTGGAGAGTTCTGAAAATGGCTGTGCACCGACGCTCCTCATCCAACCTGATGGAACTTGAGAGGTTCTGCAAAAAAGAATGGGAGAAACTGCCCAGAAATAGGTGTGCCATGCTTGTGGAATCATACCCAAGAAGACTTGAGGCTGTAATTGCTACAAAGTATTGAGCAAAGGCTGTGAATACTTATGTACATGTTATGTTTTAGTTCTTTATTTTTAACAGATTTGCAAAAAATTGCAAAAACAGTTTTCACCATGTCATTATGGGTTGTTGTGTGTAGAATGTTGAGGAAAATAATGAATTTAATCCATTTTGGAATAAGGCTGTAACATAACAATGTGTAAAAAGTGAAGCGCTGTGAATACTTGGGTGAGTGCGGAGCACGGTCGTCCTCCAATCAGAGGGTTGTCTGTTCGATCCCAGGCTCTGCTAACCCGCATGTCGATGTGTCCTTGAGCAAGCCAACCCAATGTTAACCCAACATTGCTCCTGTAGCTGCGACTACAGTGTGTGAATGTTAGTTACTGATGGGCAGGTGTCACTGTGTGTGGTTCTCCTGTCATCAGTGTGTTGACAGTGGGTGTGAATGGGTGAAAGATGTCATGTAGTGTTAAAGCGCTTTGAGTGGTCGAAAGACTAGAAAAGCGCTATACAAGTACAGACCATTTACCATTTCTTTCCAGATGTACTGTATTAGATGTATTTGAATCATTTGTCGGATGAATTGAACATATTGTACATCTTTCTTGTTGTTCATTCTGTACATCCATCGCAGTCTGTCCGTCCCAGGGGAGGATCCTCCTGTGTCTCTCTAAAGGTTTCTTCACTTTATTCTCCCCATCTTCCCAAGATTTTATTAGGGAGTTTTTCCTGTGCTGATGTGAGGGTCTCGGGACAGAGAATGTCACATGTGTACAGACTGGAAAGACCTCTAAGGCAAATTTGCGATTTTGTAATGAATAAAATGAATTGAATAAAATAATCAAAGACTGACACCGCCTACAAGCCCGACAAAGTATCTCATTCAACTTGTCTGCGAGACTTTGTCGGGCTTGTAGCCCCAAGTATTGTTCCTCATCACTAATCAATCACTTAACATTTCTTTAAATGTACCTGCTTGCAGGAGGCGTGATCAGGAATGCATCATCATTATCCATTGAGAAGAATTATCAACTCTTTCAGAATATGTAGATGAAAACAAGCCCAAAGTCTAATTCAGGGGTCATTTCAGGCCAAGGACCCCCAAATTGATGGCGAGATGGAGCCATCTTTTATTTTTGAGCTTTGCACTCTTTAGACGTGAGCATAAACGCGATCTGATTGACTAGTGCCTGTGCTGTCGTATTTGCATGAAAGTTGCTGTGAATTAACCGGTGTCCGGCTTGAGAGAGCTTAAATTTGTGGAGGAAAAAAAAAATTGTCTGATCAACCAAAAATGTTGCAGTACCTCCGCGGACCCCCTGTTGAAGACCACTGGTCTAATTGATACGAATGAATAGGATATATGTACTGTATCAGCTTATGTATCATATGTATGTGTAGATGACCATATAGAACTAGGAGTTTTATTATGTGTGTGAGTAGGGCTGCCAAGATATCAAATTTTTGTTGCGCTATGCGATATTATGGCAATATGCGATATTTTTGCAATTTTAAGATCTTTAAATGCCACTGATAACATAATGCCAATATAATAGCATAGTAATACAAGTACGCTATTTCAAAGAACGTTTTATTAGACATTAGAATCGGAATGGGAAAAAATATATCCTATAAAAAAAAAGTGCAAGGGACACGGAGCGGGCGAATCGGCAGCCGGGGAGGTTTAACACGCGGAGCTTCCACTTTCTGCTTTCCACAAGGAAAAGGGACAGAGGCAGCGTGATCAACTTAAATGTTGGTGACGTTCATTTATATATAAAATGAATATCGCAGCACCAAAAAGTATTTCGCGATTTCAGAGAGCACGCGATATGTCATTTTATCGCATATTACGACGGGCCTATGTGTGAGTGAATCTGTGGGCGAATCAGTATATATCTGTTTCTCATAATCAGACATTTGATCAATTGAAGCAGTGAAACATGGAACATCCAGAAGTTTATTAAGCGCCAAATAAACCAACAGAACTTTACAAAGAGCATGACATGCAGCGGCTTTCCAGATGTTCTCTGCATCACAACACTGTACAGATATGTACAGGGAGCTCATTCCACCATTAAGGAGACAGCTGACAGCTGGGATGTTGTTTAGTGTTCTGCTCTCTGTGAGGGAGCAACAAGCAGAATGGCAGATGTAGAGCGGCATGAGCAGGCAGGGATATAAGGTTTGAATGTCCTGGATGTAGACTGGACCTGATCTGTTCGCCGCACGGTACACAAATAGTCAGGACTGGGGTTACGACGGAGTTGTCGAGGGCAACAGTCAGGTTGTTGGGAGTTGAGAGTTAAGTCACAAACACTGAGCACCGGTAAGGGTGAGATCCATTACGTCCAGTAAAATCCCACACACCGGGTCGGATGTTACGTAAGAATCTGCTCCAGGCCCAGGAACGGCGACAGCGCTGTTCAACAGAGGAGCAAGGCTGAGGCAATTCAAACCGGGAGAAAAGATACTTGTAACCAGTTTTTCCAGTTCCAAACTTGTGGCAAGGGCCCTTGGTGGTAACATGCCGAGTGGGGGATGTTGACTATGAGGTGGTGTAGTCTGACAGAAGAGGAGCTACAGATTTAACACCTCAACCTAATAAAAACATGGAGAAAGCAAGTAGTAAGCCAGGTGCACGGCAGGACCACTGCAGGGACATCAACCATCAGATAGAACCACTATCCACAGAAGCCTGTGGGGAAGGAAAGACTTTAGGAAAGGGTAATAGTAATGTGATTCATATTTAAAATAATGATGATGATGATAATAGCAGCAGCAGCAGCAGCAGCAGGTGTCAGCAGGGCCACGGTAGGAGGCAGGAACAGGGTCCAGATAGTACCATGATCCATGGAAACCTGTGTGGCGAGAAAGCACAAATACTCCGTGGAAGAAACAAAGTTAGTGATGCACATTAATGTTTACAGCGATAGAAATGGGAATATCAATGGTGTTAGAAGCGGTAGGTGTCCGCGGGGCCAGGCAGGAGTCAGTACAAGTGTCCAGACGGAACTATGATCTACGGAGACCTGCGAGGCAAGAACGCACAAAAAACTGAAAAGCTGAATTAGTGATGTGCCTTAATAAAACATGGATTATTGCAGAAGGAGAGATTAACAGTGAGAGAGGAGCTGAGTTCTAAGAAGTGCCCCGGCGGTCTAGACCTAAAGCTATAGCAATGATGTGTCCCAGTTCGATGCCTACCCAAGCCGCGGGTCAACCAACTCTTGATGGTCACTGCACGTTTCTTCACAACACTGGATTTAACCAAGGATTTTACTAGAAGATTCTTCCGTCACCAGAGTGCATGGAAAATCGCCCTCAGGTGTACAAGATTGCCACTATTGCAGCCGGCCAATAACAAAAAAAAGCCCCTTGACCGGCCTTACCTAAACAGGTGCCTCAGATCCGGTCCGTGGTCAGAGCAGTGGCAGTTGGTGTTTGAGCGGTTCAAACAGGCTCTCTCCCCTCTACTCTTCAGATCATCAAATGGGGCTGTTTCGTCACAGCAGGTTGACTGCCCTCTCCTGTACATCAGCTGGAAGCTATCCGAGAGCAGCCCAAGTTTCCCTAAGCTAATCACATATATATCTGCTGTCAAAACGTTGCAACTGCTCTGCTTTCAGTTGTCATTACACTATGCTCCCAATTCACCTCAAGTCTCCGTCATATCCATGCCCAGTTCTTCTCCTCATCCCATCATCGTCAGCAAGTGGGTGAGAACTCACCGTTTGCCCCATGTTACACTAGTTTGTGACTTGGTTACATACCCTACTAGGCAGAGGCTAAAAGGGGTACCTGGTACTTATACAGCAGTGATAACAGCCCGTCAGACCAAGTATACGGGGGTGGAGAGTCTTGTGAAATGGGTGTCACCTGTACGCATGGTGCGACATATAGTTGGTTGATAGACAATTCTATAAAAGGGAGAGGACATTGACTGTTAAGGGGGAACGGGGGAAACATCCGTGTAGCCGTGTGCACATAATTGATTAGGTTATGTTGCCTTGAGTTTAATAATTAACGTTAAATAGACTAATTAGGTTTGTTTGTTTTGTTCTATGTTACCTGGACAAAGGCTCGCTTGCCTGCCTGCTACCATTCCCAAAGTCACTATGTTCTGGCCTCCTCACACCTCCAATGCAAATGGCAGAAATGATTTGTAGTAAGCAGAATAATGATGTAAAAACTGGCAATATGGTATTATAAACCATAAATATGGTATTATAAGCTCTTTTAGATACAACGGTGCCTCACCAGTTAGGACAGGGGGGTACAGTGGGTTCACATATTGACTTGCAGCATTGATATACTCTGTTTCCAGGTATTGATGACAGCTACAGCCACGGCAACGACCTGAAGATGTATCAAAAGCGTCGACAAAGCACTCGGGCCCCACACCTTCTACTCATGCTGCTTCCTTCATACCGGGTGGAGTCCCAGTCCCAGTCCCAGCCCACGACCCATCGATCCAAGAGAGCGCTCGACGCCGCCTACTGCTCAAGGTACTAATCTGGAATTCCCACTTGCACATTAGGGAAGATTTTTTCCGCTTCTGAGTTTGCTTTGTCATTGTCATTCTTCATTGTTCGCCATATCCATTACAACTTTTATAGTCTGCAGGAATCAAATAATGATCACCCATCATATTAGAGGTGAAATTAGTGGATAACGTCTTTGAGAGAAATCAGAAGTATCTTAAGCTAGTTTGTGACTGATTGTAATATGTATTTATTACAAACCAACATACTGAAAAATCATAAAGAATAAACAAATCATCAACACAACCCGTAAGTACAGGAAAACAGAATTCAGCTGAAAAGGGACAGCGTTTCCTGCTCCTGCAGGGAGCAAGACAGTTTGACAAGGTTTCTGGGTGTAAAAGAAGCTTTAATACACATCAGAGGTTTGTGTTGTCCAATCAGAAGGACACCCTGGCATAAAGGAACTTGAGCAGGGAAACAGGTGGGGAGGAATGCACACTTCGAGACCCCCCAGCCCCCTCCTCCTCAGTGACCATCGGCAATTATCGTCTGACACACAAATAGAAGATAGACAATAAAACACATGCATTAGTGGATTAGTTTCAGCCCAGAATAGAGGTCACTAAGTTAATGGGTTGACGGTAAACATCCTTTTAGAGGTCTTTCGTAGTAAGAAAAGTAAAGGTTTTATAAAATGTATATAATCTAGATCAGAGGTCTTCAATGTTTTTCAAGCCATGGTCCCCCAAACTGATGGCGAGGTGGAGCAGGGACCCCCTATTCTACGGAGTTTGGTCCGCCATCTTTTATTTTTGAGCTTCACGCCCTTTAGACGTGAGCATAAACGCGATCTGATTGGCTGGTGCCTGCACTGTCGCATTCGCATGAAAGGAGCTGTGAACGGTGCCCAGCTTGAGAGCTGCTGAGGGAAGCTGAATGTGTGTGTTGCGGACTGACAGATAACGTCTTCTCCATCAATTTATCCGTTCGCTTCAATATGTTGGATTCATGTTAATGTGTATTTAAAGACCATAAATAAAATTCTGATTCTGATGACATTTACATTTGTGGGGAAAAAAAATGTTTAAAAAAATTGTCTTATCAACCAAAAATTTTGCGACCCCCCTGCCAGTACCTTCGCGGACCCCCTGTTGAAGACCTCTGATCTAGATGGCAGCATCTAAAATGTCGTAGGACAAATATCTCAGAACCAACAAATGTAGGCTACAAGTGCTGGATAACAAATACCACGGAGGACAGTTGTAAATGTAATAATCCTCTCTTCCTATATAAAGCAATTTCTTTATCCAAAGCAAATGGGCAAGTCCATCTTGTGTTAACACTTTTACTTCCGCAGATATTCTGTATTTTCCACATTTTTAGAAGAGAAAGTAGGGGGGGGGGGCTTTTAAGTACCTTTCCACTGTCCTGTCTTGCATCCACCCTAAATCAATGATGAACTGTATTCACCAAAGTCAGACTGGAGAAAATCAGTTCCTACTGCACTACCTTCACCTCTCCCCTTCATCGCTTGTAGAAACGTTCAGGACAACTGCTGTCTACGGTCACTCTACATTGATTTTAAGAAAGACCTTGGCTGGAGGTGGATCCACGAGCCAAAGGGCTACGAGGCCAACTTCTGTGCCGGAGCCTGTCCCTATTTGTGGAGTGCAGACACCCAGCATTCCAAGGTGCTGTATAAGGAACAGGGTCCTATTGTATTGCATATTGTATTTACATTCATGTAATGGCTGTAATGTTTATGTTTCAGGTGTTAGGCCTGTACAACACCATCAACCCCGAAGCATCGGCATCACCCTGCTGCGTTTCCCAGGACCTGGAGCCCCTCACCATCCTCTACTACATTGGCAAGACCCCCAAAATAGAGCAGCTATCCAGCATGAAGGTCAAGTCCTGCAAGTGCAGCTAGACTCTCTTACAAGCCAGCACAAACGCTATCTTCCTCCCTCCCTCGCACACACACACACAAACACACAGTGAAACTACAATTGTACTTTGTCTTACATGCATTGTGTGTACAGAGCAGTTCAATGCGAGCACAACATACAGGGACAATGTGGTCATACAGGGAACTTGACATTGATACCAATGAGGAGTACAATAAGTACAGTGTTGCATTACAGTTACTGGTTGGTTGACACACTGCCTGTGTGCAAAGATTTGCATGATGTTGTTGGTTCTTAATGTTTGGCTTCCAAGCAACGTCTATACCCATTAAACCTTCCTCTCTCAGTGAAGTGCCTGCGCAGTGTTAATGATATTAAATTGTCCTTATGTGGCCATGCAACCAAAATAACGGCTGAAAGACGTCCACACACGCAATCATGTACAGCTGAAAACCATGAAATATGTTAGAGATGTGCATCAGTACTGTCTCTAAGTGAAACTGTTCCATGTTTGACTCGTGACAATAGTAGATAAACCATTAAATGGAATGTTGTCTCTAAAATAATTTTAAGCAGTGGTAGCAAACTAATTCCTACTTTATTATTGCAATCTCACTGCACAGACCACATGTTTTCTATACATTCACACCGCACACACCAAATGCATGCACACACACTACATTCTAAAAGCCCTATCAATATGTATCACTTCACACAGTTATCAAAACGAGACGCGATTTTCCTATTGGGCGATTATCTCTACTCAATATTACAAAGCAGTAAGCCTGAATATCTTTATTTGTTGCAGAAAAAAGGTCATTTCAAATAAAAGGTTGTCTACTGAAGTCAATAATTGAATTATTCAAGGGAATTATTGATGGATGTTGAAAAAATGCTGGCTTAGAATTACCTTTTATATTTCCTTTGGTGCTCAGCATCAGAGCTGTCATGACACACTGTAGTCTCACAGAAACATCCCACAATGCATTCTGGTTCCCGGACAAAACACCAGGGCACGCTTGACTATTGGGTATGTCAGACAACCCGGTTGCAGCCCCAACTGAAAGGCCCCCCAAACAGCGATTAATAAGGCAGAATATATTATGATGTGTATATATGTAGTAATATTCTAACTCAGTGTACCTGAAAGTAAGAAAATATCCCCGAAGCGCTCAGATGTACACAACTAACTTCTAAGGGAACCATTGCAGTACTCCATTTAGAAGAGTCGAGTTAGAAAGAAGTGAGAGCTCTACTTTGAACTGACGTTAAGTAAATTTGAATCTATATTTTTTAATATTGAAAGGATCCTGCATTCAACTATAAAACTATTCTGTCTGTATGTAGGTCCTTGGTATATCTTAGTGGTTTGTCTAAATTGTCTTGATTTGACTAAATAAAGAATTTGCCTTAAGGGGCTTTATAGTCTGTGTTACAGAAGACTGTCTCTTACACCAGCGCTCAGATAGAGATAAAGATGACATTGCCTTACAGATGCTTGTTCATTAGCTTCTTTTTTTATGACAGGTACTTTTACCTTGTATGACGTTTACACTTGACCTGCTTTGGGTGTACACAGTTCTACTGTGCAATGAGGGAATATTGGGGAGGTTTCAGGTTTGCAGACTTTCCATTTGACGTACCAAAAAGTGGTAAAGGATTTGTTTTCAACCTACCTCTTCGTTCCTGGACAAAAATAAACCAATTCAGTTGTGATGAATTAAACACTTTGGTTGAAAGCAAGGCTCCTGATCCCACTGTGTAAGGTGTTCTGTAACACCTGTGAGACCTATGACGCTGGACCAGTACACCTGTCTCCTGGTTAAGTCCTGCGACTGTTTGACCTCTGTGCTCAAATGACTCCGTACAACTGCAGTTACTCAATTTCAAAAGATCATTACAGAAGGGAATATTTCAAATGTTCCCACATACAAGTGGACATATAGAACAGACACTTCTGTTCATGCTCACATTCAAGCGTATTGCCAAAAAAATCCGACCTTCATGTCTTTTAATTGTGCTGTTAAACAATTAGAGGCTCCACGCAGAGACAAGTCACATCTCATACTCGGTATATATATGTATGTATGTATATATATATACATACATACAGTTACAATCAAAATTATTCACCCCCCCCCATGGCACATTAGGTTTATTGGCAAAATATACAATTTCTCAGCTGTTTGCAATAAAAAAATTACACAAGAATTGTTTAAGTAGTTTAATGAAACTAATATTACAAAGGTTTTGTCCAAATTCAACACAAAATGCTACTTTTAATGACTTTGAATTTACTGCAGTCTCAAAATTATTCAACCCCTTCATGCCGAGCATCTTCAGTACTTAGTAGAGCACCCTTTTGCTGTTGACCTGCTGCAAGCGTGATGCATAGCCAGACACCAGCTTCTGACAGCGTTCCTGAGGAATCTGAGCCCATTCCTCATGGGCAATGGCCTCCAGTTCAGTAATATTCTTTGGTGTGCGTTTTGCAACCGCCTTCTTCAAATTCCACCAGATGGGATTTCAAGTCAGGCGACTGTGATGGCCACTCTAGGATCTTCCATTTCTTCTTCTGAAACCAAGCCTTGGTGGACTTTGAGGTATGCTTGGGATCATTGTCCTGTTGGAAGGTCCAATGACGCCCAAGTTTCAGCTTCATCACAGACGGCATGCCGTTTTTTCCTAAGATTTCCTGATATTTGACTGAATCCATCGTGCCCTCCACACGCTGCAGGTTTCCAGTGCCAGAGGCAGCAAAGCAGCCCCAGAGCATCACTGAGCCACCGCCATGCTTCACTGTAGGCAGGGTGTTCTTTTCAGCATATGCTTCATTCGTCTTCCTCCAGACATACCGCTGATCCATAGGCCCGAATAGTTCCAGTTTTGTCTCATCACTCCACAGAACAGAATTCCAAAACTTTGAATGGCTTGGAAACTTGGTGGCTTATGGCTTATGGTGGTGTGCGTCTTGGAGTCCGGGCATGGAACCCTTCAGTGTTTAGTATGCGCCTTACTGTGCAAACTAAAACCTCAGTGCCTGCTGCCACCAAGTCTTGCTGCAGGTGTTTTGCAGTCACTCGAGGGTTTTTGACCACTTGCCTCCTCAGGAATCTGGTGGCTGCCGCTGATAGCTTCCTCTTTCTGCCACGTCCCGGTAGTGTAGCCACTGTTCCTTCAACTTTGAACTTGCGAACTATGGTTCCAACTGTATTTCTAGGGACATTCAGTGCTTTTGCTATCTTTTTGTATCCTTTTCCTTGTTTGTGCAAGGCAATGATCTCTTCTCTCAACTTTTTGGACAATTCTTTTGACTTAGGCATATTTCTAACATGCAATCAAACGTCACTCTGAACAAATCCAGAGCCAGACCAGGTATTTATGCGTTCCATCTCAAGCACACCTGAACTGATGAAGCCCTTGATTAGTTGCACCAGGTGTGCTTGATACAGAGAGTTGAATCATTTCAAAGGGTGCTCTACTAAGTACTGAAGATGCTTGGCATGAAGGGGTTGAATAATTTTGAGACTGCAGTAAATTCATTAAGTCATTAAAAGTAGCATTTTGTGTTGAATTTGGATAAAAGCTTTGTAATATTAGTTTCATTAAACTACTTGAACAGTTATTGTGTAATTTGTTTATTGCAACAGCTGAGAAATTGTATATGTTGCCAATAAATCTAATGTGCAATGAGGGGTTGAATAATTTTGATTGCAACTGTATATACATATATATATATATATATATATATATATACACATACGTATATGTATATATATGTACTGTATATATAGTATATGCCACCACTGTAGTATTGCATTGTAGTGTCATCAATGTGTCATCTTCCTACCAACAAAAAAATGTTATCCCACAGTGTCATTCTTCATTCTTAAATCGAAACAAAGTGCAGTTTTAATGGTACTATTCAAAATTACCTAGTTTTGTGTTATCCAATTAGGAGTGCCAATATAGGTCACCAGACCCCAGCCCCTTGACCGTTTATAGCCAGTGGACTTGCTGAGTAGCAGCAAAAAAAGAGAGCTAACGTTGTCACATTAGTTGACTTGTTATTTTTTATGTGTATTTGTTTTGATGATGATGTTATTGTGACCCACTCTGCTAACATTGTTGTGGTGGTGGTGAATAAATTATTTAAGTTTCAAGGGAATTTGGTGTTATGCATGTTCTTTCTGATATTAATGGGACTGCTGCAAAGTGTCTTCTCTGGGAACGTGAATCCCTGCTACACTTGCTCAGACAAAGAGGAGAGACACGAGAGAATAGTTGAGAGCAGTGTCCTCTGCTCTCAACTATTGCGCAACACATGTAATGACTGACAGGAAAAGCATTTTAAGGCTATTAGTACTGCTTTTACTGCCCCGTTTCTTCACACAGCTATTGTGTTGTTTGCTTTGAACCTTTTGTCTTTACCCAGTTTTACTAAACCCCAATGCCCATCATTACATGCACATACAACTCGATGGCGTCACCATGTCAGCTTTTCTTGTTAATGAATTTAATACAGTTCCTGTCAGTGAAGTATTTTTACTATCAACACTGATTTAAAATAAAAAAATGTTTAATGAATTATTCTAAATAGCCATAAACTGCTTTTATTTTAAGGCACGACACGTGTTGCGCAATATTTGAGAGCACATAAAACCGACTGTTTAAAGGTAAATAACGGTCGGAAGGTATGAAACCAGTTATGGCATGCGGTTTGTGTAGGTTTGGAGGTCCTTAATGTATGGATGGGATGGAGGAACCAGTCCTGAACCGAACATATTGACGTAGGACATGTGAAAAAGAGGATTTCAATAACAGTATAGGGGCGAGAGATTCTGTAAATAGCCAGACCTCTAGTGGAATTCACTTTACAGCGAATTGGTTTAAGTCTGTTGGGTGCTGAACTTTAGGTCTCTATTCGATCGAATATTTTATGTGTGATTCACAACGGTAGCTGTATTATTGATGGATAAGTAATTCATCAATAGACTCTTTAGGCTCTAATGATATGGTTGGGGAGGGTACCTTATTTCCTATAACAATCTAGATAAAACCTTAATACCCTGGCAGTGGCAAATAGCTCAGTTTATATTTGATTTCATTATCATTTTTTCATTTAATCAAGTTTAAGTTGAGATTTACAATGAATATTTTAACTGCTACATAGCTACATAATACATGTAATACATTACTTTGGAATTTATTATTAAATTTTGCTCATTGCAATGTGATTAATCGGAGAAATCCATGCGATTGTAGAGATTAAATGTTTTAATCGTTGCCCAACAGTAATTATAATAGAAATGAAGATAACAACAAAATATTTAGAAAACCAATACGTGACAGGCTCAACCTCCTCTCCCGATGTCCTGAAAATGGCTGTCACAATCCAGCGCGCCCCTTCTCCGGAGTACTGAGGCCTTCAAAATCTGGTCCCCAAACTCCCCCCTGTTTACTGTCTAGTTGGTCTGTCCCGTTTTGTGTTGGTTTGTTCCATTGTGTGTCTGCCTGTTGTGCACACCCACTCATCCCTACACACCTGTGTCTGGTTCCCCATCAAGCTGGTCTGTATACATACCCCTTATCCCTCTGTGTTCCTTGCGAAGTCAACATCACATTCTAAGCGTTATTTGGATCTCCTGTTTGTACCCCCGTTGAAGACCCCTTGTTTGTTCCAGACCTCGTTGCCTCCTGCCTGATCCCTGTCGGTACCTTTGCCTATTTCCTTACTCCTGGATTTCGACCTCTTCAGTCTGTCTACTGGATACCACTAAGCCTACTCCCTGTGTAAACTGTTGTTGATTAAATCTGCGCTCTGCGCTTGGGTCTACTCCTGTCTCCTGTGATGCGTTATAAGTACACCTGTAGCCAAGTCCAGTCCTCCTCCTCCATCAGCCATTTTGGGCAAAAAAAAAAACCTCTAGATCTACACAAATTAGCTTGTTCAGGTGATCTTCTTAACCTGAACCTCAAGGCAGCAAATATCAAAACTAAATTGATATTCTGATGATGTTGAGGCCAGCAAAGAAGACCTAGCTGGCATGCCAGCTTGATCGGTAGAGTTAGCCCGGGATGCTCCATAGGTGACAAACAAAGTGATTAGGATCCAAACCATGATATTTTCCTGAACCTCACCAAACAAAGTAGTTTCCTACCAAAATGGTAGACTGAAAAGACTTCTTATTGCATAGGTGTTCACATGAAAAATGAAAGAAACAATTATGTAACAAATTTGGGAAACTACTGCATAAGTGAATTTTTCCGCTTTGGGAGTTTCCGCTTTGGGAAACTACTGCATAAGTGAATAAAGTTGCATAAATCCTTTTTTGCATCCGAAAGGAGCAGAGTGAAGAAGTCTCAACAATACAAGTACAAGCTAAGTCAGAAGACTGGACCCTTTCTGCAGGTTGGACACTAAAATCTACACAATCATTACAAAAGGCACACACACCACTCCTCTCATCTCAAGACACTACAGTGTATAATTTACCAGATATATTTGATTTGATAAATCATTTGTTCATGTGACAACAGATAATTATTACGCCAAAGTTTCCTAATCTGCTCTTTTTGAGCAGCTTTCAGCCAAAGCTTTTTCACAAAGATGTAGGGTTGTTTACCATGCCAAACAGTGAATTCAATGCACCCACCCATACCAACCCTAAAAATCTCAGTTTGGTAGAAAACAAAATTAGCTGCGGAAAAACTTGTAAAGTGAACTGATCATGGAGCCTAAGCAGTTATCTTTGGCTTGAATCTTGAATCAACTCAAATTCCTGAGGCCGGTGGAACATTTCTTCAGTAGCTGTCTTTTAACCAAGCATATTGAACCATGACAGTGTGGACCAAGAAGCGGGTAAAGTCCTGCTCAATGTCACATGCTGCCTGTGAGGGGCTCCTGTCCTCAGCCATGCAGCCTGAGTGCAATCTGTAGCAGAGGACGGCGCAGACATTCAGGGTGAGTGGGTGTGCTGTCTCTGGGGAGAAAAACGATTTGGAGATTTTGGTTACTCAGCTGCAGCTGCCGGCACGACATAACAAAGAATCAGAGAGAGGTTCTCAAACCGTGACATCAGCAGCCAGCAATGCACTGATTCCCATCAGCAAAGAGGCTTCTGACAGAAAGGACATTCAACAGTCTAACCGCATAGAGTGTGTGTGTTAGCGTGTTCGGATGCTCTCAGCAAAAGCATTCCATTGAAAGCAATTGGCCGAAACTTGATACCATGTCAGTCTGGTTCACGGTGCCTGCCTACCTGCCTCTCATGTGATGGCAGTAATGGCCCAGAAGACACAGGGTTGTATTGCATCGGTATTAATTACCGCAATACAACCCTGTGTTGTATAGGAAGGACAGCTCTCTTTGAACTTTGGATTAGCGACTCTTTGTGTTTGGTAGAAAGGGGTGTACAAAGGTAGCCAGAAGTATTGCTCACAGGCTCAGCGTGCATCTCTACTACAAGGCCATCAGACATCCAGGCGACCTGAAATGAAACCTGACTAAGTATCTTTTCTTTAAACTAAAGTCTGCTAAATGTGTTGTTGATTCGAGTGTTTTAAGTTAATTTGATTGTTGGTTTGCTTTAGCTTTGCCGTTTTTACTGCCAGTTCTCTCTGTTTGAAGTTAACTTGGTTGCTAGTTTGCTTAAGCTCTTTCCGTTTTTAGTGGCAGTTGTTATAGACTCTAGTATTAAGTTAACTGCTAGCGTGCCCTCCTAACTTTGCTAGGTTTCACCTGATCTAAGTCTGTTTTGCCTTCTCTTCCGAAACAGAAGAGACTTGAATCCTTAACCTCTGTTTGTCAAAACACCACATGGTGATTGTTCACTGATTAGGATGTCAAGTGATTGGTGTTTTGCAATTTGAGGAGTTTCTGCCAAGGCCAATCGACCTTTTGTTTCCTAAACGACGGGGGAGTGGTCAGCGCGGCCGTAGCCGACTTCCACTAACGAGGGAGTATTTAACTAAAGGTTGAGTGAAGCGTAAGCATAACCTCGCAGCATGAAGACGAGCAGGACAAAGACAAAAGGAGTCTTTCGTGGGAGTCAAGACGAGCAGGACAAAGACAAAAGGAGTCTTTTGTGGGAGTCAAGACGAGCAGGACAAAGACAAAAAGACAGACTTTACCTTTTCTCAAACCAACCTCCTACTACTTCATCCCACTGACTTTACCTCTATTGCCCTCGCTTTCCTATTTTACCCCCGTCTCCTAACTCCTAATTCTTACCCTAGTAACCTCTGCCCGTCCGACCAACTGCCCTTTTGACCCCATTCCATCACATCTTCAACAACCTATCGCTCCTGACCTTCTTCCTTTCCTCACCTGTCTTATCAACAATGCTCTGTTATCTGACCGTTTTCCCAATTCTCTGAAGGAGGCAGAAGTTAACCCACTCCTGAAGAAACCTACCCTCAACCCTTCTGTAGAATGAAACTACAGACCGGTCTCTCTTCTTCCCTTTTTGTCCAAAACTCTTTGAACGTGCGATCTTTAACCAACTCTCCTCCTATCTCCACCGTAAAACCACCTTCTTGACCAGGCCATTTCACAGAGACTGCTCTCTTTGCTATCTCAGAAAAACTCCACACAGCTAGAGCCGCCTCTCTCTCTGTCCTCATTCTTCGGGACTTCTCCGCTGCATTTGACAGTCAACCACAGATCCTTATTTCCTCCCTTCAGGAACTTGCTGTCTCAGGCTCTGCTCTCTCGTCCTACCTTGATGGCTATACCTAACTGGTAACCTGGCGAGGATCTATGTTGGAACCTTGTCCTCTTACTACTGGAGTTCCTCAGGGTTCCGTTCTGGGTGCCCTCCTCGTCTCTCTCGACACCAACTCTCTCGGCGCTGTCATTCGCTCGCATGGATTCTCTTACCACAGCTATGCCGATGACACACAACTAATTCTCTCCTTCCCTCACTCGGACACCCAGGTGGCGGCATTGATCTCTGCCTGTCTGACTGACATCAACTTTGGCAACTCAGTGTTAACGCCCACTTTGACTGCTAGGAACCTCGGCGTGACACTCGGCAACCAACTTTCCCTGACTCCCATCATCACTGCGACAACACGATCCTGTAGATACATGCTCTACAACATCAGGAGAATACGTCCCGTTCTCACTCAGAAGGCAGCGCAGGTACTGATTCAGGCTCTTGTCATCTCCCACCTGGACTATTGCAACTCTCTCCTGCCAGGTCTCCCCGCTACCGCCATTCAACCTCTGCAGCTCAGAATGCCGCAGCTCGACTGGTCTTTAACCTTCCAAAATTCTCCAACACCACTCCACTCCTCCGCTCTCTTCACTGGCTACTGGTGGCTAACCGCCTGCATCCAGTTGAAAACATTGGTGCTCACGTACCATGCTGTGAATCGATCGGGTCCAGCTTACATCCAGGTCAAACCCTACATCCCGACCCGCACTCTCCGCTCTGCATCCGCAAAACTGCTTGTCGCTCCCTGACTGAGAGCAAAACACTCGACTAGATCACGACTCTTTGCTGTCCTTGCTCCGAAATGGTGGAACGAGCTCTCTGATGACACCAGGACCGCAGAGAGCCTTCAAATCTTCCGCCGCAAACTAAAGACACACCTCTTCAGACTCTACCTCGACTAAAAGACTAACCAATTGTAGCACTTAAATTGTACTTATAATGCCACTTATCTCTAGCAAATTGTAAACTGGCTTGTTTGAGGAAATTGCACTTTCTTGTCTCTTGCTCTTCTGAGTTTGTATCCCTGTGGTTGAATGCACTTGTTGTAAGTCGCTTTGGATAAAAGCGTCAGCTAAATGACATGTAATGTAAAGTACAAAGAATTTTTTTCTCTCTCTTTCTATGGCAGCACTGGAGCCTGGGTCATTCAATCCCTCCTGCACCAGTCCGCCTGTCTGTCTGTCCGATGATTAAGTCACGTTTACTTTATCATATTGAGCCTTAAACACAGCACACTTGGAGTACTCTGGAAGGTTCAAAGAAAAAAGATGAAAAAATAAATGATGCCGGCTAACAATATGAGAGGCAGACATTGTTTTAATTGCCTCACCAAAATTCTGCTTCGGCAAATAAACAGGATTACCTGTTTTTTCCGGGGGAGTGGCCCTTTTATCTACCACTAATACGGACAAGAGAATCCCTGAAAAACCGAAACATTTTAAAGATTTGTGCAAACAAAAGCACAAACTAGACTTTGTCTGGTGATGAAACCAATGACTGTCTACAGGGTGGGGTGGTCTGAGGGTCAAACAGTCAGGGGACATTTCCCTGAACACTGTTTATATATCAATCATTAGGTTAGTATGGATTTAAAAAACCTACTGCATTTTATTTGAAATGTGGCTACCGCGCCATCAGATAAACATCGACTGAAGAAACCCTTGCCAAGAGAAGCACATTCCGGTAGTAGGAATTCAAAAGTTATTAGATAATGGTCTAACAAGAAAGAGTTTTGTGAAAAGACAGTTCAATATTCCATCCTAACACCACACACCAGAACCAGGTCATGGGTGGATTAAAACAACAAGTGAGATTGGGGGTAGGAAGTCAATCTGAGAGGACTAAATAGCTCCAAGTCATGTGTGAGAGTGAGCGACACAGGGTGAGTATGTGTGTTTCTGGGTTTTCTGTCAAATGATTTTTTGTCAAAACTACACATCAAACAAGTGCCCCTAAAACTGTCCAATAAAAAATAAGGACATTGTGAGAAACATAAGACTGCTAAAGGCAGAGATATACTTTACACATCTGTGCGGGCTAACTTAGGATCAAAAGCGGTCTGCTTTCTTCAAGTTAGTCATCCTAATTTACATTAGAGTGAATGGTGTGAAGGTTGGACTTTGTCTCAGCGGTGCTGTCGCAAAAAGTGCAAGTCTGTTAGATAGATGTTCACATGTCTAGCACAATATATTCTTACTCCATCCAAAAATGATGAGTAGTAATTGTGGACACGGTGACAAAGTACAAATATATTTTTTATAAAATTCTGAGAGTGTATGGGATTGGGTGAGGAATATTACAACATTTGTATAGAGACTTTTCTCTTCAATATTGTAGATTTTGTGTATTCCTTAGACAACCCTCACATCGCATGGCATCCTTAATGTCATGCAATATGAGGGTTGGTTCCAAAAGGAAATGGCCAATTAATGAAAACCCCATGTCAAATAGTCAGTGGAGGGGAAATGTGCACGAGAAAGACCGCAGCAGATGATAGAGAGAAAAAAAGACCGACAGCAGCACACAAGACACAACCTGTCAAGGCGGAAAAAAACACAACCATTTACTATTTCAATAAACTAGTTGTTAACATTACAGAGGTTGAGAATATACTACTTCTCTACGTAATAGATACAGAGATGGGCAGTATTTCTATTACTTGTATTTGACATGCTGCAGGACAAACTCTCCCAGCTGCACGTGCCCGACTCCACCTGCAAGTGGATCACAGACTTCCAGTCTGACAGGAAGCAGCACGTGAAGCTGGGGAAACATGTCTCAGCCTCTCGGACCATCAGCACCGGTTCCCCCCAAGGCTGCGTTCTCTCCCCTCTGCTCTTCTCCCTGTACACCAACAGCTGCACCTCCAGCCACCAGTCCGTCAAGCTCCTGAAGTTTGCGGATGACACCACCCTCATTGGACTAATCTCTGGTGGGGACAAGTCCGCCTACAGGTGGGAGTCTGACCATCTGGTGTCGTGGTGCAGCCAGAACAACCTGGAGCTCAACGCTCTAAAGACAGTGGAGATGGTTGTGGATTTCCGGCGGAACAGAGCCCCACCCTCCCCCATCACCCTGTGTGACTCCCCCGTCACTATTGTGGATTCCTTCCGTTTCCTGGGCTCCATCATCACCCAGGACCTCAAGTGGGAGCTGATCAGCTCCATCACCAAGAAGGCTCAGCAGAGGTTGTTCTTCCTGAGGCAGCTGAAGAAACTCAACCTGCCAAAGACGATGATGACGATGATTGACATATTTTGGCTAATAAATGTTTCCTGATTCCTGATTCCTGACATACGTACGTATAGTATTTGGAATTTGTATTTGATAAGAATGATAGTAATTTTGTATACTTCCTCCACCAATTTAAAAAATAGTTCACGAGTTCAGTCTTCAGAAGTTCAAGTGATTGTCTGTCAGTTACTTGTTCCCTTTTCTTTTCATTTACTATTTACCTGTTATTTTTATTCATTTTTCTGTGCAATACTTAGTATACAGTAAATTATTTAGGATATTTACCTGTGTACAACTGGTTTTAATTCAGTATTTTTCTTTTATAGTGTACTTGGGCCTAATGTGTGATGCTATTCATATGTGATGAATATTTTCTTATTGATTCAAAGCCAAAGTTTATGGGCTGTTATCCTATTGATACAAATATATATAGACATAATAAATCAAGTTTTTGTCTTTAAATCGCTTTGCTGATTTACACATTCTGTTCTTCCTCTGTGTGGGGTTCACCAGAGTTTTGTGTACATATATAGCCCAAATCTGAATGCTCTGCTATACCAAATTATGAGAAAATGGAAAATAAATTTTCAGGCACCAGTATTTTGTATTTTATTTGAAAACATTTACTTGAGGGGTGTTAGGCAAAAATACATCAGAATGTATTTTACCAATCTCTAAGGACTAGAATGTAAAATATTTTGGTACATGTAAATATCCCGCTTTTTTAAGGAGTTTGTTTCCAGTCTGCCTCATTATTAAAGGTGCATAGTCCATTACCTTGGAGCCACTAAGGTGTATCTCACTCCGAAATAAAATAGTCTTCTCTCTATACCTTCAGTTATTCTTTATCTGTGTTGCACAAAAAAGGCCCACCAGAGGCTGTACTTCCTAAAGAAGCTGAGGAAATTTGACATGCAAACCAAAATTCTCAATAACTTCTAGAGAGGTAGGTCGAGAGCGTCCTTACAACATCAATAACCATGTGGTATGGCACTGCCCAGAACAGGAAGGCACCACAGCGTGTGATGAAAAAAAACACCTTTCCATCTCGTTAGCGGTCCAAATGCTTTGCAACTCTGAATCCACAACCTATATACCGGAGCTCATTACTTTTTAGTAGAGCACCACCCAGTGTACAAAAAGAAAACAGTGCTGTTGTCACCACCATATTTGGCTCACAGTGATTATTAGTATTGTACATACAACATATTCGTTACTGGCCTTTAAATGACATGGGTTTTAGTCTTTAATCTCACTGAACTCACAAACCCTTTGACGCTAAAAACTTCAAGGACTTGAAGGATCCATGACTACAAAAATATTTCCAATAGCCAACTCCTTTTCCTCTGGTTCCAATTGTCCCTTTCTTAGGGCAAAGGTAAGTACTGTCTAATACCCATCTCCTACCTGCATCCATCTTCCTCTCCCATTCTTCAAGAGCAGTAGATGATCAGGTGTAAGTGGTTCCAGGTCGTTGAGATCATCTGAGAGCTTGGTAATTGGCAGATCATTCAAAATAGCCTCCTCGCTTCAGGAAATAGTCCATCATCAGCCAAAGTCTGTTTGACGTAGAATGGAGCTGAGAACCTTTCTAACCAGAGAGAATAACTGGACTGAAACTACAAAGCATTTCCACCTGTGAGAGGACTCCCTTGAATGTGATTGTGATTAAAACTAGTTAGTGACTCATTTAGTTATCTTTGCTGCCTCAATGCAGTTGGTACCATTGCGGGCGACTGTGGGTGAGCGGGGAGCAGGTCGTCCTCCAATCAGAGGGTTGTCGGTTCGATCCCAGGCTCTGCTAACCTGCATGTCAATGTGTCCTTGGGCAAGACAATTATTCCAACATTGCTCCTGTAGCTGCGACTACAGTGTGTGAATGTTAGGTACAGGTGTCACTGTGTACGGTTCTCCTGTCATCAGTGTGAATGGATGAATGATGTCATGTAGTGTTAAAGCGCTTTGAGTGGTCGGAAGACTAGAAAAGCGCTAAACAAGTACTGTCCATATACCATTGTCTGACCTTAGGTGCACAAAGCGTTCTCTACTGCTGATAAAACGTAGTAAAGCATTGATTCATGCATCGGTTTCTAACGAAACAGTTACCTCCTAGATGGACAGTCCTGCTCGTCATACAGGTAAATATAACACCGTAAATGGTGAATGGTGGGAGATCAAGAAGGATTCTCGCCTCAGAAGACCTTCCATCTTTTGTTCTAATGCTCTTCCATTATAGCGTCCGCAAAAGCTGCATTTAGCCACGATTCTTCTGACTGCTTAATTGGCACTGGTGATCCAAAACCTCTTTCTAACTGTATGGCTCCTTCCACCATGGCCCGGAGTCTGGTGTATGTTAAGCTTGAGAGGGAACATAGATATATGTTGATCTTTGCAGAGGATGGGTGGATGTTTGGCTTCTTTAGACATTGCGCCTCTGCTTAACCGCCCTCCAACTCCCAATAGTCAACCCTCAAAAATTGGATCCAAGTTATTTACTATACCCTTTGGTTGCTTTCCCTGAATGATATGGCAAAAATCTCCTCAGGCAGTAGCAGTTGTCAACTGTTTTCCCCAGTCACTCAGTTCAAATAACACCGCCTTTAACCCGAGAAACCAGACAACTGCGGTCTCATCCAGAGAAGTAGAAAATGGCCGCAACGCAAATTTTCCGGTTAACCTTATGTACCCCCGGAAGCGGTCCAGACAGAGTTTCTATAGGAGTCAGTAAAATTCACCGAGCTGTCTACACCTACGGATGCTATTTTGTACCCAAACATGACGGCGTCTGGTCGTCTACGTCAGTAGAACTTCCACATGAAGTACATCTTCCACAATTTAAGCGGAAGAGAAAAGATAGTGGAAAGATTTTTTTTAAGGGTGATAAGCTACGCCCCATCGCCGTTGCAGAGTGAATGGTGCAATTAATTGAAATTGACATTAAAAACTATGAGGATAATCTTTAATGCTGATGTTTGAGTAACAAGACGACACAGGTAGGCGTGTACGTGGAATGTAGCCCTAGCTTATTGGATTATTTGAATGTAGTAAGACAGCACAGTAGGCACAGGTAGGAAAAGCACAGCACGCCACGGCCACTAACTTGTCTGGACTTTTGGGTAATACTAGGGTATTACCCAAAAGTCATTGCAAGGTGACATTAGAAGAGGAATAACCAGTGGAAGCATGGAGACGTTAAATAGGTTAATCAAAGAGTTCCGACATACATTTTCAGTGTTTCTCCTCCCACCCAATTAAGAAAGTCTTTTTTTTAATGTTTACAATTATCCACTGATCTCTGTGCACGTGGGAGTTCCTTCCCGATGGACACAAACAGACACATGCGCGCACACAGGGGAGTGCGGTCCCAGCAGTGGACACTGCAATTTTGTTTGAAAAACATGATCACAATTCAATTCACAATTCACAATTTATTTCTCTTGCTCACAAGTCGCCAAAAAAATCAAGTTATGGCAGTTTTCTAAAAATTACCCTCGAAGAAACTTGGATTGTGAACGTATCAATGTGAGTTCGCTTTTTTAAAGCTAGCTTTCTTATTTGATATTACCATGTCATAATAATATGGATTTACACATTGTACATCTGATTGGCAACATGTTCAAGTAGATTATATCATTCAAATGTCTTCATAAACTAAGGGAATGCCCTCTTTCGCTGTAAGGGCATTTTCATCAACCGTTTGAATTCACACCTTGCGGTTTATGTGCTGATGGCAACTTCACTTGTAATATGGATTTTATTTTATTAAATAATATGAAATTATTATCAATTTGAAAATTACTAAAAAAATTATAGTTGACATCGAGCAACAAAGTTAAAGTCGAAAGACAAAGCTGTCAATGTTTAACACGGTTAGCGTTAATAATGGACAGTGCTTTACCAAAAGAAAGAAAAAACTGAGGCGGCCAATAGCCAGTTCGAGTGTAAACAAAAAACAAAACCAGAGATTATTTTTCACTCATTACAATATTTTACATGTTTGCCTAAAGACCACCCTTCATACTCAGAAACCTACGTTCTTCAACTCATTACGGATGCAACAAATATTAAAAATAATTGATAGAGATCAAAACAAATGAAATCCTACACTCCTGACTCCACTGGGTTAACAGGTCTAAGAAGAACAACCTTGAGGAAGTGCTGACGAAGACGAGGTCAGCTGGTCAGTCCGCGCAGCAGCCTGAAGAACTTCATCTGGCTCAACTTGGAGTCGTGATGCAGCACTGAGAGGTGAGGATGCTGAACTGATGCAAAGTAAGTCATGTGTCCAACCTTGTATGATTTAAATAAACCCTGGAAAAAGGTACTGCAGGAGGAGAACGACTCCCATCACCACGAGGCCACAGAGAAACAGCACTAGCCAAATGGAAAAGGATCCTAAAGAAAGAAGAAAAACAAAAGGGACAAAGGATACGCTGAAAAGATCTGTAGTTATGATGAATGGCCTGTTCATTTGATGATGATGACGATGGTGGTGGTGCAGGACTTACGTCGGTTGGGGACAGCATGAACCTGACAGCGGCTGTCGACAGCTACACTCAACATAGCGGTTTCATTCTTCCCTTTGAGGTTTTTGCCTTTTAGAGAGTCGGGTAGGAAGGCCAGGTCTGTCACAACAATGCCATGGGACTCCTGTGCGTAATACAGCTTCTACACACACAGAGAGGAAGTGCATGTTATTATCAGACATCAGGGCTCCTCGTTGAGATATGTCCACTCTTTTTACCTGGAGGGAGAAAGCGATGTAGATTGCCACTGAACCTGTCACAGTTCCAAGGCCAAGAAAGGTTCCAGAGTCACTGTCAAAGAAAAGGTTCAAGTTAAAATCTTAGGCCGACACCCTGTGGTCGCTTGGTCCATCGTCCCTCATCCGTCAATCAATTGTTTAAAGGGCAGGTGGAATTTGCTTTACCACAGCAATACTGCAACAACGTCCACTCCCACATAAAACAAACCTTAACGGCCTTTCTCACCTGCGCAATGTTGCAATAGAATTTGGCACTGATCGGAAAATCAATGCACAATGTGTTTGTTCCACCGCTACATTTCTATTTGTTGCATCACAGACGCCAAGTGGTGTAGAATGTCATTGCATTTTCCCCTCCATTCTTGCCGTATTCATTTGCATCTGACTATTGAGAGGACATGCTGCAGCTACGTTTCACTTTGTTCACACTGTTTGGTAGCTTTTAAAGATCTACGTCTGTAAGTAGCTCTGTATCCACTGTTAGATATCTGCCAAGCTTTTCAGTGCAAGGCAAGAGCACAATAGTGGTTATGTATTTGCTACATTATGGCAATTCCTTACTAATCTAATGCTAATAAAATGGGATTGTGTTCAGTTGTGCGCACTAGACCAGCCTTGCTACCGGAGGTGTGCATGGTAGCCTGCTTGCTCTTATCAACAGCAGTCACTGTATTGCTTTGCTAATGACCTAAGCAAGTGGTGATGGATATTACCTTCCTTCTAACTATAGACTTAGTTTGGACAATTTGCTGGTACCTTTTCGTCAGCCCAAGTGTCATAATCAGCTGGAAACAACGTGTATGTCACGCTGTCAGAGCTGGTGACACCTTCTAGGTAGATGCCCTTTCAGAGAGAGTAGTAGGCTGTCATTAAGGTATTCATTAGAAAAGATATTTATTTAAAATAATATTGGCTTCTGGTTAAAGGTCCGTTGCTTCTTAATCTCTCTAGCTCTCCAAAAAGCTACTGCTTAGCTTATTCAACAAAATGAAAAACCTTGGTTCCCGGGTGCTCATTTTAAAACTTTTAAATCGAACATGGTCACAGCTTTTGTCACAATTGAAATATTTTTATTTCAAAATAGTCTAAAATCATGATTCATGTTTATGTATACAACAAACTATTAAGGCAATTCAATTATTGAACCTGTTTGTGAAAGCTATGTTTTCTTTGTGAGGAGTTGTGTCTGTAAAGGAGTTAGGAAGGTGCGTACCAAACCTGCTGTACTCGAGTCTCAGCATCCACATGGTAGAATATACGATGATGAGTTACCTGACAGCCAGACTGGAGATGACTTCAGTGCCACACGAGGCCGTCAGCATGGGCAGAAAGCTCTGGCCGTTCCATTTGGTGAGGTAGCAAGGAGGCGGCTTCCTGTCTCGTTTATGAGGGATCTGAACTGTGTAAAGCCTTGTGGTGTCTTTTTGGTCTTCTACCTTTCCAAACCTGAAGTACGTGGAAATACATCCATTAAAATACACATCACCTCTTTGGTAGATGAGGATGTCTCTTTCTTTTTGGTTTACCTGCAAGCCATATAGCGATAAGACTTCTCAGCTATCTGAGGCATGGTTTCAAGCCAGTTAAGGCCCATAGCCAGCTGGCTGCCACTCCACACACTGCAGGAGAAGTCCCGGCCAGCACTCACCAGGTGCTGCTCGACAACAAGAGATAATTGAATAATGGGACATGGACACAGAATCGAAATATCTACACTAGGAGGTGTCATTGGTTCACCTTGTTCCCTGGACTAATGTCCAAGTCTTCAATCTCCCCTTTGTGTGCTTTGAAGTCAAACTTCTTCTTCATGGATGGAAACTGGAGAAAAATTAAGACATCTATTCAGGACATCGATACATACTAAAGAATAAACAGGAACACAATGGTGTTGTGCACCAGCTGAGCTTAAGGGCCCCCACTACCATTGAACTCTTCAACAAGTCACCAGGAGCAGATGGCCAGCTGGAAGCATCAAACCCCACAGTATCTCCCAGGTGGAGGAGCAGAGGACCAACTTATTACTTTAATAACGTTATGCCTCCACTAATTAAATCCACCCACTACTAGTGAGCTCCACAGAGCATAAAAGCATTAATACTGCGCACCGAGTCCAGCATCCAAAGGTTTACTTCAAGTGAGAAGTGACAGGGAGGCATCATTAGTAAAATGGACTTGAATTTACTCAATGTCCGTTCAAGGTGGAGCTCTCACCAACTCTACTCTGTCTTCTAAATGGAGTACAGCAGCAACAGACAGAGAAACAGCGTGGGAGAAAATTGCTGTAAGTTCCAATATAGTGTTGTCAGTTAATATTGAATTTACACACCATACATTTAACTAATTCCAGGTGGGAAAAATACATTTTGTTAGAATGTACTACACACAGGCTTGAAATACACACCCATGCTCATAATTAATCACAAGAATAATATCGCTGGTAAGAACTGGTACAATGGTATTGAACCTATAGTGTATTTTATTCAGGTGCATCCTGTGGAACTCCCCTTTAACGGCTTCACTGGTTTGTGTCCTGGGAACTAAAATGTTTAAAAGACGTTTCAGAGCGAGGCACACGTTTCTCACGGCTCTGCATACAGCAGCTTTACTAACATTCTCTGGAGACTGGAGAGGAGACTGTGAAAGAAACTCGAGGTTTATTGAAGAAAACCTGCTCCCGACCAGGTTCGGTTCACAGGCTCAGTTACCATGGTGACTGACCCTGAGCTTTAGTTACCTCCCTTTCTGAAACCAACAAGCCAGAGTTCCCCCTCACCTCAGGGTTAACAAACTCTGAGTTTCCAGTAAACCCGCTTCTTGAAACGGACCCCTGAAGAGACTTAATGAAAACAACAACTGGACAATGTTTACCTCCCAGACTCGTATGTGACCGTCTGTGCCTCCTGTCAGTAGAAGACTCAAGTCAGGACTGAACCGGACCACCTTCTGGAGCGGATCCTGGGGGTTCAGATCTGACAGCACCTCAGCCAAAGCAGTCACAGAGATATGGGCCGTCTCATCCTTCAGATCGGACGTATCTCCAGATCCCACAGCTTCATCCTGTCCACCTTTGTCTCCTTTCCCAGCTCGTCGCCTGGCATGGCCCTGCTGCATGCTGCTCCCTGCTGCACACATGACACTCCGGACAGTTCAGCAACAGAACAAAAAGGTACCACTAAGACAGATAATACAGGGCAGTTACACTACGTGTCTGTTAGGGGACGAGATCGTGTGGATTGGTGAAAGGAACAAATCAGGAAGCTTCTCTCATGTGACATTATGCATTAGCATCTTTCTAATACATTTTCATATGCTTTCTCCCAATATAACTGAATAATATTTATGTCTATTGAATTATTCAAATGTGTTGGTATGAGCCGGGTGGGAGGAGACGCTGCGGCGATGCTAATACTTTCCTCCTCTCACTTGAGTAACATCTTGAGCGTAAAACCCATACGTGTAACAAACTTTTTTACACTATGCTCTCAGGAATAATTTAGTCAGAAACACATTGTTGTATAAATATGAATAGCGATGACATGCACTGTTTATTGTGCTGCCATACATGAGGGAATTGATGGGAAACTATGCAGTGCTAAGTAAATGAAGATGTACACATATTGATTCACCATCTTTAGATGCCGCTTTGTCCCCTTCTCGCTGAGGGCAGTGTTTGAAGCTCATCAGGCAGCAGGTCCCGTCCTGTCCTGCAGCGATTACACCGCTGCCTACGGCCATGTTCATGGTTGCGCGGGTCTCGGTATCATGAGAGTGAAGGAGACTGGCACTGTACTGGTGCTCTCCCACCAGCCGCAGATCAAGGAAGTGCTGAAACACAGTCATGAGTCTGCTACGGTTGCTACTCTCATGATGCCTGTGGTCCAGGATTCCTTTCATACATTCAAACTATACATACATTTCTTATATAAATGTATCATAACCTCTTCTGCTGTATTTTCCTTTAGTTCTCATACATTTCTTATATAAATGTATCATAACCTCTTCTGCTGTATTTTCCTTTAGTTCTGAAAACTGAATCATTCTACAACATAAGGAAACCAATGACATTCAAACAGAAACATAAGCAATTAAAGAAAAATACTTCACCATTAATTACATTACATTACAGGTCATTTAGCTGACGCTTTTATCCAAAGCGACTTACATTACACTTTAAACCCATGGCTTTTTCACATTTTGCCCGGGGAGCAATTGGGGGTCAGGTGTCTTGCTCGCAGAGATCATAGCAAACTACAAACACCCAACACAGAGGTTTCTGTACTCTCTTTGTGCCTAACGTTGGTGTCAGTGTGCGGCAGAGACAGGACGAGCACACACTCTGGGAAGTTGTTAGCAGCAAGTATATGGCTGTGAACACAGCAGGACTCTCCTCACTGACTTCCTGATAGAGGGAAGGAGTTCGCCTCAGAGTCAGCAACAACTTTGCTTCACCTATAGTGGACTTGTAATTCAGAGCCTGACAATTTTTCACTTGATTTTCAGTACTTACCACAGCATTCTTTATGCCTGTTTTGGAAGCCCCGCCTCCCCCTGCGGTGATCACCAGCCCTGTCTTAGGGTCCACTTTAATAGAGTACAAGGGAAAAGGGGCTCTATACAGATCTGGCACCCTCCTCTTCCCCATTGTCGTTGTGAACGTAACTCACACTTCTTCATACAATTGCTGCATGTACAACAGAAAAAAACAGAGTTTAGTTTACATATGTTACATACCACCTCTCAAAATAAAATCAAACTAAATTGACTTAATATATATAAATATAAACTTAATTTATGATATTCTATCACGCAACTTTGCAAGACAAAACAGCGTGGAAGAATGATGAATAACACAGCAAACTGCTGTAAATTGATCTGAGCTCACGGCTCCGTGTTCGTGCTGGCTGCTAACAACCATCTGCATGTTTCATTTCAACATTAGCTATATTAATACACTGCAAGATTACTGTGTTATATAACGTTACCTCACTTGCTAAAGTTCAGGTTGCCTTGTTGTGGTGCACAGTGCACCACATCGTTATGATAATATAGATCAATGTGCGGAGTCTTTAATGTAAAACAAATCGCTGTTAAATTGCCTACATGTTGAACCACAAGTTTCCATCAGTTTACAGTCATGTGTTCGCAGTGTTTGAGCTCAGTATATTTATACTTACTGGCTAAATGAGGATATGAATGCATATACACGTCTCACGTGGACACAATATTAATGACGATATATGATACAAAAATAAGACTGAAAACAAGCATTTGAAAAGCATTTATTGACGTGAGGGTTTTGAAATGGCATCGACCACTACTAGCTATTTTGTCTGTCACTCTTGCCCTCTGCATGTTTACCGCAGCCTGACGCGCGTATAGTGAATGGTGATTCGACATGGCTCTCGTAAGGCCACGCCCACGACAGATCTGCCTTATGCACGCGGAAATAAACCAGCCGGGTGAACGCAGCAGATTGTTGTTAACGTTAAAGTTCGTTCTCAGCAACTAACATTAGGAGCACGGTGATCACCGGGTAAACACGGAATGTAGCACTAGTGAATATCATCAATTGCAGTCAAACAAACCTTGGCAACGCCAAAAACTAACGACATATGGTTAGTTAATGGTACGTGCGAACGGCGATGTCAACATTGCTTCGCTAACGTTAGCTGAAGCTAACGACTAACGTTACAGTTAGCGGTACAGCATTGTGTGCTAATTTGCTGGTTTAGCTCTTGCCGGTGATTGAATTAAGAGTCACCTACTTGTCCAGGTTCGTTCTGCGTTGTTATTAGGGCACATAAAAATACCAAATCAGACTGGACAGTGGTCTTAGACGGACGATGAATGCTAAGAGTTAGTGGAAACCATGGATGAGACGTTAGCTGCAGCCAACCTTCCCGACCAACACGTCAGCAGCGTGGCATCACGTGACAGACGCTGCCTAGTGACGCTCCGCTGAGTATGGAAGCCCATTATGTCATTGAGATGAAAGTAATTCAGATTAGCGAAGTCATTGTAACGACAAACTTTCTTTCTGACTTACTATCTCATATTACTAAGCATCCCATAATGAAAATGAATATACCATATTGATAACGTACTGTTGTATAATTTGACTTAGTATCAAAAGTATTGCTTTTCTATGTTTAGGCATACAGGGGAGTTCCACACGCCCCAAAACAAAAATAGCAAAGCAACAAAGTTCCGTTTCTTTGTGTATTTATTCTTTAACGTTTGTAACTGTTACTGGACTTATAAAGTTATATTTCAGGGTCTTAACTCGTCTACTTAAGCTCACTTTGATCCATTTCTGTTTATAATATTAAGTATACACTATCTATAAAACGTCTGTAGGACACTCTCCCAACTCATCTTCTACCACCTATCTGGGGTCGGGTCGCTTTTTTTGTTTTTTGGATAGAAACACATATTTTTTGTTTCCTTTCGTTCTCTCTTTCCTATGTCCTCTCATACTACCACTTTTTTTTCATCAGCTTCTCCCCTCGCCCCCTTTTCCATGGTCTGGTTGTGTCTCTCTCTCTAAATTCTCAGAATATTTGTTTGATGTGTCCAAGGTCACGTCTGTCCCTGTAGTGCATTCTCCGCTCTTAGTTTGGGGTCGTGTCGACTCAGTCATCTCTGTAAAGCAGTTTGTTACTCTGCTGGCTGAATGCCTAATTCATATCAATTGGACACATTTTTCTATTTTCTATTTCTTTATTTCTTTTTCTATTGCTTGACGTCATTGAATACTTGAACAAAGGAATCATAACTGATTTAATGAATTTTCACTTTCACTGTACAGTCCCTGTGTACTTAGACTTGCATGGCTTAATCTTTGAGACAAGCATATGCTGGTAGGATCAACCAGGTAGCCCATCGGGCGGGACAATTCGCGGGGCCCGGTCCGAGTACCACGGAACCGGCAGCTGCATCGAGTTGAGGCGATGCTCAAGGATTTAAATATATTTAATACCACAGACCTCCCAATAACTATATTATATATTATTCTCCCACACCACACACTTGCAGGGGCTCTGTTGAATTATTCTAGCCCAGCAAACACCTCCAGTGACTGGATATAATTAGGTATAACACCTCAAACCTCCCAATAACTCTAATAAATTCATCTTTAACACTGTAAATAACCACATTAAATTATTCTTGAATACTACACACTTCCAGGGGCTCTGCCGGCAACCTGGTCTGGTATTTGATGGTTAACAGACTGTACTTGTACTTTTCTAATATTCTAACGACCTTTAATATTTCATTGTCATCACATACTGTATGTACAAAATGAGGCAAATGTGTGTCTCTGTGTTTTAACCATTTGACCTTGGAAGTCAGTGTGGGCCACTGAAATTGGGAGTTTCCGGTCGATGGTAAACAATCTGTCTAATGATCAGAGGTTTGCCGCATGGTTTCAGTGGAATGATCAATATAAGCCCACAAGCAACGTGATGTTATTGAAGGTTGTGAGGTCAGGTTTTGGTGACGGAAGTAGGAGTCAGGCGCAGAACCAACCTTTATATAACTCAAACAATCTTTAATCAAAGAAAAAAATGATCAGAAAGCCAGTAGGCCCGAGGCCAGGAAAAACACCAATGCACCCCAGTGAAGGTCACAGGGAAATATCTGATCAATTGTTACACTGGCCAGCCGGAAACACCCAGACAAAAGACACACATGGCTTAAACACACTGGGCAGAAGGGAACAATTAGGGACAAGGCAGGCAATAGCTGTGTCTCATTCCATCGGCTGCATCCTCCTCAGGCTGCTCATCATACGCTGACCGCATATGACACTTCAACTCGGATGTCCCGTTCTATCAGCTTCTCAGAATGCAGTTGAAGGAGGCAGGCCTCCAGCCGACAATTTGAAAGACACATCTGATCTATTCTATGCGGCCCAGCATATCCATCATCAGAATCAGAATCAGAAGCCATTTATTGCCATGTTTGTTACACATACGGGAATTTGTCTTTGTAATTGGTGCAATATAAGAATAAAATGAGAGTAAAATTTGAAATACATGGTACAAGCAAAAATTATCAATATAAACAGATAAGATAAGAACACGTATGTATGTAAATATATTTCCATGGTGAAAAACCACCACGCCAATGTCCTGGGAATGTCAGCGGGGGACACAGACTTGGTGTTTGAGACCAACTGATGAGAGGAAGAAGCTGTTTCTGTGGCTGGAGGTCTTGGTCCTGATGGGAAGGGGCTGAAAAGGTTTGCATTGCGCGTCCTGTTCCACCCAGTGTTGAGGCCTGTACTACGTTCAACATACCCAAGGTATCTCTAATGAATCTGGCTTGACTACCCCTAACAATGTTGAAGAACAAACGCTTCATGACCTTCGATAATTTATTTTCATCTACGTAACATATCAAGAACTTCCTGTCTCAAAGCGATGCAGAAAAATGAGTGCGGTGTTTGTTACTTGTAGTATAGATTACTGCAATTCCTTATTATCAGGCTGTCTCTTAAGCCTCTCCAGTTGATTCAGAATTAAGGAGAACTAAGAAAAGGGATCATATTATTCCTGTATAGCTTCTCTGCACTGGCTCTCTTTGCGCTATGAATAGTATAATATTTTGTGAAATTAAGAGTCTCCTTCCCCACAGTTGATTCCAATCTTAAAGTATGAATCACCGGACACTGTGATTTTCTCTCCTCCGACCAGGTTTGTTCATTATTTTACAGGCTTGTGCTATTGGCTGTACAGCCATCAGTAGCTCAAACCAGGTTGGTCACCACTGTCGTTCGTCCACGCCTATAGGGTGTTTATCACCTTCTTCTCTCGCTCCATTTTGTAACCAAACCTGGAATCCCTTGCTCTCCTAATCAGTCCATAACCTCATCAATACCACAATACATTCAATAATTACACCTTTGGCCTATAGTTTCTTCATGTAAACCTATGGCATGCATTATATCATCATCATCATCTAATATCCAATACATTCTAAATGTGTCCTAGATTATTTTATTTAATAATATCGTACACCTTAAATTTAACTCATGGTATGCAGTATATCATCTACTAATACATTCTAAATATGTTGTACAGCATCTTTCATGACATCGTGAACCTAATTTTATATGGTCCAAAATGAATCCGTTGCCACACAGGGCTTTCCTATCTGTACACCTACGACCTCCCAAACTCGTAGTATTAAATTAATTACAATATATATATATATATATATATATATATATATATATATATATATATACACAATATGTTTAATTCATAACAACACATGAAATAGAATTCTACCACTAGCCATGATAACACATTATAATTTCTACTGCTAGGCATGCTTTTCTGCTTGAATTCCTAATAGTTACTTATTGTTCATACTCAAGTCTCTCACTTCTCACAATGTTATTGTCTGTGCCTCATGGCATAAAAACGCACTACAAAATCAAGCAATTAGGCCCACAAAGAGGAAGATATCTTCTTAAGGAAGGTATGCGACAGTTTAAAGGTGTCCTAGGGGTATCGTGTCTGAGTTAATGGGGGTCCCAGGTTTTATCGATGTAAGCAAAATTGAAGTAAATATTGAAATTTAACAGAACAACAACATCAACAGTTTGATGCAGTATTATCACAAGTGGAAAAGAAATATCAGGTAGTTATCCCCGATCAGGTTATGTCTGTCATATGTATTTAATGTGTTGTAACTCTGTTGTTTTTTTATTCTGGAACAATTTGAGGGTCATGTGTAGAGATTGTAAAGCCCTCTGAGTTTCATTTGTTATTTTGGGGATGTATAAAATCAATTTGTCAATCTGTCTCAGTACAATGAATTAAGACTTACCATTTCAGATATTCCTATAAATTGTATTCACCAAACAAAGTGAACTTCCTTCAGTTTTCCATGAGCTTGGGACCAAGTCTGTAGGTGGAGCATCCTGTTCACCAAACGCTTCCTGTTGTGATGCTCCGCGCCACGCGGCTGGCGGGGCGTGGTTTAACGGTTAAGGGGCGGGGACACTGAGGGGAAATGTGGACCTTTAGAGGAGGCGCCGTAAAGCTCGCTAGAAGCTGTGGAGCAGCCTCAATAAAGAAGCTTTCCCACAATTTCTTCAAAGTAAAAGAATGATAGCAACGGCGCTAATGAATATCTGAGTATATTTTGCAAGAAAGTGTTGGATTCTTTTAAGCTGTCTGCTGGAGTGTTTGAGCATTAACTGTGGCGTTACAGTTTGTAATACACCTTGTGAAACAGACTTAATAAAATATATCAATAAATCCCTTACATCTAGTAATCGGTAGCAAACATGCAGATATGACAGAACAACCCAACCCTGACTCAAGATCAACTATTACCCACATTACATCGCAGCACTGCATGGCGTCTACGAAGGATGCTTAAAGAGAATTTAAAGAGCACATTTGCAAAGAAAAGTTGTATTTTGAAAACGACCGGAAGTGTTGATTTTATGCGCGTAGCCAGAGCATCTGTGGCGGAGCTTCATGGTGATGCTGGTGCTTCTGCGGAAAACATCGAAATAGCAAAGCGGCGTTCGATCTTTTCCATGGCTCTCTCAACTCACGCCGCCCAGGCGAAGGTCTGATGCCCGGTGAGAAGGTTCTGTCTCGGGGGAGCAACGTGCGCACTGAGAGCCACGCAGCGGAGCTCCACACGGTAAGGTGACGCATCCGTGTTCATCATGTCGGGGTTTTCTCAGCATCTGGAAGGAAGGGGACCAGTGATCGGCTCACTGCTCAGCAGGTTAACGGGGCAGGGAGAGCTCAAGTGAAAAATCAAATACACATAAGTACCTGTCAAATATGACATGGATGTCAAGCAACCGTTAAACGCGCTGGTTGGATGACTAACTAAAGTCAGCGGCATTTTCTGTATCAGACGATTGACAGCTAGAGAAAGCTGCCGGTGGGGCTTCGGTGGGAGTGCGTGTGACGGAGCTCGGTAGGCCCTCAGTAGAGCCGTGCTCTCTGAAGCTTTAACCACGCATTTCTGTATTGGGCATACATTGGGCCAGCTGCCAGGGACGTGTGACAGACCCGCTGGGTTCAGGCATGGATGCTGGTGTGACTGATCACCAGGTTGTGTTCAATGTAAACAATACCTGTGTTGCTCATGTGTCCGTCTTCTTCCAGGCCATGTGAGAGAGGACAATGGGAGGACAAGATGCAAAAGACGTTTCAATCCGGAGGACTGATGGACACCGAGGGAGTCTTACAAACGTCAGTTCATTTGATCCAACTCTGATAAGGTCAACAACTGTGACATGGAACACATCTCTGGCACTACGGTGTCCCATTTGAAAAGCTGAAAGAGGAAATGAGGGGCACATTCTTCTGATCACATTGCTGATCACAAAAGAGTAGGCGTGCTCAATCTGTGCAAACAACGCAACACTAGCTGAGTCCAATGACTGCTCTGGATAGCGTGACCACGAACACATCTCTCCCGCATCCAAGTCCTGACCATCAACACACATATGTGGCACGAGTCAGTCGCGAGTTCTCAGGGGGAAAAGGTGCTTACTCAACAGAAGAGAAACGAGCAGATGATGTATACCTAAGAGTTCCCTCAGCGTTTGTTCTACTCCTCTAGGACGACAAGCTAGGTTCTATTTTTTTTTTCAAAGAAGGCAGGAAGCAGAAGCCCTGAGTTGTCATCATGCCTCGGAACCGGGCCTTTTCTGAGCCAGAGTACTCAGCAGAGTACTCGGCGGACTGCTCTGTCACTCTGCCCTCTGACCCAGGGCAGGCGGTCGGGCGAGCGCACGAGGTCACGGTCCGGAGCTCAGGATGCTGCCTCTGCCTGCCGCGGTTCATGCGTCTCACTTTCGCACCAGAGTCTCTGGAAAACCTGTACCAGACCTACTTCCGACGGCAGAGACACGAGACCCTGCTGGTGCTAGTGGTGTTCGCTGCCCTCTTTGACAGTTACATCATCATCATGTGTGCGGTGGTCTACACCACTGACAAGCTGGCTTCTGTTTTAGTGGCATCGGTCGGCCTGGCGGCTGACGTTGTCCTCTACCTGCTGTGCCGCTTCGGGCTGCTGCCGGACCGCATCTCGAGACGGGTGGTGCCATACGCTCTGTGGGTGCTCATAGCAGCGCAGATATTCTGCTACCTGGGTCTGAACTATGCTCGCTTCCACCAGGCCAGTGACACTGTGGGCTGGCAGGCTTTCTTCAGCTTTTCCTTCTTCCTGACCCTGCCTTTGAGGCTGACGCCCATAGTGCTGATCACTACTGTATCCTGCGGGGTCCACACACTGGTTCTGGGAGTCACTATCGCCCAGCAGCAGCAGGAGCAGATCCAGGGAACAACACTTAGCAGACAGGTAAGAGGGAAGGAGGTGGCGTATGTGGTTGTCTTGAAATACATTCACTCCTGTGTAATGTCACTTATTGTACATTCATAGATGCAGTAGGCCAAATGCTGCCAGGTGTATTGCACGCATTTGCTATATATGTGCCATTGGCCACCAGATGAAAGATATGCATTGAGTTGTTTTAAAGAGATTTTTGAGGGACCAGCTTGAGGCAGGTAATGCTGGAAGTCCTAGCACGCGGGCAGAGCAGACAGTGTCATGTGGAGCTCCACTTTTGGCCTTGCAGTACTTTGTTTGGTGAGCCACATAAATAATAGAGTGTCAGTGTGAAAATGCTGTACCAAAGTAGAGACCATCTTGTGATAGAATAGATCATACCAAATCCGTCCAAGGGTGTAGAGTGTGGGCTAAAGGACTGTGGATCTGTCCTCAGACACTCCCAAAGATGTCCAATACGCCTCTGGGGTAGTTTCTCTCCAGTAAGTGTCTACAGCACCACGTTCGATTAAAAGGTGTATACAATGTGTATGTATGTCATCTTGAACTTATTCCATTTTATAATAATTGCACCAACAGTTGTTAGCTTCTCGCCAAGCTGCTTGCCTATAGCCCGTCACAGCCTTGTGCAGGTCTACAATTTTATCCCTCACGTCCTTACACAGCTCTCTGGTCGTTGTGGAGAGGTTGGAGTCTGGAGACAGGTGTCTTTTTATACAGGTAACGAGTGCAAACAGGTGCAGTTAATACAGGTACTGATTGGAAAACAGGAGGGGTTCCTAAAGACAAACGAACAGGTCTGTGAGAGCTGGAATTCTTACTGGTTGGTAGGGGATCAAATATTTATGTCATGCAATAAACTGCAAAATATATTTTTTTATATCATACAATGTCATTTTCTGGATTTTGGTTTTAGATCGTTATGGACTGGCTTATTTATATATTTTATCTTATTTATTATAAACTGCTTGATTGTATTTTGGAAAACTTGTGTGCGTATTGTTAAGCACTTTAATTTTGTTTAGAAAGGTGCTGTATAAATAAAAATTATAATAGTTATTATTATTATAGATTCCGTCACACAGTTGAGTTATAGTACCTATAATAAAAATTATTCTGTGATTAATTGCATTATGTGCAAAATTCAATAATTAAAAAGTAGTGTATTGAACACTTTAATTTTAAAGTAATGTTATCAGAGCAATATAACAGGCACTCTCTGAGAAACAGCAAGTTAACATACTGTATATAATCAGTTTTCTTTCTGAACAAGTACCAGAATAAACATGTGTCTTTTATCAAGGAACAGAATAATGTAGCATATATTCAGTAGTAAGGATCCCTGTTAGTGGGGTAAAGTGGGCTAGCAGAAAAAAGAACCATGGAATTCCTTTGAAACCACTCAGTAATGCAGGTTGAGCAGTTACACAAAGACAAAATGTATCCATTCCTCCGCCTTTGCATTTTCATACTCCTCTGCACCAAGCCAGCTGCTGAGACCAGTAATTTAAGTTTGTAGTGATATTGTACTTCAGACCGCTGCGTGTGTCTGCATGTTGCCAGTGAGAGCAACATTTGGTGCACATTGTAACGCTGTCATTCACTTTTATACAACTTATGACGTGCGTGTTAGGGGAGGCCTGCACGCACCTCATTCGTTGTGATTCTAAGAACGCTTCATTGTTATTGCTTTGGTTTGTTGACAGTTCTCCCCCACGCCACATCCAATGTGGTTGCACACATACTGTAGTCAAAAGTTTTTGTCATGACTCTCTTGAGTTTCCCGTTATTTCTACATGTCCAATTTTCTCTTATAGAGTGATTGGAACAGTCTTCTTTGTCGCAAAAAACATTCATAAAGTTTGGTTCTTTTATGAAAAAAAGTGATAAAATCTGCTGGGTCAAAAATATACATACAGCAATATGAATTAGCAATATTGGTGACTTAGAAAGTTGTGTCAATGAAATGAGCTACATAGCCAGTGTTGGGAGTAACGCGTTACAAAGTAACCCCACTACTTTTAGTGGTAACGAGCATGTAACGAAGTATTTTTTTTAAGAAATTAACGCAGTTACAATTACTGAAATTGAAATGAGTTCGTTACTCGCGTTACTCTCTTTTGTAACGCGAAGCAGATGGCCGGCAAATAGTAAGTAAATAGCTGCCTGTCAGCACAAAATAGTTGTGGCCATCAAACGTTGTGTGTCAAAGAATAGTCGCGTACGTGCATGTAAACAGCATCGCGTCGCTCATGACAAAAGAGCGCAGGCCCGCGGATGCTGCAGGCGCCGCTCCACGCAAACAACCACGGCTCCACTTTACACGGACTGCAGTGCAGCCGATAAACCGGGCAGAGCTGAATAGATTGATTGCTCGCTATGTTGAAGATGAGATGCATCCTGTCAACTGTTGAGTCAGTTGCCTTCAGGCAAATGCCTCAAACTGTTATTTTGTATTAAGTTAAGTATTAAAAAGGACTTTTGTACTATTGCTTGATTTGAAGGCCTTTTGCCCTGTTGATTACAGTAACTTAAGTTACTTTCCAGACTAATTACTTTTGATACACAGTAACTGGTAAGTAATTCAATTACCTTTAAAAGAAGTAACTAGTAACTGTAACTAAATACTCATTTTCAGTAACTTGCCCAACACTGTTCATAGCATGGCCTCTTAACTTCTTGTGAGTGATTATGAGTGACTACAGCTGGTGACTTCTCTGAGGCCAGTTAAATAGGGCTCATTTGAAAAAGTCGGCAAAGTCAGGTCCCAAGAGCAACAGTGCAAACAATTGTTTGTAAGTATAAAGTGCATGGCACTGTTTTGTCACTGCCACGATCATCAAGAAAACCCAAGCTATCACCTGCTGCTGAGGGAAAATTGGTCAGGAGGGTGAAGAGTCAACAGAATCACCAAAAAGCAGATATGCCAGAATTAGAAGCTGCTGGAACACAGGCGTCAGTGTTAATTTTGGCAGCTATTTTTGATTTAGTCTTAAGACGAAAAATGCATATATTAGTTTTAGTCACATTGTCATTTTAAACCTTCCTAGTTTTAGTCGACGAAAACTAGACTAAAATATAATTAGTTTTAGTTGCGGTTTAGTGGCGGTCCGTAGTCGGTGCACAAGAACCACCGCTGCGCCGATGAGAGCGTTCTGGGTTCGTGGATGACGTCATCATGACGCGTTAATATCCGCCGTACTCTCCCGGTCTGTTGTCTGTAAGCTGCGTGCGGATTTAGGGGGGAAAAGTATCGTGACTTCGTCAACCACCAACATGTTCGTCTCGTTAACGAAAGTTAGAATAGATTTAGTCAGAGTTTTTATTTTTTAAGATCGTTTTCGTCACGTCTTAATTAACACTGGTCAGTGTCCACAGTCAAGCGTGTTTTGCATCTCCATGGACTGAGACAATGCACAATGCCCAGCAATATGTTTGGAGGAGAAAAGGCCTTTAACCCCAAGAACACCACGCCTACCGTCAAGCACGGTGGTGGTAGTATTATGCTGTGGGGCTGTTTTGCTGCCAATGGAACTGGTGCTTTACAGAGAATAAATGGGGTAATGAAGGAGGATTACCTTCAAATTCTTCAAGATAACCTAAAATCATCAACCAGACGGTTGGGTCTCTGGTGCCGTTGGGTGTCCCAACAGGACAATTAGGAGCGCCTAATTGAAGTGAAAATGGCCAAGGGACATGTAACCAAATATTAGCACTGCTGTATGCATATTTTTGACCCAGCAGATTTGATCACTTTTTCTGTTAACCCATAATATAGTCATAAAAGAACCAAACTTCATGAATGTTTTTTGTGACAAAGAAGTATCTGTTCCAATCACTCTGAGAAAAATCTGAATTGTAGAGATAACGGGAAACTCATGAAAAGCCATGACCAACCGCCAAGACAAATTCCTTTTATGTCTGACATATTTTGGCAATAAATGTTTCCTGATTCCTGATGACATTATGCTCTTTACGAGTGTATGTAAACTTTTGACCAGAACTGTACATCAAGAAATGTGGCTTGTTGGAATCTCTGTACAGTGTACAGATGTATTTATGACACTGCATACTTATGAAATTAATTATTCATATGAAAATAACAAACAGAACCGGTGCAATACATGCGCATGGTATTTGTCATTTATGTTAAATCAATATATAGGCTATTAAAACAGTTTAAAAATCGGTTGAAAAGTTATGGTTATTTAAAAAGTACATGTACCACTACCAACACGAACTGACCGTGGCAAGATGGCCGCCATGTGCGGGCGTTTGACTCCATTGGCAACGCGGACGAGACATCTTGCCTTTTATATGAATCTATGGTTGCACAAGTCTCGCTTTACTGGTTGTTTGTGTAGCTAGTTGGCTACATCAATGCTGGTAATGCCCTTAAGTAGTACTACAGGCTTGTTATACTACACATTCGTAGTAGTCCGGTGCTTTTATTGACTACGCCGTCTGGTATAGATCTTTAATGAAAATATCCATTTAAAAGTGCAGTGACTTTTTCCATTTTCTCAGTTAATGTGTGCAGCAGTGTTATGCCCCTCCCAATGCAAAAAAAAAAAAAACTTAACATAAAATCATTGACGTTAATGGATTGCTACATTAACATGCCTAACCCTAATAGATATACATAATTACAAGTACACATCTGGGAGGAACATGTATGTAGGTAAACTACCTCAAGTGCGTATTTTCCATGGTACCCATGTTGGCAGCTCCTTGTAAATGTCAGAGACATGATGAATAGTCACACACATGAATAATGTCAACCCATAATGCCTGTGAAATGAAAATAGCACTAGTTTAGCAAAATGTCCTCCTTAAAAGCATTGAAGGTTCTTGGCATTATGCTTAATGTCCAGACTGGATGATTTCTAAAGCCCTTGTATCTGCCCTTATTTATGAATACTTACTCATAAAGGCTCCGAGGGCGTGATCTACTTGTGATGTCACAATAGAAGGATTCTCTATCACCACAAAAGACCACGATGTGTCTCTAGATCCGATGTGAAATCATCCCCATGGTGGTGTAGCTGCAGTACCATAATCACCCAGAGAAGGATTTCTGCCATCCGATGAAAAAACAAATATATGAATATTTAGCTGCTTACTGCAATTACACTGCCATAACCTAATGTCCCTTGAGAGCCTCGGCCTCTTCCCAGAAGTCTCTTAATGGGTTGACACCATAGGTGTCATGATAAAGGTGTTCCTCGTTACCAATGGTCAAACAGGATTGCCGTGTTTACACAGTGGTTATCACAGAACAAGACGTTGCTGGACAAGAGAAAATTTCTAGCTTGCGTTCCAGTCGTCTTTACAGAATCAAGGTGTGTCAATGATGATTGTATTCGACAGCCAGCTCGGGTCCCAATGCATATATATGTTGTGACTGTTGACCTTCCCATTGGACCTTTGGAAGTGACTGAGGTCTAAGAGGGCAACGCCTGTACACGTATCAGCCAGGATGACACCTGTAGCAAATCATTAAAAACGCTCGCTTATATCATTGAAGCTCTGGCACTTTTGATGTCATCTTCAGAATGGACATGTTTGTGTTCTGGGAAAACAGCTCTCTAATCAAAGGGACAAGGCTTATCAGGAGGCTCTTAATGTGGACGCTACTGTTTTTCCATAATTTGAGGTGATCAATAGCTCTATTTAACGCTCCACCTGATATGTGTAGAAATGTGTAGAAACACACACCACCAATAGCTGGTGTGCGTTTTACGCACCCCTTAAAAGGTCGAAAGTTGATTTTGTTTTTCCATTTTGTATTTGGCAGCAGATCCCAACAGAAGTCACTTACAGTACAATTTCCAGGTCTATAGCTTGCGCTTTATTAAACAATTTATAGAGTTTTATGGTATTTATCTTATGTAATTTCTGTCTACACATGGTCACGCCTTAGAATTCTCCTCTTCGCTCTGTACTGCGGATGGCGGAGTCCCCTCCCCACTCCACATAAGTTGTAAACCTAGGGGAAACACTGTTAGAGAAATTCTCACTCGACAGCGGTGTAAAACCATCAAAACAGGACATTTATGTTTGCAAACAGGAGACAGAGTTGACACACAAGTTTTACAAGTCACACGGCAAGCCTACTCAAAGGTCTTCTTTCCGGAGTAACCATTTATACTTGAGATATGGTATCAGAAACATGGGGAGGGTTGTGCAGTGTTACGTTTCCACCTCAGTTGGAGGTGGGGAACGTAAACGCCTGTGCTTGCGCACCCATTGTAACCAGCGGTGGACGGTGAAGTAGTGTGGTGCAGCTGACCAAAAATAAAGAGACGTGAATCACGAAACTCACTTTTGGACATAAAAGTAAGTAAGACAAAACACAAAAAAGTACACACACAACCAAGGAAGGGAGGAGAATGTGGTTTAGGGACTGGGGTCAAAGTAATGAAATAAACAAAAGGTCCCTTTTCTTCTGCACACCTCTCCCTGCCTAACACAGTATATCCCTAACCAGCTTACCTCTCTATGGCCAAAACTACAGGGGTGACCCCCGCCCAGCTAACATAGTGTGTGTAACAAAGATTTAGCTACGTGATGCAAATGTATACCCATGGGCAGAACTACCTACCCCTTCTCCAGAACTCAGGTAGAGCACAACGGGATCTCGCCCGACAGGATTCAACAAAAACTTTGACAGGCCATACAAAATACAAGGCCTCTCTCCCTTCTTTCTCTGCAGCAACCAGGCTGGTTTATATAGGCAATCAGCTAGCCCATTACTCCCCAGGTCTTCACCGGCCACGCCTCCTCGCCAACAGCCAACCAGCACCGCACACCTGTGAACCGAGAAACAAGCACTCTATGCCACTCACACAGTTAAAGGCACAGAACAAAACATGGGACGTGTAACATGCACGTACAGAGGTCTGATTGTTCTAGACCTCCTTTTATTGTCTGGAGACCTACATCTAACCATCATGAGACACAGTGTCCTCCTTGACACCGGAATCTCATCTCAGCTGACATCATCAACATCGAACAACAGACATTACTCCCTTTTAATCATGACATGACATTATTTGCAGTTTTTCCACGAGCAGCACCAACGCTGGGTGCTGTCTGGCCTGAGACCGTGGAAGGCCTCTCCATGGGAGGCCATGCTTATGCACCTCTCCAGAGCTTGAGAAGCAGCATACATGCACTACAGCCCCCCCTCTCTATACAACAAGCACTTTATTCATAGACACTACCATTGAACCGTGTCAACGTGACGCAGGGGTAGAGAGGGTGCGCTGGGAACCACAAGGTTGGCGGTTTGAGCCCTGGCTGCCCCATGTCCCGTGTTAAAGTGTCCCTGAGCAGGACACCTAACCCCTAACTGCTCCCTGGGCAAAAATGTAAAAAGCCATGGGAGGAAGGACTGTTTTTTGTTTGAGGGGGCAAAGACTGTTGTTTGTGGTGACTGAAGCAGGACACCTGTCCAGCAAGTCCAGTAGTAATATGTTACAGTGTCCAGTGGCAAAAGTCTCAAGTCTTGTCGATCTCTAACACTACTTCTGGTTTGTTGGGAATCCTGCTGTGTACTGACTTGTGAACATATCAAACACAACGAATGAACCACTTTTGCTAATACCATATGACCAGGGCATCATAGCAAAGAAGTCCCAATGGCAGACAGCCAGGTACATTCTGCAGGGTAAGACCATTGAGCTGTTGGTGGTTCTGGAGCACATCATTTCCTGCAGCAAGTGTGACTGGCTCACGTCTTCTTCCGTTATTGAGCCCTAACTGTTGCATCATTTTCCTCTCCAGCTGCTGGCCAATGTAGTAATCTATATGTGTGCCATCACCGTGGGCGTCATGTCATACTACATGGCTGACCGGAAACATCGAAAGGCCTTTCTAGAAGCAAGACAATCCCTGGAGGTCAAACTCAACCTGGAGGAGCAGAGCCAGCAACAGGTCAGAAGTCAATCAATAGCTCAATATTGAGATCACGATTATTCATTATCTTTAGGGACAACATCTTTCACCTTTAACTGCAATTTAAGAACACTGCTTCTACTTCTATTGCTGTGCTACATTCTGGCTAATGTGCACATATTTGCATCAGACTGGTCCTCATCTCATAGAAGGAAAATGAAAAACACTTTTTAACACCAACATTAAATCAACAGAGCACTGCTTTCACTTTCATATTGTGCTACCTTCCAGCTAATGTGCACATCTTCATCAAAATAAAACTTTCTTATTGACCTGAAGCAAAATATCAATATTTTTACCCAAAATAAAGGGCTAAATAAAAATAAATATGCCATCACAGAATGCAACCAAATTCAACAATACAGTAGGGTGATGAAATCCATTCCACTCTGTCCATCCTGGTAGATCCTCTTCTGTCGTTCTCCCTAAGGTTTCTTCCTTTTCACTCCACGTTGCAGGGGTTTTTTTTGGGGGGGGGGGGGGGGGGGAGTCTTATTTGTGCCAATGTGAAGGTTCGAGGACAGAGGATGTCATATGTGGACATGTTGTAAAGCTTGCAAATTTGTAATTTGTGCTTTTGAGCTATACAAAATATAAGTAAAGCTGCTGAATTTGATAACACGTTCTCCACAGGGTTGAGTAGTCAGCCTGTGACGGGTGAATGAAGGCTGGAGAGAGAGTCGGACACAGAAAAACACATAGGAGGTTGTCTTCCGTATATCAAATTCTCACAAAAATGTATGCTTGAAAACAAATCAAAAGCGTTAATTACATTATCTCACATCTCTTGTCCGTCACTTTTTATCCCTTCTTTGCGCCTCATTCACACACATCTATCAACAACCCTTTCTCTTCTCTTTAGTCAGCCAGAAGCTGACATTTTTCGACTGCACCTTCCATCAAAACCACATTAGTGTCTTTTCTTTAGTGCGGAGCACTTCGCACACTCACTTTCAGAAACTTTTCATTACTTTTCAAAAACACTTATTATTATTTAGTTTATACATATATAAATATATTTATTTTCTTTATTTTAAATCTTAATGAATCATCGATAATATCGCGAAGAAATTAACTTTTTAATACTCAAAAAACTATCAATTTGATATTTTGTTAGATATGTTTTACACAACCTCTGTCTGTAATTGTCAATACTAAAGTGTAAAAATAATTATTTCAGTAAATCTACAAGAAAGTACTTTTAGTTTCAAAGTAAAAAGGAAAAACAACCTTTACTAAACATTCAACCAAACCAAAAGCAAGGATTTCAACTTTTCCTAAACCTTGTACTGGAGACTGTCAAAAGCTTTCTTACCAGTAATGCAAAGCTCCGGTTTGCTACAAAAAGGATCTTGTCACTGTCTTCCAACTGACGCAGAACCTGGTTTCTCTATCCAAACTAATCCTGTAACGGACTAGAGACGAAAGCTTTGAACTAGAGCGCTAGACTCCCTGCAGGGCGTTTCAAACCCTGTGAGTTCCTGAGATCCGCCTCCAAGGACCAAATGTTGAAAAATAACACTCAACAAGGGTGTAAAATCATTAAACAGGACATTTATTGAATAATATGTGGGAGTAAGTGGGAGAGTTGAAACACACTCAAGTCACGCGTCAAGTTGCCAGTCGGAGAGCTACGTCTCTGAATTATATAGTGGAGACACAATTTATGCTTAGTCTCCAAATTTATGACAACCGTTATGACAACCCTAACCCACGCTAACTAAAAATAAGAAATTCAATTCTCTTCCTGAAACAACCAGTAACATATACAGAGACCCGTAACTGACCACATAATGGATAGTTAACAAAAATGACAATGTAGATAGCAGTGACCTACTCCGCTTTCCCAAAGTTACCCAGGCTGGTCACTACCTCCCCTCCCCTCCAACTAGCTGGCCAAGACAGAGGGTCACCTCGTAGGCCGGTTGTCCACAACCACCTAAACACCGGTTCAGCAGTAGGAACGCTCATGGCTGCAAAAGATCTAGAGCGCCACAAGCACTGGCATGTGGGGGTTGGAATCCAACTCCATGATGGACTGATGACTTTCAAGGCCGGCGGGTGCTTCTGCGTCTGCGTCGTTGCGTCGACGCACTCGCTTCAATTCATGGTTCTGCGTGTGTTGCAGAGCAATTCACCGCCAGAACAACAGGCGGAGTAACGTGCTTTTGTGGAAGACAACCTAGAGAGTCACGTCTATTTATTTATTTGTTCATTTATTTATCATAGACTTTATTGCCCCGTGCATCGACACTGCTGCTTTTCATCCCGGACACATTTGTCCCGTATTTTCCTCCACAACTTTGTGCACCTCTCGACGGCGATCTCCCTCCGTGAATCCAACCCGCTTATACAACCCGCCAATGGCGGCTTGTATAAGCGGTTATATTTAATCATCTGTTCTTAAATCTGATCCGTTCTCTCGTAAACATTCTTCGTTTTAATAATGGCGGTATCGGGCTAATAAAGTGGAAATGTGAGACTCGGTAAAGGACGTAGTTAGCAGACCAATCGCAGCCTGGTGCGCTGCTAGAGAAATGGATCGACGCACGCAAGGACGCAAGGAGGTGTGAAAAGGCACGCAAGGGACACGCAAGGGGGTCTTGCGTCTGCAACGCTCTGAAAACGCAGAAGCATAAACTAGGCTTCAGGTGTGGGTGCTCCAGGAACTAATAAAGGGAGGATGACCCTTAATATACCTGATCTTTGGCATAACGTTAACACGGTAACCTCTTCACATATCCCCCCCGTCCGTCTGTAATGCAACTGCATCCTTACTTTGCTCTATTCTTAAAACATGCACATTACATTTACTGTATACCCATCTGAAACCGCCACTATTTTTCCCCAAAATGTTGATCTATTTTTTTGTTGCTGTGGTCAGCCAGCCTACTATACATGTATGTATTAATGAATCAAACTCTTATCAGTAAAACTAACAGGTCCTTATGACTTTTTAAGAAGTGATTTTCTTTCAGTAGGTGTGTATCCTGTCCTCTCTGTGTATACCTTTGTCCTCTTCAGGAACGCTTGCTCCTATCCATTCTTCCAAAACACATAGCTGATGAGATGCTTCAGGACATGAAGAAGGAACCGAGTCAGAAAGAGATGCAGCAGTTCAACACAATGTACATGTACAGACACGAAAATGTCAGGTAACTTGGTTCCTTGGGGGGCTTTGACCATGTATGTAACATGAAAGTCATCTTGTTGATTTCTCTGGCCATGTGCACCAGAAAGCTTCTCACAGTGGTGTCCACACATCTACAGTACAGAACTAAACACGGTACATTGTACTGGGCTGAGTCCCAGTTAGATTGGGAGAGAAAGCTACAGCTTAAAACATAAGAAACAAAGTTGTTATTGGTAAACAAGATAACCAAAGAGAGGTAAGTGTGCATGTAGATTCAAGTGTGCCTTAGAATAACGTTAGGTTCCCACATGATCAAAGAAACTGCTTTTTCTTAACTGCTGTAATCAGTCCTCCTGGTCATACTGGATTGATTTGTGATCAATGTTGATGATGAGGGACTGAGCGTGGTGTCTGTACTAATGGGCCATCTTGTGTCTGTGTCTTGTTGGGGGGGGGGTAGTATTTTGTTTGCAGATATTGTGGGCTTCACACAGCTGTCCTCATCCTGCAGCGCTCAGGAGCTGGTCAAACTGCTCAATGAGCTCTTTGCTCGCTTTGACAAACTGGCCGCAGTGAGTTTCACACCATTACATAACATTGTGACTGTAGTACACACATTCAAAGTCTTTGTCCACCTCTTATGTGAGTAATTTGGATGGTTTTAAAGCATGAGAGATTGTACATAAAAAGAAATGAGTGATATTATATATATATTGTGGCAAACCGTGGGATGTGGAGGCAAGATTTCAGGAATAGACACACTCGTCAGATAATAAAAGAATGATCCTTTTAATTGATAACTTCGGGGAAGGGGCTAGGGTCAAAAACAACATAAGATTCCTCCCGGTCGGGGTCTCAGGTCCTCAATGACTCGTCCTGGGGGAAAACAGAGGAGGAGAGGCGTGAAATACTTGCTGGTCGTCTCCCATGGTGACGGTGTTCTTCCTTCCTCCCTGCCGTCTGCCATTCAGCCACCCTCCATATCAGTCACCTCTTGATTGGGTTGATTGGCTGCAGGTGTTCCCAATGCCAGTTGCCAGCCGGTTGCAGCCCCTGGACTGGGTAACACTGTTACCCAGTCCAGGGGCTGCTTGTAGGGATCGTCGGTCTGAGCTAGACTGGCATCTGCTGACATGGAGGATTGATCACATACTGTATATAGATTTATATATTATATATATATATATGTATATATATATATATATATATATATACATATATACATAGAAATGGAAAGGTGTATGTCATGTGTCATTAGTTAGTTGTGAATGGCATTGGAAACCTCGTACAGTCGCTGTATGAAGTCAGGGTCCTTGCTATAATTACTGAAAAAGACAGAAAGGTAAGGGGATGAATGTTGTCCCTTTCTCTCTCTAAACCTCTATTACCCTTTCAGAAATATCACCAGCTGAGGATCAAGATCCTGGGCGACTGCTACTACTGTATCTGTGGGCTGCCAGACTACAGGGAGGACCACGCTGCATGCTCCATCATGATGGGCCTGGCCATGGTGGAGGCCATCTCGTGAGTACAGCGACAAAGGGGGCAGGAGCTTGCCCGATATAAAGTTCCCTCAGTCTCAGCTACATTTTGATGCCCTGCAGTGGGTGGGTCCATAGCGTGGAGTCAATCACTCTGATGGACTTTCTGTAGACCACATAAGTACAATAAAGCAAAGTGAATACTGTGGGATCATTGAGCTCAGATCGATTTTGGTCAGACTCCAGATGAGCTGCCATGAATAGATTTCCTGTAGTTTGGATGTCCCTTGCTGCTCTAAATGAGATCTATCAGTGTTCCCTGCTGGTCCGGTGAGAAAAGAGAGCAGAGTCACATGGAAAAATGTCGGATTCCTTGTGATACTTATCTATCATGGTGTTTTTTAAATCAACGACAGGTATGTCAGAGAGAAAACACAGACCGACGTGGACATGCGTGTTGGACTGCACAGCGGTACAGTCCTCGGGGGGGTACTTGGTCAGAAACGTTGGCAGTACGACGTCTGGTCCACAGATGTCACTGTGGCCAACAAGATGGAGGCGGGAGGGATACCCGGGTAAGAACCTCGGAGTGCCTGGTAAAGTTTTGAAAATACAATGCTCCATTACATGTGTCACAATTACATCAGGCCTTCCGTGTTAAAATAATATTTATGTGGCTTTCAGCCAAAGGTTTGTGTCCTTGACAGGATTCATAATAACGTCCATAATAATAAATAATAAATCCATTCACCCACTTGTCATTGTCACAATTATGGCCACTATATTAGCTTTAAGTTCCTTCCCATGCATCAGCTCCATTTAGTTTAGACTCCTGTGCGAAGTAACTAAAGAACAGTTGAAATGTCATGTCTCAAACATGTGTTGAGTGTTGTTTTGAATCCACTGTCAGTGTATTTCTTCAGACAGGATACATATATTTTTACTCTTCAGGTCCATGTTTGTGGGACTGAATGGTTTGGATTGGCCTTTTCTTTCGCTGGCTAACAGCTGTTTCTGGTGGCCATATCCACACTGCTGCTGGTGCCTCTGTCTGCTTCTCCACTGGTGCCTAATGTATTAATACCGTGACTATGGATCAAAGCTTCCTCTAGCCCCAATTAGAAAAAAATAGATACATCCCTTTGCACCCGAGGGCCAGGACACGACCTACTTCTGACCCAATGTGCCACAGCCTGAGAGGATGTGTGTTCTGTGTGACTGGCTTGTGTCTCACCCACAGAGTCAAAGTCAAATGTTTACACAGTTCAAAACAAAAGAAATCCAATGGTACACTGGTGTGTCCATGTGTGCTGCATTTGTGGGAAATCACCCCCCAGTTTTAAAAGATTGTCTTTTCTTTCTGCTTGCCCTTATCTACCAAATAACGTACCAATCTCATATCACATTGGTCAATGTCATCCGTTAACAAACTCCTTTTCACGGAGTCCGATGCCGTAACAAAGTAATTAGCAGTCTGATGGTTGTTGTTGAAATAACCCACACATGCAATATAAGACATTCATATCATCTTTTATTCTTTGAAACACAACATTTATTTACAGGTTTCTTTGTGTCCACCTGATGAATCCTGGTCCAGTATTCACTAACTGGCCCGTTTACACTGTCTGCCAATTTGTATTAGTTAGTAACCCATAAAACCACAGAAATAAGCCAGAAGAGGCTAAATGCTCTATTACACAATTGACATTACATTCACACTCAGATCTTCTAAGCGTTTTCCTCTTGCTTTCCTCCGCATAATATCCTGTATATGGAAGGATAATGCTCTTATACAACCAAACATTCCTTGTTTGTGTTCACATGCTAACACTGTGTTCAGTATTGGGACACTTCACCCTATGCAACATTTTGTAATCCTTAGGAACTGGTTTTGTGTGGACTATTCACAGTGCTGTGAAGTGTACAGGACCACCCCCATGGCAGTTGGGGGATAAGTGACTTGTCTAACCCTTGACCCCTGTGTATCTTGTGGACCAGTCGTGTCCACATCTCACAGAGCACCTTGGAATGTCTTCATGGAGAGTTTGATGTTGAGCCAGGGAATGGAGGTGAGCGCTGTGACTACCTGAGGGAGAGGGGCATCGAGACTTTCCTAGTGGTTGTTCCTAAAGGACCTGTGGGGAAGAGTGGCATCAATGGTGTAGTGAGTCTAACCTGCCACGCAACCACACAGCCAATATTTGGATATTCAAACGATCTGGATTCATATACAGCCATCTGATACACAGAGACATTCACATTTTATTAGCTATTGTTACTGAAAGCTACATTTTAGAATGATTTCAAAATAAAACACAATGTGTAGTTATCATTCAAAATACATGGATATGTTGAAAATGTAAAAAATGAAGAATAAACGTCTTTAAAACTTTTTACAGCAATGCATCAGCAATTCCTGTTTGCTTGTTTCCATTAGAAGCTGTCCGTTACCTCTTCCAACGGAAACTCCCCCCTGTTGATCAACACCACAGAGTGTAACGGCAGTGTAAACACAGCGTGCACCTCCCCGGAAGAACCAGAAGACCTTGATACGAGGGTAATCAAGATTACAAGTAGAAAATGTTCTGTTGCCTACGTCCGACTGGTTGATGGTGAAAAGCTATCCTCGGAGCCCGGCCATAACAACATTTCCAACTAAAATCAGTTAATTTCAGGGGAATTTAATTAGCTGGCCATAACAGTTATGAGCACAGGGATTATATGAGACCGTGAAATTATCTTCTGTTCAATGTTTCCATTTGGTCGTGAGCTGGTGGAGTGTCTGAAATGGAGTGCATCCTCTTCGCAGTGTAAAGACGCTCTGAGAGAACTAAACTTCTGAACTTTTCAGAAAAGCTCTAGTAATGGCACTGTAGTAAATTGAGGAAAAGCTTGTTTTGGCCATGTTTGTCTATGCTGAGCTACAATTAGTGGGAGCAGTTAGGCTGGACAGACACAAACTGTTGCTCCTGAGGGCTTTTTAACCATAAACTGTGTCTCTTTGTGAGAATGATTGGGGACTAAATCAACTTTGCCAAGTATGAAGCAGACATCCTCTGCAAAAAACTATACGATACTATAATATACTACCCTAATACATCTTCACATACAGTGAAGGAGTGATGCTACCCCCCCATACCATGGTTGTTGTGTAGTGCTTGTCAAGAAATTGTTGTAAAAAACAAAACATGAAAAAAAGAACAAATGTCAAATGTCAAAAACATTGGACTGAAGTGCTAAAGAAAAACGCGCTATGTGGACGCGGGACCCAAGGGGATCATTAATATACACAGGCTTGTTTATTGTGAAGCAAGGGGTTGATATTCAGACAGAGTTACGCGGTAGATTAAAGTGTTACGACAGATCAGCTGATCAACATAATTACCAATATGGCATTGATAAAGTAATACACAAAACTGTTCTCAATTCACTTTTTTCTTTCTGCGACTTGAGGTGGTAAATCCATCTTTCCCTAACCCTCGGAGAAGGCTTCGGCTGCGGGACCTGGCTGAAAGGGTCATCGATGCCCAGGAGAACGAACAGGAGCTCAACAAACTGCTCAACGAGGCTCTGCTGGAAAGAGAGACGGTCCAAGCGTAAGACAATACCCCCACTCGTTGATGAAACCCTACGTCTTTTGTGTTTCTGCTTCATATCGTTATACAAAATATGTAGTTAAAATTTTTGTTGTCGTTTGCTACTGCTAGAGATTCTTCTATTGTCAGCCATATAGGTCTTATTTGAAATGTTGATTTTAGAGAAGGGATGACACCTTGGGTACCAATACAAAGTTTATTCTTATTCCTATAAATAAATTGGTGATAGATTCATGTGGACAGGAAGAAGCAGGCATTAACCTCCTGAGCCACAGCCCCCTGATACGCACCGGAAGGGAACTGATGTAGAAATCAGTCAGCATGCTGCTGTAGCCAAGCAAGATAGTCAGGGCACCTGGGGAAGACTGGCCATCCAACATCAATCCTCAACTATATTTGAACTGATAATGTTTTTTTTCTGCTTGCATCACTGCTGACACCCCAGTTTCCAGGATGAACAGCTACAGATCTGATTGTACAACCACACACACACACCAAGGCTACCCTGAGACCAAGTACACTATAGATTGAGCTACTTAATCAAAGTGCTTGTTGTGGCCCATCAATAACTGCCCCCGGCAACACAGCTCCTAGAGTCACTGGGGGACACAAACCCAACCTACCTCATGACAAAAATTACTGTAGACATGCAGGATGCAGTTGTACTGCTATTCCTTCAACATTGTGGATGTAACCCTAAGAGAGAGAGATTTTGCAGCTGGATCAAGGGAGGCCCTTCAGGTTCCAATACACCATTGGGAGTTCCCGGGTGAGTCCTGGAAAACACTACGTATGTCGTATGTAGTGTGTCATCTCTCAAGCAACAAACACCAGGCTCAGGAGACGGTCTGCTTCTTACGGTCTGCCTGAACAAATTGTGACAGACGATGCAACCACATTCACATTAGACAAGTTCCAGACTTTTGCCAAGCAGAATGGAATTCTGTGCACCAGGACATCCAGCAACATATGGTCTGGCAGAGAGATATGTTCAGACATTCAAGGCAGGAATGAAAAAGCTTGCTCACACTTTCCTGAACATTGAGGACAAGAACTCACTGTTCCTGCTGCAGTATCTGGCTACCCCTGACTGCACTACTGGACAGTCCCCAGCTAATCTGTTTCTTCACAGACAAATCTGGACAGATTTGCTAAAGCCTTGAACCAAGGAGACAATTAGGACAAATAGAACACCATAACAGCACACAGACGTAATGGGGACCAGCTGCAAGCCCGAGCCATTGCTGAACCGAATATAAGATGTCTCCCAATCACAGGCTGAACTTGGTGATGGTGAAGCTAGCAGCAGTTCTCAGGAAGTTGTCGACCCTAACATGAAGACACCCGACCTTCTCGGGCCTGAACCAGTGGCTCTGAGGCGCTCAAACCACTGAGTGACTAAACCACTAAAGCGATACATAGCATAAGACTCTATACCCCTACAGCGTCCTGTATCCTTCAGACTCCTGATCACATTTAGTTATTTGGTTGAAATAGTACAAATGCTTTTTGGACCTCAGTGAACACGGTCTTAGTCCATAGTAATTGTAGCGTGCATGCGCAAAACTGATCGCTTTTCCATGGCCGAATAAAGTAATGAACGCTACATATGCATATGCATTTTTTTCCTACCTGAATATGACTGAAGGCTAAGCTCACATGATTTATTGAAAACAGGAGACATCTGAAAAATGAAAAAGTTACTGTGTGGTTACTAAGGAAAAAGTCATTTTGTGTTTTATCATTACGATTGACACTGATCTAATCCTATAAATACTGACATCAGTGCTATTTTTGGTTTGTCTCGTCAGTCTGAAGGGGAAACACACCAACAAACTCTCCCTGAGGTTTGCGGATCCAGAGCTGGAGACTCGATACTCTGTGGAGAAGGAGAAACAGAGCGGAGCTGCCTTCTGCTGCTCCTGTGTGGTCCTGCTCTTCACTGCAGCTATGGAGGCCCTCATAGACCCCTGGTCGGGAGTTATTTCGCTCTCTTTCTTTTCTGCACAATGTGGCCAGGTTCCCTTGTGCCGCTCTGGTTGAGACATAAATTAGCAAAATGATCCTATCCTATTTGTATGATTATTCAATCTGTTCAGTGAGAAATCCTCCACTTTATCACAACCAAACGCAATGCTCTCTGCAGTATTGTTTTCTATCTGTCTACATGCAGCTGTTAATGTATTGAACTGGTATTGCTGACTACTACCAGTGATGTGTATTTCAAGGTTTGTCTGTGTGTTACGGAACAGGCTGATTGCAAACTACATCACATTTGCAGTGGGAGAAGTCGTTCTGCTTATCCTGACAATCTGTTCTCTCGCGGCCATCTTCCCTAGAGTGAGTTACAACCAATTTTCATACTTGGGTTTTGTCATGTTTTTTTCTGCATAATGGTAACAGTTATTCTCCAGATATGGTGACTGCCCGGTGTGTCAGGTTAGGCTGGAAAGCAACAACATTTTTGATTTAGAAAATCAGTGTCAATGTGTTTTAATTGTGTAGCTTGAGTCAGGATGAGATAAGCATCAGGACAGAAAGCAAGGATAAAGTTCAAAGACGTGGTTTTATGGCTGCTACATTTTGGAGCCATTTTAAGTGCAGTTTGCCGACGTCTTGGGGTCCCGATGACGTTGTAAGGTTTCCAGAGACCAAAAACTGTGGTCTGGATTCTCAAAGAAGGAACAGATAATCCATTTTCTCAAAATGTCAAAATATTGATTTAAAATAGTTTTCCTTAAATGTAGCTATTACTCTATATATATAGATCTATATCTATATAGATAGATATACATACATACTAGTTTGATATAAATAACGTGTTGTTACTGTCCTTATTGGAATTGTGTATGTGGAAGGTCTTTCCCAAGAAGCTAGTGTCTTTCTCCACCTGGATCGACCACACCCGCTGGGCTCGTAACACCTGGGCTATGGCAGCCATCTTCATACTCACCGTGGCCGACATCACGGACATGGTAAGCAGCTCTCTGCGGTTTCTTACACCTGCAAAGACAAAACCTGTGTACATAGAACTTTATTCAAGAGCTTTGTTTTTCAATTTGAGAGCTGGTCCCTTCTCTGCATATTGTAACACCCCTCTTATTTTTTTAATAACCCCCTGAACCAAAATATTGCCAGGTGACGTGTTGACCAATGAAAAGATCCTACTTTCCTTATTCACTTTTGGAATAAAAGTAAAGTGTGTTAAGGAGAAGGGGAGACCACAATAGTTAACACCTCAGGTTAAGCCATTATTGTAAAGCTAACATCTGGTATATTGGTATATATATATAAGTGTTGAGTGAGCTGTACTGTATGTATTTTGTAATATATAAGAAATATATATATGACAAGAAATTGGGCCAAAAAAAGGTTTTGGATGTTGCTGACGAAGGAAAGCTGAGGAAAGATATTTTGAATTATGGTGATGAACGTACAGAGCTCTCAACTTTTTGTCTCTCCAGCTGAGTTGTCTGCCTCAAGTCCCAGATTCAGACAGCCCCACAGTTGCCCCATCCGCTTCCTCCTCATTTTCTTCCTCCTGGTCTGGCTCTGATGGTTGTCTGGACAACCCCAAATATTATAGCTACGTGGCTGTGCTGGCACTGATGGCCACAACCATGCTGGTTCAGGTCAGTCACATGGTCAAGCTCACGCTGATGCTGCTCATCACAGTGGCCACCGGCATTGTTAACATCTACAGCTGGAGGGACATCTTCGACAGCTATGACATGGCCCGTTTTCAGGACTACAGGTGAGGCAAAACAGGATGCAGTATCATCTGTGTAAGGCAGATGTATTTGTACCTCATGTAGCACTTTCACCCCTTTCTCAACTGACATTAGATCAGGAATCAATCAACTTAAGAAGATAAACAAGTGTGTACAGAGTATTTGAGCCAAGATTTAGTTGCATGTGATCTAATTCAAACCGGTTCCTTTACTGGATCATAGTCTCCTCCAACCACAAGCACATCACCGTCTTTTAATGTCAGCGAATATCCACTTTTGGGCAACATCAAAAAGTGGGATTGGGAACAACCCTGAGTGGACTGTCTTAATAATGCGTTGCAGTGTTGAGATTAAGATCAATAAAACTGAGAACCCCCCCTCCAGACAACAATTGGCCACTGGTTCATCACTGCTGCTACACCAGCTTTAGTTCCCGTAGTGTCAGGGTTCCGGTCCACAGATATATCCTATCTGGGTATGCGGCTTCACAGTCCTAACCAACTTACAATAAGTGCTTTCAAACTAAAGGGTACAGATACAGAACAACAAGAATCAAGGGGGGGGGGGTTAAACAGTATTAATGTGCAATGTCAATATATCAATGTCCTTTTTCACAGGTCATACCTGGTGCCCTCCAAGTTCACAATGACAATTATGATCTTCATTATGATGGTCAGCTTCTATTATTTCTCTCGTCATGTAAGTACATGTCTTCTGTGTTCAATGTACATGTAAACTTGATTTGTATATGCAAGCATATCTGTATTGTACGAAGCATAGTCTGAAGATCCGTTAACTAATGTATGCATCGTAGACACATTTCAGTACGTGAGATAACATCAGGGTTATGGGCAAGTAGTTTGAATCGCTGGTTTAGCATTAACTAATCAGTTCTCATAGTTGTCTCTGCCCAACTACATTGAGTGATTGAGAGCCAGCTGGCTGTTTTTGCTCACGCCTCATCAGTTTACTCATGCCATTCAGGGAAAACTCCTTTCCACATGTAAGTTCATAGAAAAGAGTTGTTTGTTTCCAAAACGTGGGTTTCCAGTGAAAAAGCTTCTGAGGAGTGTGGAACCACAACATGAATCTTTCTAAAAGTCAACTTATGGACATTTACAATGGTCTTAGAGTTGACAACATGGCGACATGCTCTTAATGAGTCGACGGGTGGTGTCTCGTGGGATCAGTGAGCTCCTGTAAAGTCTGAAGAGCAACCTGGCGGTGGTCTATCGGGTGTAGGTCAGGTGATCGTGAGGGCCATTCAATTGTATCAATCCCTCCATCCTCCAGGTACTGCCTACATACTCTTGCCACATGTGGCCAGGAATTGTCGTGCACCAGGAGGAACCCAGGACCTACTGCACCAGCGTAGGGTCTGACCTTGGGTTCAAGGATTTCATACCTAATGACAGTCAAACTGCCGTTCTCTAGCCTGTAGAGGTCTGTGCGTCCCTCTATGGATATGCCTCCCCAGACCACCACCAAAGCGCTAATGCTGAACCACGTTGCAGGCAGCGGAGCGTTCTCCTTGGCTTTTGCGGACCCTTTTCACATGAAGCGCAGGGTGAACCTGCTCTCATCTGTGAAAAGCACAGGACGCCAGTGGCAGGCATGCCAATCCTGGTGTTCTGTAGCAAATTCCCATGGAGCTCCATGGTGTTTGGCAGTGAGCACAGGGCACACTATAGAACGTCACACACTGAGGCCACCCTCATGAAGTCTGTTTCTGATTATGGGGCACACACACACACACAGCAGTAGCCTCCTGGAGGTCATTCTGTAGGAGTCAGGTGCTAAACTGGTTCGTCCTTACACAAATCAGCAGATATTGGTCCTGCTGATGGGTTGAGGACCTTCTTGTTAGGGGGGATGGGGTGTATTTGGTGGACCCAAAAGCACACGCACAGCAGCCTTGGATTTTCAGCCAAAATTACTTTATTTTTCACAAAAAACAAACAAGGGGAATACGGGAAACAGAACGCGCTCCTCTGGAGTTGGGAGGGAAACTCCGACGTCTGGCGGTCTGAGGTGGCTCAAGCAGGGTCTGGTGTGGAAACCCGAGGCCCGACACCATACTCACAGTCCAACTCAAAAGCAGATTACGTGCACTCCGTGGTACTCCGTGGGTCTGACACAAAAACAAACCAAAACATGAATAAACTGGTTTAGCTGCTGTATCTCAGCATCAACGGCACCTGAGACCAGCCTGGGTACTGGGACGGACTGGCGACGACGACGAGCCTCTGAAAGCAGGAGCCTTTATGCTCGTCACCAGTGATCCCCGGAATGAGCCACAGCTGGGCACGTGGGAGAGGGGTGGGGCCGGAGGCGGAACACACAGGTGGAAACTATAGGTGGAAAAACCAAACAAGCAAAAACAAAAGCACAGACTGGGGGAAAAACTGTTAATAAAACCGGGTCCCTAACACTTCTACAAACCTGTCCAGCTCTCCTAGAGTAACTGCCTGTGTCCTGGAATCTCCTCCATGTTCTGGAGATTGTGCTGGGCAACACATGAAATCTTGTGGATGTGCCATCCTGGAGGAGTTGGACAATCTATGGAACTTCTGTAGGGTTAAGAAATGGCCTCTTATCAGTAGTGATTATGGCTCCAGCTAAATCAGTCCTGTTTTGGGGGTTGTCTCATTGTTGCCTCTCTAGTGCACCAATGCAGCTTGATCTGACATCCCCCTCTGCTGAACACAAGTATTTAGACTGATGGAATTTTATAAATGTTGCCACTTTACGTAACAATTAAGAGCAGCATATCAAACGCAGCAATGGTGTCAGCAATTGTAATGTGACTACTATTAATGATGACAGTGGCAGTGAATGTTGCACCACCATCCAGATGGAACCACCATGCACTGAAGCCTAGAAGAAAGTCTTAAGCTTTGTCTTAAATGACAATTGACAATTCTCTTAGGAGCTTGATTAAAAAAGAATATTTGCTTTGTTTGTAACTGTCATTCTCTTTAGAATTAGTTAGCAAGTAATCTACACTGGTCAAATGCTAACACCAGCCCTTGTGTCTGCTTGAAGGTGGAGAAGCTCGCCCGCACCTTGTTCCTGTGGAAGATCGAGGTCCATGAGCAGAAGGAGAAAGTGTACGAGATGAGACGGTGGAACGAAGCACTGGTGACCAACATGCTGCCTGAACATGTGGCTCGACACTTCCTGGGCTCCAAAAAGAGGGATGAGGTGTGTGTGTGTATCTTAGTCATAGCTTATTCAAGAGTTGATGTTATTTGAATTCCTACATTCAGGTTTGGTGCATTTGTTTCACAAAGCGCCTGCTGTCTTCCTCCCCACCTTGTTATTGTCACCTACAGGAGTTGTACAGCCAGTCCTACGATGAGATTGGAGTCATGTTTGCCTCGATTCCCAATTTCTCTGACTTCTACACAGAGGAGAGCATCAATAATGGAGGAATCGAGTGCTTACGATTCCTCAATGAGATCATCTCTGACTTTGACAGTGTAAGCTGCTCCTCTTATTCTGTGTGTTCTCCTAGCAGTAGTGTCTTGAGCTACCCAGCATTAAACATTTAATAGGCGTTAGGATCTCCTGTAGACAAAAAGAACAAGAGCTGTTTTTGAAGGAGTCAGAGATGTAGTTGTGTACCGTTAATTTCCATTTAAACCTCACCTTTTATACATTTCTATGTCAGCTGCTGGATGAGCCTCAGTTCCGCTGCATAACAAAAATCAAGACCATCGGCAGCACCTACATGGCAGCATCAGGTGTCACCTCAGATGTCAGCAACGGATACACATGCATGAAGGTCAGACTGGTCGCATGTCTTCTCCAAACTTCAATGTGTGTCTGTGACTAATTAAAGGAACAGTGAAATTTCACTCCCAATGTAGTAGTCAATAACTACATTGCTATACGGGTTTAAATTTGTAAACAAATGTGGCAATTTATCTTATTAATACGGACATCGTGCAGTGCAAAGTATGGGTCCTTCTTGGCCTTCACTGAAGATCATCTCAGTGTTTTTTCCCCAGTCGTGATGAGGAGGGCTTTGTTTGACAGAATGAGGAGCAGTCTGATCGAGAGCGCTGGCAGCACCTGGCAGACCTGGCCGACTTTGCTTTGGCCATGAAGGTCACACTCATGAACATCAACTATCAGTCCTTCAATAACTTCATGCTACGAATCGGTATGTGTCAAGCCCCGTTTTGTCTGTGTGTTGTACTTCTGTCCTTGATGCTAGACTCCCTCATAAAAAGAGTTTAGCTGGTATTGTATATGGTAGGTCTATATTGTTGTGGGGGTAGAATTAGCACGGTGGGAAAGGTCAATATATAAGCCAACTGGTAAATCTGGTAGTGTTAAGTGTTAGAGTTTGTATTATCAAAACTAAGAAAATAAAAAAGAGCAGGTGAGAAAAGATTGAGAAGCTAACTGATTTTGATTTTGGGATATACAAAATAAATTGAATTGACTATGATGGATAACAAAGGACATAGGTCCATAGGGTTTTTTCTTTCTTTGTGTCAGTAAATATCTGAGCATTATTGGTGTGAATGCCGGAAGAATTAAGAATTCTCATAGTGTTTGTCATCAATCATATATAATCATACACATCCCTCTAGGTCTGAATAAGGGTGGAGTGTTAGCAGGAGTGATCGGTGCCCGAAAACCCCATTACGATATTTGGGGCAACACTGTGAATGTGGCCAGTCGCATGGAGTCCACGGGTGTCATGGGAAACATCCAGGTAAAGCATTGAGTATTATGGAAAAGCTTCTAGAAAATGTAAGTGTTAACAATGAGAGAACAGTGTTCAGAAAATGAAATAGAAGATTACTGTCGCACACTAGGCCACAGGGCTCGTTGGTATCGTCCATAAACAGTCAAACTTTATAAACAGGAGAGGTTTTAGGGTTGTAAAAGTATGAATAGTGGAGATGGAGCTTTAATTGTATGAGAAACAATTGTGGGCACAAACATGTTGGATATATACAGTACATTACATTTTGTTCAAAAACCTTGTAAATGAATTGCGTTTTATTTTAATTAATGTGGCAATATAAATGTGTAATACTGCAAAGCTTACACTTTCAAGGTCTCTGCTATAGCCATGAATGGGGTTTCCATAAGGTCACAGACATTGGTGGGAGGAGCCAAAACTGCTCCAGGTTTATGAAATCTACAGTTGTGGTCAAAAGTTTACACACACACACCCACACACACACTTGTAAAGAACATAAGGTCATGGCTCTCTTGAGTTTCCCGTTATTTCTACAAGTCTGATTTTTCTCTGATAAAGAAGTATATGTTCCAATCACACTGTCACAAAAAACATTCATGAAGTTTGGTTCTTTTATGACTTTATTATGGGTTAACCGAAAAAGTGATGAAATATGCCGGGTCACAAATATACATACAGCAGTGCTAGTACTTGGTTACATGTCCCTTGGCCATTTCCTTCAATTAGGCGCTTTTGGTAGCCATCCACAAGCTTCTCGTTTAATCTTTTACCACTCCTTTTGACAGACTTGGTGCAGTTCAGTTAAATTTGATGGCTTTCTGACATGGACTTCGGGCTGATGATTTTAGGTTATCTTGAAGAATTTGAAGGTAATCCTCCATTATCCCATTCACTCTCTGTAACGCACCAGTTCCATTGGCAGCCCCACAGCATAATACTACCACCCCCGTGCTTGACGGTAGGCATGGTGTTCTTGGGGTTAAAGGCCTCACCTTTTCTCTTCTAAACATATTACATGTCATTTAGCTGGCACTTTTATCCAAAGCGACTTACAGTAAGTGCATTCAACCATAGGGTACAAACTCAGAAGAACAAGAAAGTGCAATTTCCTCAAATAAGCCAATTTACAATTTGCTATAGATGACATTACAAGTACAATTTAGGTTTTACAATTTGTTAGTCTTTAGTCGAGGTGGTGGCTGAAGAGGTGTGTCTTTAGTTTGCAGCGGAAGATGTGAAGGCTCTCTGCGGTCCTGATGTCTTCAGAGAGCTCGTTGCACCATTTCCGAGCAAGGACAGCAAAGAGTCGTGATCTAGTTGAGTGTTTTGCTCTCAGTGAGGGAGGAACGAGCAGTTTTGCAGATGCAGAGCGGAGAGTGCGGGTCGGGATGTCGGGTTTGACCATGTCCTGGATGTAAGCTGGACCTGATCCATTCACAGCATGGTACGTGAGCACCAATGTTTTGAACTGGATGCGGGCGGCCACCGGTAGCCAGTGAAGAGAGCGGAGGAGTGGAGTAGTGTGGGAGAATTTTGGAAGGTTAAAGACCAGTCGAGCTGCTGCATTCTGGATGAGCTGCAGAGGTCGAATGGCGGTAGCGGGGACACCTGCCAGGAACGAGTTGCAGTTGTCCAGGTGGGAGATGACAAGAGCCTGAATCAGAACCTCGGCTGAGTGAGAAGGGGACGTATTCTCCTGATGTTGTAGAGCGTGTATCTACAGGATCGTGTTGTCGCAGCGATGTTGGGAGTCAGGGAAAGTTGGCTGTCAAGTGTGATGCTGAGGTTCCTAGCGGTCAAAGTGGGCGTTAGCACGGAGTTGCCAAAGTTGACTGTCAGGGTCGGAGAATCTTTTCCCGGAAAGAGAAGTAGTTCAGTCTTGTCGGGGTTGATTTTCAGATGGTGGGCGACATCCACTGAGAGATGTCAGTTAGACAGGCAGACATCCGTGCCGCCACCTGGGTGTCCGAGTAAGGGAAGGAGAGAATTGGTTGGGTGTCATCGGCATAGCTGTGGTAGGAGAAGCCATGCGAGCGAATGTCAGCGCCTACAGAGTTGGTGTAGAGCGAGGAGAGGAGGGGACCCAGGACGGAACCCTGAGGACCTCCAGTAGTAAGAGGACAAGGTTCCGACACAGATCCTCGCCAGGTAACCCGGTAGGTGCGGCCGTCGAGGTAGGACGAGGGAAGGGAGAGAGCAGAGCCTGAGACACCAAGTTCCTGAAGGGAGGAAATACGGAACTGGTGGTTGACTGTCAAATGCAGCAGAGAGGTCCAGAAGGATGAGGACAGAGAGGCGGCTCTAGCAGTGTGGAGTTTCTCTGAGACTGCAAGGAGAGCAGTGGAATGGCCTGCCTTGAAGCCTGACTGGTGGGGGTCAAGGAGGTTGTTATGGTGGAGATAGGAGGAGAGTTGGTTAAAGATCGAACGTTCAAGGGTTTTGGACAAAAAGGGAAGAAGAGAGACCGGTCTGTAGTTTTCTTCAGAAGGGTTGAGGGTAGGTTTCTTCAGGAGAGGGTTAACTCTTGCCTCATTCAGAGAATTGGGAAAACCGCCAGATAACAGCATTGTTGATGAGACAGGTGAGGAAAGGAAGAAGGTCAGGTGCGATAGATTGTAGAAGATGTGATGGAATGGGGTCAAGAGGGAAGTTGGTCGAACGGGCAGAGGTTACTAGGGTAAGAATTTGGTTAGGGGACTGGGGGGTGAAAGGAAAGTGAGGGCAATAGAGGGGAAGTCAGTGGGACGCAAGAAGTAGGAGGTGGGTTTGAGAAAGGAGCGTATATCAGCAATTTTCTTGGTAAAGTAGTTGACAAAGTCACCCGGAAGAAGGGTGGAGGAGGGCTAGGGGGTTTGAGGAGGTTGGAGAAGATCGAAAAGAGTTTTTTGGAGTTAGAAAATGAAGATTCAATTCTGGATTGGTAGAAAGAGCTTTTGGCAGCAGAGATAGAAGCAGAAGAAGAGGAGAGATTAAAATTCAAGCAGGTGATCAGGGCGTTTATATTTACACCATCTACTTTCCGATGCTCGCATCGTGGCTCTCATGGCACGGACCGGTTGAGACAGCCACGGAGCCGGAGGGGATTTGCCAGTCCGTCGGGTCGTAAGAGGGCAGAGAGTGGAGGAAAGAGTTGAGAGGAGAGTCTCTGCGGCAGCGTTCGGATGAAAGAGTGAGAAGGAGTCAGTAGACGGGAGAGCTGATAGAACAGAGGAGGCCAGAGAGGAAACAAATATTGCGACGAACAGGTACAGAGTCAGTCCATGGGGGAGGGTTGTTAGTTAGAGAGGGAGAGTGTAAGAGATGAAGAAGTGGTCAGACACATGAAGTGGAGTTACAGAGAGGTTAGTGGTAGAGCAGTTTCTAGTGAAGATGTAGTCAAGGTGATTGCCGGCTTTGTGAGTAGGAGGAGAGGGACTGAGTGATAGAGCGAAAGAAGTAGGTGTAAAGGCTGGCGCATGCTTCTGCGTCTGCGTTGTTGCGTCGACGCACTCGTTTCAATCCATGGTTCTAAAAGGCTTGCGTGTGTTGCAGAGCAATTCACCGCCAGAACAATAGGCAGAGTAGCGTGTTTTTGTTGAAGACGACCTAGAAATTCACGTCTATTTATTTGTTTATTTATTTATCATAACTTTATTGCCCCGTGCATCGCCACTGCTCCTTTTTGTCTCGCATTTTCCTCCACAACTCCACAACCCGCCAATGACGGCTTGTATAAGTGGTTATATTTAATCATCAGTTCTTAAATCTGATCCGTTCTCTCGTAAACATTCTTTGTTTTAATAATGGCGGTATCCGGGCTATGAAAGCGGAAATGTGAGACTCCGTAAAGGATATAGTTAGCAGACCAATCGCAGCCATGTGCGCTGCAAATGGCTCGACACACGCAAGCATGCAAAGAGGTGTGAAAAGGCACGCAAGGGACACGCAAGGGGGGCTTGCGTCTGTGTTGCTCTGAAAACGCAGAATCATAAACTAGGCTTAAGAGGTCAGATGACTTCTCTCTGGATGTTGAGGATGATGAGTGGAGGGCCATTTTCAGGGAAATTGGACAGGAGAATGTCCAGTTCTTCCAAGAAATGACCCAAGGAGCCTGGGGGACGGTAAAGGACAACAATGTTGTACCGGGTGAGTAACCGTTACAGCATGGAATTCGAAAGACAGTGGGGTGGATGGTGGAAGAGGGTAAAGAGAAAAGCTTCATTTGGGTGAAATGAGTAAACCTGTGCCACCACCCCTACCAGTGGGCCTGGGTGTGTGGCTGAAGGAGAAGGCGGAGGAGAGAGCGGCTGGGGTGGATGTGTTCTCCGGTGTGATCCAGCTCTCGGTGAGAGCGAGAAAGTCAAGCGACTGTTGGACTGTTGGGTCATCCAAGAAATGACCCAAGGAGCCTGGGGGACGGTAAAGGACAACAATGTTGTACCGGGTGAGTAACCGTTACAGCATGGAATTCGAAAGACAGTGGGGTGGATGGTGGAAGAGGGTAAAGAGAAAAGCTTCATTTGGGTGAAATGAGTAAACCTGTGCCACCACCCCTACCAGTGGGCCTGGGTGTGTGGCTGAAGGAGAAGGCGGAGGAGAGAGCGGCTGGGGTGGATGTGTTCTCCGGTGTGATCCAGCTCTCGGTGAGAGCGAGAAAGTCAAGCGACTGTTGGATAGCAAAGCTGGAGATGAAGTCTGCCTTGCGAGTAGCTGACTGGCAGTTCCAGAGGCCCCCTGTGACGAGGTGCTGGACGTGTGTGGACCGGGTGGGATAGGAGAGGTTACGATAGAGAGCAGATCTATCCCGAGGCCTGTAGTATCTAGTCTTTGTCCTCCTCGTCTTGACTCCCACGAAAGACTCCCTAGTCTTTGTCCTGCTCTTCTTCGTGCTGCGAGGATAAGCTAACGCTTCACTCGATCTGTAGTTAAATACTCCCTCGTTAGTGGAAGTCGGCTACGGCTGCGCTGACCACTCCACCGTCGTTAAGGAGTCAAAAGGTCGATTGGCCTCGACAGAAACTCCTCAAAATGCAAAACACCAATTGCTTGACACCCTAATCAGTGAACAATCACCATGTGGTGTTTTGACAAACAGAGGTTAAGGATTCAAGTCTTATTTGCTTCAGAAGAGAAGGCAAAACAGACTTAGATCAGGTCAAACCTAGCAAAGTTAGGAGGGCACACTGGCAGTTAACTTAATAGTAGACCCTAGAACACCAACTGGCACTAAAAAACTGAAAGAGCAAACTAGCAACCAAGATAACTTCAAACAGAGAGAACTGGCAGTAAAACGGCAGCCACTCAGTCCATGGAGATGCAAAACACGCTCGACTGTGGACACTGACGCCTGTGTTCCAGCTGCTTCTAATTCTTGGCAGATCTGCTTTTTGGTGGTTCTCTGTTGACTCTTCACCCTCCTGACCAATTCTCCCTCAGCAGCAGGTCATAGCTTGCGTTATCTTCCTGATTGTTGCAGTGACAAAACAGTGCCATGCACTTTATACTTACAAACAATTGTTTGCACTGTTGCTCTTGGGACTTGCAGCTGCTTTGAAATGGCTGCAAATGACTTTTCTGACTTCTTCAAATGAGCCCTATTTAACTGGCCTCAGAGAAGTCACCAGCTGTAGTCACTCATAATCACTCACAAGAAGTTAAGAGGCCATGCTATGAAGCTCATATCATTGACCCAACTTTCTGAGTCACCAAAATTGCTAATTCATGTTGCTGTATGTATATTTTTGACCCAGCAGATTTGATCACTTTTTCTGTTAACCCATATTAAAGTCATAAAAGAACCCAACTTCATGAATGTTTTTTGTGACAAAGAAGTATCTGTTCCAATCACTCTATCAGAGACAAATCAGACATGTAGAAATAACAGGAAACTCAAGAGAGCCATGACATTTTGTTCTTTACAAGGGTATCTAAACTTTTGACCGCAACTGTATCTCGGAGCCATAGCCTATGGACAACTTGAAACAGCTACATAGAGCGATTTGAATATCCCGGTGTTCGAAGAGAGCTACAAAAAGGGACCCTGGACGACAGCAGGTAGAGACCAACACTTTGCTTTGTGCCTGCCATCCAAGGGATTGATTATTGATATGTGTCTGTCATCTTTTAGAAGGGCTCTCGTGCCTGAAAGGGAAAGTTCTATTTTGTAACTAGTGGATCAGCCTGCTCCAGGGAACTCCCTGGAGATTCATAGGATCTAGTTATGGAATGTGTGTCACATTTCTTCTGAGGAACCATCTCACAGCCTGTGTGTGTTTGTGTTGCCTCCAGGTGGTGGAGGACTGCTACAACATCCTGAAGGAGTACAGCTTCCGCTTTGTGAGGAGGGGGCCCATCTTTGTGAAGGGAAAAGGGGAACTACTCACGTATTTTCTGAAGGGAAGAGACAAACAAGGCTCATTTATCAATGGCTCCTCTGTCACTCTTCCACACCAGGTCGTGGACAGCTAAGGACCACACACACACGCCCATGACAAGGCACTGGAGAGTTTTTGGAATGAAGTCATTTGCCTAAAATTGCTCTAGCTCCTAAACTTAACTGAATGTTTACATGTCAAATAAAAACACCACTGAAACACTTTCATACACACCTGTGATCACACACCACTCACTACCGAACACACACACACGTGCTGTGTACTATTTGTGTGATTATATGTGCCAGTAGAGATTGTATTTAAATTTGAATGTCATATTCAATGAATTAACAGAAAAGATTAGAACCTGATTTTTGGAGTTATTGGAATGAAAATTATGTTTTGAATTTGACCTATTAATTTTGAGGATGACTAATTCAAATATATGTATATTTATTTGAATACAATGATGGTCTTTATATCTTTCCATAAACATGTCTCAGATAAAACAGAACATTGATCACACACACAGCCTTTTTGTGCCAGTTTGATGCCATCTCTGCGGCACATTAGCACTCTGTGGCTTCTGAATGGCTAGCCTAAATTTTGGACTGCTACCCATTGACAGAATACTGCCATATACGTGACCCTGACAAACTGATCTGGGCTCAGATTTCCTGTCTTTGATGAGCGAGATGATGTAGAAGTGGAGTAATAAGAGGCCAGAGGTGATGATTCGGACTGATCTGCCAAGGTGTAGTTGTGTATTTAGTGTATTTTTCCAGCACTGTCCTCTCTGCTCATGGAGCGGATACATAGACTGCATCACCTGCCCTGCGGTGTGGAACAGGTGTGTACTATGTTGGTTTTAGGGAGGGACAAGTGATGCTGTCCAGAGGGAAGCACACATGGAAGACATGAATACTTTTCACAATGATTGTGGATTGATGGAAGTGCCTATGACAGCTGTGACCACCATGTTTTCTTGTAGTTAAACCATTACTTGGCCTTCTACAGGCGGGGTCCTGTAGTCCTCTCACAGTGTTCCTGTTTATTTCATGTTGTCCTGGTACAAACCAGTTACTGTACACTGGACGGCTAAGATGTTCAGACACGATGGCATTACCAAAAGTGGGTCCAAGTGTTCAAGAAACAGCATCGTGATCCTCTGGTCCGACAGGTTGGAAACACTTCAACAGCTGAGACAAAACTGTTAAATGCTTCATCAATTTAATTTTTTTTATTTTGACAGCACTTCATAGGATTACAGGTGTATTAATTATGATATGAAATGGTATAGATGAGCTTATTAAAGTGTTCCTTTCCAACCTGTGTGTATGTGTCTGTCTCACTGCTCGAGTTTCTCCATTCCACATATTTCAGTGATTTGCCTCTGATGTATTATCTAAGCATTAACAATGAGAGAACAATGTTTGAAATCCAAAAAGACGCACGCTGTAATAAACTGGAATTTTTATTTTTCTGAAAAAAGAAGGCTACACACTATGGCAGCCTTCTGCATTTCATTCTCAAGATTTGGAACAACTCCATTTCTACCTGGTTAGCTGGTCTCATCTAGCTAAATGTGCCCAAATGTGGTATTGATATCAGATTATGAGGTCTTTGCTTATCCACCATCATCTGATCGGATCTCAGCTCAGCTTTATGTTCCAGCTTTGCTGTTACACTGCTGCCTAACCACACCAAGTTCATATTAACTTATGGTTTTCACACTTCAGTATCATCCCCATCCGAGTAAGGTGGCCTTTGAAAGTATACAAGCCTGTTTACACACAGCTGATGATGATCTGACAACAATGTGAGCCTGACTCCCTCTGGATGGGATTTAACATGGAGATGTCCTGATCCAGATCCAGATTTCATGCTCTCAGTTGCGATGGAGCCTCAGCCCACTCTGGAAATCGGGCTTAGAGTCTGCAATCATCTGTGTTTCTTGTTTGTTTCTGCTTGCTAGGTTGTGGACAGGACCAAATTGGACATGGACGTTAACCGTAGACATGAACAGGGTTCAGCAGGTGCTCTTGGCTAAGGAGGTGGTCCAATAACGTGTTGGTCCACACAGACCTGGTCTGGTGAAGTGTCCCACTTGTCTAGAGGGACATGAAGTGTAAACTCTTCATTCCTCTGCCCATCAATGTTTCTTTAGAATGGGATGAAAGTACAATAGTTTCTCCTCTTCAAACCTGATATTCTCCTTTTGAGGAAAGATAGAATCATTCCTTCCTCTTTAATTAATATTTGTACAATGTAGTGTATCTTAGCCGTCCAGATATCCAGAATTTGTTCTATTTAAAGTGAAACATGAAAGGACTAAATGTATCCTAGTTGCACATACAGTTTAGACAGTGATTATTGGTTAGACTTATTTATTGGAAATCACAGGAACATTTTTCTTTTCTTACATAAATGTGAACGTGCCAATGATAAAGGAATGGCTTTCAATGAAACTCCAGCTGTTTCCTGATTTGGAAATTGTTAAATAATCTCAGGCTTGGGAACAACATTTGAAAAATTTGCCATGATTCTAGATATCTTTGAGTTTAGGGACTACACAACACAACATTGAAAGGCAATCTGGAGAGCCCAATGCAGCAGCAGCCACAACAACAAACACATGCAACCTTGTGGTTCTACTTGTTTTTTATCCATTCATCTTTCTTCAGAATTTGATACAAAACTCTAGATTCCACAATTTTAGTGATTTCAATTTATTTTAAGTTGGAAGTATTTATCATTCAGTGTACCCTCTTTCATTTAGATCTGATCATAAGGGGGCTTCATTAAAAACATCTCAAAAGACATTGCTGCACAGCGCCGATGACCAGCCAAACACTGGAAAGGTCATCAGAGCTGCTGCGCTACTTTAGTGTAACATATATGCATGCTAAGTGAAATAGATTCAGTGCTTTGAAAAGAAAGAGATTATGTATCCATATATGTGCCAGAAAGTGACACAATAGACAAACACTTTTTTCATTAATGTATGTTCAGAAAAAGCTGTCATTTTTTGCACAAAATAGAGGCTCATAAACTTAATATTTTACTTATTTAAGGAATATTTAATACTTAGCTGATGCTGCAAAAAGCATGCTCCCTCATTTGCATGAGCCCTGCGATTGGCTGGCGACCAATCCAGGGTGTACTCCATCTATCGCCCAAAGTTGGCTGGGATACAGTACACTCCAGTAGTTTGCAGATGGATGGATGGAAGACCCTACGTGTCCTCGGTAAATAGAAACTCCCGCCCAAATTAAGACCTTTTTGATATGCTGTTCAAACAATTTTATGAACTTAAGGTTAACATCACACCCTTAGTCCCCACTTGCCTTGAGATATAATCGCTCCACCTAGTCCTGGGTCTTCCCCGGGGGCCGCTTCCCAGCTGTGCCTGGAACACCTCCCTAGGGAGGCGCCCAGGGGGCATCCTCACCAGATGCCCAAACCACCTCAACTGGCTCCTTTCGACGCAAAGGAGCAGTGGCTCTACTCCAAGCTCATGAATGGCTGAGCTTCTCACCCTATCTCAAAGGGAGACGCCAGCCACTCTCCTGAAGAAATCCATTTTGGCCGCTTGTACCCGTGACCTAGTTCTTTCGGTCATGACCCATCCTTCATGACCATAGGTGAGTGTAGGAACGAAGATTGACCAGTAGATCGAGAGCTTTGTCTTCCGGCTCTTTTCGTCACAATGGTGCGGTAAAGCGAGTGCAATACCGCCCCCGCTGCTCCGATTCTCCGGCCAAACTCACTCCATCTTCCCCTCACTCGTGAACAAGACCCCGAGGTAATTGAACTCCTTCACTTGGGGTAAGGACACATTCCCTACCTGGAGTAGGCAATCCATCGGTTTCCTGCTGAGAACCATGGCCTCAGATTTAGACGTGCGAATCTTCATGCCAACTGCGAAACGCTCCAGTGAGAGTTGGAGGTCACAGACAGAAGATGCCATCCGGACCACATCATCTGCAAAAATCAGCGATGAGATCCGCAGCCCCTCGAACTGTAGACCCTCCTCTCCCCCGACTACGACCTCGATATCCTGTCCATGAAGACCACAAACAAGATTGGTGACAAGGCGAAGGCCAACCCCCACCGGAAACGCCTCCGATTTACTGCCGAGCACCAGAACACAGCTCTCGCTTTGGGCATACAAGGATTGGATGGCCCCAAGCAAGGACCCCCTCACCCCGTACTCCCGCAGCACCTCCCACAGTTTCTCTCGGGGGATCCGGTCATACGCATTCTCCACAAAACACATGTAGACTGGATGAGCATACTCCCAAGCCCCCTCCATGATCCTGGAAAGAGTAAAGAGCTGGTCCGTCGTTCCGCAACCAGGACGAAAACCGCATTGTTCCTCTTCAATCCTTGGTTCGACTATCGGTGGAACCCTCCTTTCCAGCACCTTGGAGTAGACTTTACCCGGGAGGCTGAGTAGTGTGATACCCCTGTAATTGGCACACACTCTCTGGTCCCGATGTTTGAAGAGAGGTACCACCATCCCGTTTTGCCACTCTTTTGGCACTGTCCCAGACTTCCACGCAATGTTGAAGAGGCGTGAACCACTCTGGTTCAATGTCCCCTACCTCCACAGGAATGTGAGAGAAGCTCCGCCGGCGTTCCCAGTTCACCCTCACTACACGCTTGGGTTTACCGGGTCTGTCCCGAGTCTTCCCCCATCCTCTGACCCAGTGTTAATTTCGTCGACGAAAACTATGACGAAAAAATTTCGTTAACGAACCTTTTTTCCATGACTAAGACGAGACTAAGACGTGACGAAAACGATCTAAAAAAAATAAAAACTATGTCTAAATCTATTCTATTCTAACTTTCGTTAACGAGACGAGACGAACATGTTGGTGGTTGACGAAGTCACGATACTTTCCCCCCCTTAAATTCGCACGCAGCTAACGTGACAACAGACCGGCAAAGTACGGCCCCGTACGCGGTTATTAACGCGTCATGGTGACGTCATCCACAAACCCAGAACGCTCGCATCAGTGCAGCGGTGGTTCTCGTGCACCAACTACGGACCGCGACTAAGGATTAAAATGACTAAATCTGACTAAAACTAATATGCATTTTTACTAAATCAAAAATAGCTGCCAAAATTAACACTGCTCTGACCCAGCTCACCACCAGATGGTGATCAGTTGACAGCTCTGCCCCTCTCTTTACCCGAGTGTCCAGAACATGCGGCCTCAGATCAGACGGTACGATTACAAAATTGGTCATTGATCTTTGGCCTAGGGTGTTCTGGTACCACGTACACTTATGAACATCCTTGTATTCGAACATGGTTGTTATGGGCAATCCGTGACTGGCACAGAAGTCCCGTAACAAACAACCGCTCGGGTTCAGTTCAGGGAGGCCATTCCTCCCAATCACGCCTCTCCAGTTATCTCCATCTCCATGTGCGCATTGAAGTCTCCCAGTAGTATGGAGTCCCCTACTGGAGCCCCATGCAGGACTCCATTTAGGGTCTCCAAAAAGGCTGAATACTCTGAGCTGCTGTTTGGTGCATATGCACAGACAACAGTCAGAGTTTTCCCCCCCATCACCCGAAGGCGTAGGGAGGCGACCCTTTTATCCACCGGGGTAAACTACAATGTAGCATCACTCAGCCGGGGACTTATAAGTATCCCCACACCCGCCTGGCGCCTCACACCATGGGCCCCTCCGGAGTAGAATAGAGTCCATCCCCTATCCAGGAGTGTGGTTCCAGAGCCGAGGCTGTGCGTAGAGGTAAACCCCACCAGATCCAACTGATAACGCTCCACCTCCCGCACAAGCTCCGGCTCCTCCCCCCCCCCCAGCGAGGTTACATTCCACGTCCCCAGAGCCAGCATCTGCCGCCCAGGTCTGTTCCGTGTAGACCCCCCACCGTCACTGCCACCCTTGTAGCAGCGCACCCGACCTCATCGGTTTCTCCCACAGGTGGTGAGCCCATAGGGAGTAGAGTTTTGGGGTGCCGCCTCACTCCTTCAGGCTGTGCCCAGCCGGGCTCCACAGCAAGCCCGGCCTCAGATGCTCGCTGTCGGGCCCTCCATCTGGGCCTGGCTCCAAATGGGTCTGCGTCTGAGCCCTACTTCCTGCCACGCCACCCCGGCCGTTGTGACATCCTTAACACATGCACATTGGTCTTTGTTTGGACTTATTGAGAAAAGTATTTTCATTGCAATACCAACATTAAGAAATTATCTTTTTGAAGTTGCAAAAATAGGACTTCTACTTTGGAAAAATATAAAAATTTTGTACGGGAGTCAGAGAGATCCTTAACACATGTACATTCGTCTTGTGTGGAATATTGGGGAAAATGTTTTTTTTGCTGCTCAAATATGAAGAAATTATCTTTTTGAACATACTTATGGGACTTTTACTTTGGAGAAAATCTCCACTTGTACAATAAAAATATTTCATTTTTTGTACTACTATAATTATCATTGCTATTTAAATAGCCTTTATTCCAATTACGTGTTTAGTACCGTAAATGTCAGCATGTGCACTAAAATCTAAGTGTCTGCTGAGTTGACCTCAGTAGTCTCGCACGCCGCACATACAATGCTTCTGTATGTAAAGATGCTACACCGGCAGGTTTAAATAGCTAGTTAGCTAAGTGCTAATGCTGTATATACACGGCGGAGGAGGCTTGGAGGCTGGTTGACCGCAGCGATAAACTCGTCACGTCGCCATGTTATGGTTAATATTGCTACCCAGCTGCGATGCACACAGGACTGCAGTGAGGACACACAACCAGGACGTGCTTGAAAACAGGGACATTTTATCCAAAATAATTCATTGTGTAATGTTTTATGGGGCTTTTGAGTTGGTCTTTCCTCAATAGATTCCTTTTCATATAATACAAATATTATATTAAATTTATATTGGATATTTATAATGGTTACGACATGGTAGTTATATCATATTCATTATTATAATACGGTAGATGAAATCCAGCGTTCTGATTGGTTTAGAGTGGGTTGCCGGCCCTCCAACACCCACCAATTGTTACATTATCGGACGATAGTACAGCCTGTCGTAACTTATTGCTTTAATATACTGAATAGTTTTAATGAGATGTGTTAAACTATTAGAATAAATGTTAAATATTTAACTGCAAAGCAAAGCGTGTTTGCATTGAATCATACTGGGATGTTTACTGAAAAAGATT